>NW_028327196.1:0-355708 GCF_987537825.1 Furipterus horrens | reverse complement strand
AGACCTTGACTCTGATCGGTAAGAGCGATTCCTGAATTAGTGTATGTTACCTGTTACTGTCAAACAACTGAATACAATAGACAATTTATGAATTTTGGCCTTGCATCTCTCGTATGTATCCTCCTCAAGAAATGGCATGAGGGATGAAGGTTTGGCTGCTGGTCTCCGCTAGAGAGGCAGTCACCTTCCTTCCCCCAGATATAATAAAGTGTCCTGGGGAAGTTTGTTCTGCTGTGGCCACGAGGCCTCTACTGGACAGAGCGACTTCCAACTGAGCCTCGGGGGGGGAGGGTGTGTGTGTGGCACCACCGCCATAACCTGCCAACACCAACCAAGGCTCAACTACAAGGGGAAGGTGTACTCAGCCCACACCGCTGGCACACCTCAAGTACCCAGCTTGGGTGATAGGGGAGGCTGTGGAATGGGACCTTATAGGACACGTACTACAGTAGGTCATGCTACCAAGAACCGGAGTCAAGGCAGTTCTACCTAGTACACAGAAACAAACACAGGGAGCCTGCTAAATTGAAGAGGCAAAGAAATATGGCCCACATGAAAAAACAGAACAAAACCCAGATAAAGAAATATATGAAATGTAGATAGCCAACCCATGAGATGCAGAGTTCAAAACACTGGTAATCAGAATGCTCAAAGGAATTATTGAGTAAAACCACAAAATAAATAAAAAGAAGTGAAGGTTATACAAAGTGAAATGAAGAAAAATATACAAGGAACCAACGGAGACAGGAAGAAGCCAGGATTCAATTCAGCAATGTGGAACAAAAGAAAGAAATAAACATGTGCCCAAAACAGAAAGGAAAAACAAGAATCGAACATCTAGGACAACTTTAAACATACCAACATCTGAATCCTAGCGGTGCCAGAAGGAGAAGAGAAAGAGCAAGAGACTGAAAACGTATTTGAAAAAATGAAAACTAACTTCCCAAATTTGGTCCAGGAAATAGACGTACAAGTCCAGGAAGCAAAGAGAGTCCCAAACAAGCTAGACCGAAAGCAGACCACACCAAGACACATCATAATTAAAATGCCAAAGGTGGAAGATAAAGAGAGAATCTTAAAGGCAATGATAGAAAATAACAGAGTTACCTACAAAGAAGTTCCCATAAAACTATTGTGGGCAAACACTCCTCATGGTTTCAGGAATTGTAGACCCGGCCCCAGCATGACGAGCCGCCAGCATCCTGGCCGCTCTTGTCTCTATGTCTCAACATAAGGCCGCACGCGGAATGTCACTGTCAACCACTCAGAGGGTGGACACGGGAATTAGATCAAAGAGCGCTCCTCATGCTCATTATGCTTTAGAACTTGCTCTGCTTTTCTTATCAGCAAAGCGGTGTAAGCTATCTTTAGCAGGGAGTCTATGGGACCCTGCAACTGGTCCAAACGTTTTATAGACCTTGACTCTGATCGGTAAGAGCGATTCCTGAATTAGTGTATGTTATCTGTTACTGTCAAACAACTGAATACAATAGACAATTTATGAATTTTAGCCTTGCATCTCTCGTATGTATCCTCCTCAAGAAAAGAAATGAGGGATGAAGGTTTGGCTGCTGGTCTCCGCTAGAGAGGCAGTCACCTTCCTTCCCCCAGATATAATAAAGTGTCCTGGGTAAGTTTGTTCTGCTGTGGCCATGAGGCCTCTACTGGACAGAGCGACTTCCAACTGAGCCTCGGGCGGGGGTGTGTGTGTGTGGCACCACCGCCATAACCTGCCAACACCAAACAAGGCTCAACTACAAGAGGAAGGTGTACTCAGCCCACACCGCTGGCACACCTCAAGTACCCAGCTTGGGTGATAGGGGAGGCTGTGGAATGGGACCTTATAGGACACGTACTACAGTAGGTCATGCTACCAAGAACCGGAGTCAAGGCAGTTCTACCTAGTACACAGAAACAAACACAGGGAGCCTGCTAAATTGAAGAGGCAAAGAAATATGGCCCACATGAAAAAACAGAACAAAACCCAGATAAAGAAATATATGAAATGTAGATAGCCAACCCATCAGATGCAGAGTTCAAAACACTGGTAATCAGAATGCTCAAAGAAATTATTGAGTAAAACCACAAAATAAATAAAAAGAAGTGAAGGTTATACAAAGTGAAATGAAGAAAAATATACAAGGAACCAACGGAGATAGGAAGAAGCCAGGATTCAATTCAGGAATGTGGAACAAAAGAAAAAAGAAACATGTGCCCAAAACAGAAAGGAGAACCAAGAATCGAACATCTAGGACAACTTTAAACATACCAACATCTGAATCCTAGCGGTGCCAGAAGAAGAGAAAGAGCAAGAGACTGAAAACATATTTGAAAAAATGAAAACTAACTTCCCAAATTTGGCCCAGGAAATAGACGTACAAGTCCAGGAAGCAAAGAGACTCCCAAACAAGCTAGACCCAAAGAAGACCACACCAAGACACATCATAATTAAAATGCCAAAGGTGGAAGATAAAGAGAGAATCTTAAAGGCAACGATAGAAAATAACAGAGTTACCTACAAAGGAGTTCCCATAAAACTATTGTGGGCAAACACTCCTCATGGTTTCAGGAATTGTAGACCCGGCCCCAGCATGACGAGCCACCAGCATCCTGGCCGCTCTTGTCTCTATGTCTCAACATAAGACCGCAAGCGGAATGTCACTGTCAACCACTCAGAGGGTGGACACGGGAAATAGATCAAAGAGCTCTCCTCATGCTCATTATGCTTTAGAACTTGCTCTGCTTTTCTTATCAGCAATGTGGTGTAAGCTATCTTTAGCAGGGAGTCTATGGGACCCTGCAACTGGTCCAAACGTTTTATAGACCTTGACTCTGATCGGTAAGAGCGATTCCTGAATTAGTGTATGTTACCTGTTACTGTCAAACAACTGAATACAATAGACAATTTATGAAATTTGGCCTTGCATCTCTCGTATGTATCCTCCTCAAGAAATGGCATGAGGGATGAAGGTTTGGCTGCTGGTCTCCGCTAGAGAGGCAGTCACCTTCCTTCCCCCAGATATAATAAAGTGTCCTGGGTAAGTTTGTTCTGCTGTGGCCACGAGGCCTCTACTGGACAGAGCGACTTCCAACTGAGCCTCGGGGGGGGAGGGTGTGTGTGTGGCACCACCGCCATAACCTGCCAACACCAACCAAGGCTCAACTACAAGGGGAAGGTGTACTCAGCCCACACCGCTGGTACACCTCAAGTACCCAGCTTGGGTGATAGGGGAGGCTGCGGAATGGGACCCTATAGGACACGTACTACAGTAGGTCATGCTACCAAGAACCAGAGTCAAGGCAGTTCTACCTAGTACACAGAAACAAACACAGGGAGCCTGCTAAATTGAAGAGGCAAAGAAATATGGCCCACATGAAAAAACAGAACAAAACCCAGATAAAGAAATATATGAAATGTAGATAGCCAACCCATCAGATGCGGAGTTCAAAACACTGGTAATCAGAATGCTCAAAGAAATTATTGAGTAAAACCACAAAATAAATAAAAAAAAGTGAAGGTTATACAAAGTGAAATGAAGAAAAATATACAAGGAACCAACGGAGACAGGAAGAAGCCAGGATTCAATTCAGCAATGTGGAACAAAAGAAAGAAATAAACATGTGCCCAAAACAGAAAGGAAAAACAAGAATCGAACATCTAGGACAACTTTAAACATACCAACATCTGAATCCTAGCGGTGCCAGAAGGAGAAGAGAAAGAGCAAGAGACTGAAAACGTATTTGAAAAAATGAAAACTAACTTCCCAAATTTGGTCCAGGAAATAGACGTACAAGTCCAGGAAGCAAAGAGAGTCCCAAACAAGCTAGACCGAAAGCAGACCACACCAAGACACATCATAATTAAAATGCCAAAGGTGGAAGATAAAGAGAGAATCTTAAAGGCAATGATAGAAAATAACAGAGTTACCTACAAAGAAGTTCCCATAAAACTATTGTGGGCAAACACTCCTCATGGTTTCAGGAATTGTAGACCCGGCCCCAGCATGACGAGCCGCCAGCATCCTGGCCGCTCTTGTCTCTATGTCTCAACATAAGGCCGCACGCGGAATGTCACTGTCAACCACTCAGAGGGTGGACACGGGAATTAGATCAAAGAGCGCTCCTCATGCTCATTATGCTTTAGAACTTGCTCTGCTTTTCTTATCAGCAATGCGGTGTAAGCTATCTTTAGCAGGGAGTCTATGGGACCCTGCAACTGGTCCAAACGTTTTATAGACCTTGACTCTGATCGGTAAGAGCGATTCCTGAATTAGTGTATGTTATCTGTTACTGTCAAACAACTGAATACAATAGACAATTTATGAATTTTAGCCTTGCATCTCTCGTATGTATCCTCCTCAAGAAAAGAAATGAGGGATGAAGGTTTGGCTGCTGGTCTCCGCTAGAGAGGCAGTCACCTTCCTTCCCCCAGATATAATAAAGTGTCCTGGGTAAGTTTGTTCTGCTGTGGCCACGAGGCCTCTACTGGACAGAGCGACTTCCAACTGAGCCTCGGGCGGGGGTGTGTGTGTGTGGCACCACCGCCATAACCTGCCAACACCAAACAAGGCTCAACTACAAGAGGAAGGTGTACTCAGCCCACACCGCTGGCACACCTCAAGTACCCAGCTTGGGTGATAGGGGAGGCTGTGGAATGGGACCTTATAGGACACGTACTACAGTAGGTCATGCTACCAAGAACCGGAGTCAAGGCAGTTCTACCTAGTACACAGAAACAAACACAGGGAGCCTGCTAAATTGAAGAGGCAAAGAAATATGGCCCACATGAAAAAACAGAACAAAACCCAGATAAAGAAATATATGAAATGTAGATAGCCAACCCATCAGATGCAGAGTTCAAAACACTGGTAATCAGAATGCTCAAAGAAATTATTGAGTAAAACCACAAAATAAATAAAAAGAAGTGAAGGTTATACAAAGTGAAATGAAGAAAAATATACAAGGAACCAACGGAGATAGGAAGAAGCCAGGATTCAATTCAGGAATGTGGAACAAAAGAAAAAAGAAACATGTGCCCAAAACAGAAAGGAGAACCAAGAATCGAACATCTAGGACAACTTTAAACATACCAACATCTGAATCCTAGCGGTGCCAGAAGAAGAGAAAGAGCAAGAGACTGAAAACATATTTGAAAAAATGAAAACTAACTTCCCAAATTTGGCCCAGGAAATAGACGTACAAGTCCAGGAAGCAAAGAGACTCCCAAACAAGCTAGACCCAAAGAAGACCACACCAAGACACATCATAATTAAAATGCCAAAGGTGGAAGATAAAGAGAGAAACTTAAAGGCAACGATAGAAAATAACAGAGTTACCTACAAAGGAGTTCCCATAAAACTATTGTGGGCAAACACTCCTCATGGTTTCAGGAATTGTAGACCCGGCCCCAGCATGACGAGCCACCAGCATCCTGGCCGCTCTTGTCTCTATGTCTCAACATAAGACCGCACGCGGAATGTCACTGTCAACCACTCAGAGGGTGGACACGGGAATTAGATCAAAGAGCGCTCCTCATGCTCATTATGCTTTAGAACTTGCTCTGCTTTTCTTATCAGCAATGCGGTGTAAGCTATCTTTAGCAGGGAGTCTATGGGACCCTGCAACTGGTCCAAACGTTTTATAGACCTTGACTCTGATCGGTAAGAGCGATTCCTGAATTAGTGTATGTTACCTGTTACTGTCAAACAACTGAATACAATAGACAATTTATGAATTTTGGCCTTGCATCTCTCGTATGTATCCTCCTCAAGAAATGGCATGAGGGATGAAGGTTTGGCTGCTGGTCTCCTCTAGAGAGGCAGTCACCTTCCTTCCCCCAGATATAATAAAGTGTCCTGGGTAAGTTTGTTCTGCTGTGGCCACGAGGCCTCTACTGGACAGAGCGACTTCCAACTGAGCCTCGGGGGGGGAGGGTGTGTGTGTGGCACCACCGCCATAACCTGCCAACACCAACCAAGGCTCAACTACAAGGGGAAGGAGTACTCAGCCCACACCGCTGGCACACCTCAAGTACCCAGCTTGGGTGATAGGGGAGGCTGTGGAATGGGACCTTATAGGACACGTACTACAGTAGGTCATGCTACCAAGAACCGGAGTCAAGGCAGTTCTACCTAGTACACAGAAACAAACACAGGGAGCCTGCTAAATTGAAGAGGCAAAGAAATATGGCCCACATGAAAAAACAGAACAAAACCCAGATAAAGAAATATATGAAATGTAGATAGCCAACCCATCAGATGCAGAGTTCAAAACACTGGTAATCAGAATGCTCAAAGAAATTATTGAGTAAAACCACAAAATAAATAAAAAGAAGTGAAGGTTATACAAAGTGAAATGAAGAAAAATATACAAGGAACCAACGGAGATAGGAAGAAGCCAGGATTCAATTCAGGAATGTGGAACAAAAGAAAAAAGAAACATGTGCCCAAAACAGAAAGGAGAACCAAGAATCGAACATCTAGGACAACTTTAAACATACCAACATCTGAATCCTAGCGGTGCCAGAAGAAGAGAAAGAGCAAGAGACTGAAAACATATTTCAAAAAATGAAAACTAACTTCCCAAATTTGGCCCAGGAAATAGACGTACAAGTCCAGGAAGCAAAGAGAGTCCCAAACAAGCTAGACCGAAAGCAGACCACACCAAGACACATCATAATTAAAATGCCAAAGGTGGAAAATAAAGAGAGAATCTTAAAGGCAATGATAGAAAATAACAGAGTTACCTACAAAGGAGTTCCCATAAAACTATTGTGGGCAAACACTCCTCATGGTTTCAGGAATTGTAGACCCGGCCCCAGCATGACGAGTCGCCAGCATCCTGGCCGCTCTTGTCTCTATGTCTCAACATAAGGCCGCACGCGGAATGTCACTGTCAACCACTCAGAGGGTGGACACGGGAATTAGATCAAAGAGCGCTCCTCATGCTCATTATGCTTTAGAACTTGCTCTGCTTTTCTTATCAGCAATGTGGTGTAAGCTATCTTTAGCAGGGAGTCTATGGGACCCTGCAACTGGTCCAAACGTTTTATAGACCTTGACTCTGATCGGTAAGAGCGATTCCTGAATTAGTGTATGTTACCTGTTACTGTCAAACCACTGAATACAACAGACAATTTATGAATTTTGGCCTTGCATCTCTCGTATGTATCCTCCTCAAGAAATGGCATGAGGGATGAAGGTTTGGCTGCTGGTCTCCGCTAGAGAGGCAGTCACCTTCCTTCCCCCAGATATAATAAAGTGTCCTGGGTAAGTTTGTTCTGCTGTGGCCACGAGGCCTCTACTGGACAGAGCGACTTCCAACTGAGCCTCGGGGGGGGAGGGTGTGTGTGTGGCACCACCGCCATAACCTGCCAACACCAACCAAGGCTCAACTACAAGGGGAAGGTGTACTCAGCCCACACCGCTGGCACACCTCAAGTACCCAGCTTGGGTGATAGGGGAGGCTGTGGAATGGGACCCTATAGGATACGTACTACAGTAGGTCATGCTACCAAGAACCGGAGTCAAGGCAGTTCTACCTAGTACACAGAAACAAACACAGGGAGCCTGCTAAATTGAAGAGGCAAAGAAATATGGCCCACATGAAAAAACAGAACAAAACCCAGATAAAGAAATATATGAAATGTAGATAGCCAACCCATCAGATGCAGAGTTCAAAACACTGGTAATCAGAATGCTCAAAGAAATTATTGAGTAAAACCACAAAATAAATAAAAAGAAGTGAAGGTTATACAAAGTGAAATGAAGAAAAATATACAAGGAACCAACGGAGATAGGAAGAAGCCAGGATTCAATTCAGGAATGTGGAACAAAAGAAAAAAGAAACATGTGCCCAAAACAGAAAGGAGAACCAAGAATCGAACATCTAGGACAACTTTAAACATACCAACATCTGAATCCTAGCAGTGCCAGAAGAAGAGAAAGAGCAAGAGACTGAAAACGTATTTGAAAAAATGAAAACTAACTTCCCAAATTTGGTCCAGGAAATAGACGTACAAGTCCAGGAAGCAAAGAGAGTCCCAAACAAGCTAGACCGAAAGCAGACCACACCAAGACACATCATAATTAAAATGCCAAAGGTGGAAAATAAAGAGAGAATCTTAAAGGCAATGATAGAAAATAACAGAGTTACCTACAAAGGAGTTCCCATAAAACTATTGTGGGCAAACACTCCTCATGGTTTCAGGAATTGTAGACCCGGCCCCAGCATGACGAGCCACCAGCATCCTGGCCGCTCTTGTCTCTATGTCTCAACATAAGACCGCACGCGGAATGTCACTGTCAACCACTCAGAGGGTGGACACGGGAATTAGATCAAAGAGCGCTCCTCATGCTCATTATGCTTTAGAACTTGCTCTGCTTTTCTTATCAGCAATGCGGTGTAAGCTATCTTTAGCAGGGAGTCTATGGGACCCTGCAACTGGTCCAAACGTTTTATAGACCTTGACTCTGATCTGTAAGAGCGATTCCTGAATTAGTGTATGTTATCTGTTACTGTCAAACAACTGAATACAATAGACAATTTATGAATTTTAGCCTTGCATCTCTCGTATGTATCCTCCTCAAGAAAAGAAATGAGGGATGAAGGTTTGGCTGCTGGTCTCCGCTAGAGAGGCAGTCACCTTCCTTCCCCCAGATATAATAAAGTGTCCTGGGTAAGTTTGTTCTGCTGTGGCCACGAGGCCTCTACTGGACAGAGCGACTTCCAACTGAGCCTCGGGCGGGGGTGTGTGTGTGTGGCACCACCGCCATAACGTGCCAACACCAAACAAGGCTCAACTACAAGAGGAAGGTGTACTCAGCCCACACCGCTGGCACACCTCAAGTACCCAGCTTGGGTGATAGGGGAGGCTGTGGAATGGGACCTTATAGGACACGTACTACAGTAGGTCATGCTACCAAGAACCGGAGTCAAGGCAGTTCTACCTAGTACACAGAAACAAACACAGGGAGCCTGCTAAATTGAAGAGGCAAAGAAATATGGCCCACATGAAAAAACAGAACAAAACCCAGATAAAGAAATATATGAAATGTAGATAGCCAACCCATCAGATGCAGAGTTCAAAACACTGGTAATCAGAATGCTCAAAGAAATTATTGAGTAAAACCACAAAATAAATAAAAAGAAGTGAAGGTTATACAAAGTGAAATGAAGAAAAATATACAAGGAACCAACGGAGATAGGAAGAAGCCAGGATTCAATTCAGGAATGTGGAACAAAAGAAAAAAGAAACATGTGCCCAAAACAGAAAGGAGAACCAAGAATCGAACATCTAGGACAACTTTAAACATACCAACATCTGAATCCTAGCGGTGCCAGAAGAAGAGAAAGAGCAAGAGACTGAAAACATATTTGAAAAAATGAAAACTAACTTCCCAAATTTGGCCCAGGAAATAGACGTACAAGTCCAGGAAGCAAAGAGACTCCCAAACAAGCTAGACCCAAAGAAGACCACACCAAGACACATCATAATTAAAATGCCAAAGGTGGAAGATAAAGAGAGAATCTTAAAGGCAACGATAGAAAATAACAGAGTTACCTACAAAGGAGTTCCCATAAAACTATTGTGGGCAAACACTCCTCATGGTTTCAGGAATTGTAGACCCGGCCCCAGCATGACGAGCCACCAGCATCCTGGCCGCTCTTGTCTCTATGTCTCAACATAAGGCCGCACGCGGAATGTCACTGTCAACCACTCAGAGGGTGGACACGGGAATTAGATCAAAGAGCGCTCCTCATGCTCATTATGCTTTAGAACTTGCTCTGCTTTTCTTATCAGCAATGTGGTGTAAGCTATCTTTAGCAGGGAGTCTATGGGACCCTGCAACTGGTCCAAACGTTTTATAGACCTTGACTCTGATCGGTAAGAGCGATTCCTGAATTAGTGTATGTTACCTGTTACTGTCAAACAACTGAATACAATAGACAATTTATGAATTTTGGCCTTGCATCTCTCGTATGTATCCTCCTCAAGAAATGGCATGAGGGATGAAGGTTTGGCTGCTGGTCTCCGCTAGAGAGGCAGTCACCTTCCTTCCCCCAGATATAATAAAGTGTCCTGGGTAAGTTTGTTCTGCTGTGGCCACGAGGCCTCTACTGGACAGAGCGACTTCCAACTGAGCCTCGGGGGGGGAGGGTGTGTGTGTGGCACCACCGCCATAACCTGCCAACACCAACCAAGGCTCAACTACAAGGGGAAGGTGTACTCAGCCCACACCGCTGGTACACCTCAAGTACCCAGCTTGGGTGATAGGGGAGGCTGTGGAATGGGACCCTATAGGACACGTACTACAGTAGGTCATGCTACCAAGAACCGGAGTCAAGGCAGTTCTACCTAGTACACAGAAACAAACACAGGGAGCCTGCTAAATTGAAGTGGCAAAGAAATATGGCCCACATGAAAAAACAGAACAAAACCCAGATAAAGAAATATATGAAATGTAGATAGCCAACCCATCAGATGCAGAGTTCAAAACACTGGTAATCAGAATGCTCAAAGAAATTATTGAGTAAAACCACAAAATAAATAAAAAAAAGTGAAGGTTATACAAAGTGAAATGAAGAAAAATATACAAGGAACCAACGGAGACAGGAAGAAGCCAGGATTCAATTCAGCAATGTGGAACAAAAGAAAGAAATAAACATGTGCCCAAAACAGAAAGGAGAACCAAGAATCGAACATCTAGGACAACTTTAAACATACCAACATCTGAATCCTAGCGGTGCCAGAAGGAGAAGAGAAAGAGCAAGAGACTGAAAACGTATTTGAAAAAATGAAAACTAACTTCCCAAATTTGGTCCAGGAAATAGACGTACAAGTCCAGGAAGCAAAGAGAGTCCCAAACAAGCTAGACCGAAAGCAGACCACACCAAGACACATCATAATTAAAATGCCAAAGGTGGAAGATAAAGAGAGAATCTTAAAGGCAATGATAGAAAATAAAAGAGTTACCTACAGAGAAGTTCCCATAAAACTATTGTGGGCAAACACTCCTCATGGTTTCAGGAATTGTAGACCCGGCCCCAGCATGACGAGCCGCCAGCATCCTGGCCGCTCTTGTCTCTATGTCTCAACATAAGGCCGCACGCGGAATGTCACTGTCAACCACTCAGAGGGTGGACACGGGAATTAGATCAAAGAGCGCTCCTCATGCTCATTATGCTTTAGAACTTGCTCTGCTTTTCTTATCAGCAATGCGGTGTAAGCTATCTTTAGCAGGGAGTCTATGGGACCCTGCAACTGGTCCAAACGTTTTATAGACCTTGACTCTGATCGGTAAGAGCGATTCCTGAATTAGTGTATGTTATCTGTTACTGTCAAACAACTGAATACAATAGACAATTTATGAATTTTAGCCTTGCATCTCTCGTATGTATCCTCCTCAAGAAAAGAAATGAGGGATGAAGGTTTGGCTGCTGGTCTCCGCTAGAGGGGCAGTCACCTTCCTTCCCCCAGATATAATAAAGTGTCCTGGGTAAGTTTGTTCTGCTGTGGCCACGAGGCCTCTACTGGACAGAGCGACTTCCAACTGAGCCTCGGGCGGGGGTGTGTGTGTGTGGCACCACCACCATAACGTGCCAACACCAAACAAGGCTCAACTACAAGAGGAAGGTGTACTCAGCCCACACCGCTGGCACACCTCAAGTACCCAGCTTGGGTGATAGGGGAGGCTGTGGAATGGGACCTTATAGGACACGTACTACAGTACGTCATGCTACCAAGAACCGGAGTCAAGGCAGTTCTACCTAGTACACAGAAACAAACACAGGGAGCCTGCTAAATTGAAGAGGCAAAGAAATATGGCCCACATGAAAAAACAGAACAAAACCCAGATAAAGAAATATATGAAATGTAGATAGCCAACCCATCAGATGCAGAGTTCAAAACACTGGTAATCAGAATGCTCAAAGAAATTATTGAGTAAAACCACAAAATAAATAAAAAGAAGTGAAGGTTATACAAAGTGAAATGAAGAAAAATATACAAGGAACCAACGGAGATAGGAAGAAGCCAGGATTCAATTCAGGAATGTGGAACAAAAGAAAAAAGAAACATGTGCCCAAAACAGAAAGGAGAACCAAGAATCGAACATCTAGGACAACTTTAAACATACCAACATCTGAATCCTAGCGGTGCCAGAAGAAGAGAAAGAGCAAGAGACTGAAAACGTATTTGAAAAAATGAAAACTAACTTCCCAAATTTGGCCCAGGAAATAGACGTACAAGTCCAGGAAGCAAAGAGACTCCCAAACAAGCTAGACCCAAAGAAGACCACACCAAGACACATCATAATTAAAATGCCAAAGGTGGAAGATAAAGAGAGAATCTTAAAGGCAACGATAGAAAATAACAGAGTTACCTACAAAGGAGTTCCCATAAAACTATTGTGGGCAAACACTCCTCATGGTTTCAGGAATTGTAGACCCGGCCCCAGCATGACGAGCCACCAGCATCCTGGCCGCTCTTGTCTCTATGTCTCAACATAAGGCCGCACGCGGAATGTCACTGTCAACCACTCAGAGGGTGGACACGGGAATTAGATCAAAGAGCGCTCCTCATGCTCATTATGCTTTAGAACTTGCTCTGCTTTTCTTATCAGCAATGTGGTGTAAGCTATCTTTAGCAGGGAGTCTATGGGACCCTGCAACTGGTCCAAACGTTTTATAGACCTTGACTCTGATCGGTAAGAGCGATTCCTGAATTAGTGTATGTTACCTGTTACTGTCAAACAACTGAATACAATAGACAATTTATGAATTTTGGCCTTGCATCTCTCGTATGTATCCTCCTCAAGAAATGGCATGAGGGATGAAGGTTTGGCTGCTGGTCTCAGCTAGAGAGGCAGTCACCTTCCTTCCCCCAGATATAATAAAGTGTCCTGGGTAAGTTTGTTCTGCTGTGGCCACGAGGCCTCTACTGGACAGAGCGACTTCCAACTGAGCCTCGGGGGGGGAGGGTGTGTGTGTGGCACCACCGCCATAACCTGCCAACACCAACCAAGGCTCAACTACAAGGGGAAGGTGTACTCAGCCCACACCGCTGGCACACCTCAAGTACCCAGCTTGGGTGATAGGGGAGGCTGTGGAATGGGACCCTATAGGACACGTACTACAGTAGGTCATGCTACCAAGAACCGGAGTCAAGGCAGTTCTACCTAGTACACAGAAACAAACACAGGGAGCCTGCTAAATTGAAGAGGCAAAGAAATATGGCCCACATGAAAAAACAGAACAAAACCCAGATAAAGAAATATATGAAATGTAGATAGCCAACCCATCAGATGCAGAGTTCAAAACACTGGTAATCAGAATGCTCAAAGAAATTATTGAGTAAAACCACAAAATAAATAAAAAGAAGTGAAGGTTATACAAAGTGAAATGAAGAAAAATATACAAGGAACCAACGGGGATAGGAAGAAGCCAGGATTCAATTCAGGAATGTGGAACAAAAGAAAAAAGAAACATGTGCCCAAAACAGAAAGGAAAAACAAGAATCGAACATCTAGGACAACTTTAAACATACCAACATCTGAATCCTAGCAGTGCCAGAAGAAGAGAAAGAGCAAGAGACTGAAAACGTATTTGAAAAAATGAAAACTAACTTCCCAAATTTGGTCCAGGAAATAGACGTACAAGTCCAGGAAGCAAAGAGAGTCCCAAACAAGCTAGACCGAAAGCAGACCACACCAAGACACATCATAATTAAAATGCCAAAGGTGGAAAATAAAGAGAGAATCTTAAAGGCAACGATAGAAAATAACAGAGTTACCTACAAAGGAGTTCCCATAAAACTATTGTGGACAAACACTCCTCATGGTTTCAGGAATTGTAGTCCCGGCCCCAGCATGACGAGGCACCAGCATCCTGGCCGCTCTTGTCTCTATGTCTCAACATAAGACCGCACGCGGAATGTCACTGTCAACCACTCAGAGGGTGGACACGGGAATTAGATCAAAGAGCGCTCCTCATGCTCATTATGCTTTAGAACTTGCTCTGCTTTTCTTATCAGCAATGTGGTGTAAGCTATCTTTAGCAGGGAGTCTATGGGACCCTGCAACTGGTCCAAACGTTTTATAGACCTTGACTCTGATCGGTAAGAGCGATTCCTGAATTAGTGTATGTTACCTGTTACTGTCAAACAACTGAATACAATAGACAATTTATGAATTTTGGCCTTGCATCTCTCGTATGTATCCTCCTCAAGAAATGGCATGAGGGATGAAGGTTTGGCTGCTGGTCTCAGCTAGAGAGGCAGTCACCTTCCTTCCCCCAGATATAATAAAGTGTCCTGGGGAAGTTTGTTCTGCTGTGGCCACGAGGCCTCTACTGGACAGAGCGACTTCCAACTGAGCCTCGGGGGGGGAGGGTGTGTGTGTGGCACCACCGCCATAACCTGCCAACACCAACCAAGGCTCAACTACAAGGGGAAGGTGTACTCAGCCCACACCGCTGGCACACCTCAAGTACCCAGCTTGGGTGATAGGGGAGGCTGTGGAATGGGACCTTATAGGACACGTACTACAGTAGGTCATGCTACCAAGAACCGGAGTCAAGGCAGTTCTACCTAGTACACAGAAACAAACACAGGGAGCCTGCTAAATTGAAGAGGCAAAGAAATATGGCCCACATGAAAAAACAGAACAAAACCCAGATAAAGAAATATATGAAATGTAGATAGCCAACCCATCAGATGCAGAGTTCAAAACACTGGTAATCAGAATGCTCAAAGAAATTATTGAGTAAAGCCACAAAATAAATAAAAAAAAGTGAAGGTTATAAAAAGTGAAATGAAGAAAAATATACAAGGAACCAACGGAGATAGGAAGAAGCCAGGATTCAATTCAGCAATGTGGAACAAAAGAAAGAAATAAACATGTGCCCAAAACAGAAAGGAAAAACAAGAATCGAACATCTAGGACAACTTTAAACATACCAACATCTGAATCCTAGCGGTGCCAGAAGGAGAAGAGAAAGAGCAAGAGACTGAAAACGTATTTGAAAAAATGAAAACTAACTTCCCAAATTTGGTCCAGGAAATAGACGTACAAGTCCAGGAAGCAAAGAGAGTCCCAAACAAGCTAGACCGAAAGCAGACCACACCAAGACACATCATAATTAAAATGCCAAAGGTGGAAGATAAAGAGAGAATCTTAAAGGCAATGATAGAAAATAACAGAGTTACCTACAAAGAAGTTCCCATAAAACTATTGTGGGCAAACACTCCTCATGGTTTCAGGAATTGTAGACCCGGCCCCAGCATGACGAGCCGCCAGCATCCTGGCCGCTCTTGTCTCTATGTCTCAACATAAGGCCGCACGCGGAATGTCACTGTCAACCACTCAGAGGGTGGACACGGGAATTAGATCAAAGAGCGCTCCTCATGCTCATTATGCTTTAGAACTTGCTCTGCTTTTCTTATCAGCAATGCGGTGTAAGCTATCTTTAGCAGGGAGTCTATGGGACCCTGCAACTGGTCCAAACGTTTTATAGACCTTGACTCTGATCGGTAAGAGCGATTCCTGAATTAGTGTATGTTATCTGTTACTGTCAAACAACTGAATACAATAGACAATTTATGAATTTTAGCCTTGCATCTCTCGTATGTATCCTCCTCAAGAAAAGAAATGAGGGATGAAGGTTTGGCTGCTGGTCTCCGCTAGAGAGGCAGTCACCTTCCTTCCCCCAGATATAATAAAGTGTCCTGGGTAAGTTTGTTCTGCTGTGGCCACGAGGCCTCTACTGGACAGAGCGACTTCCAACTGAGCCTCGGGCGGGGGTGTGTGTGTGTGGCACCACCACCATAACGTGCCAACACCAAACAAGGCTCAACTACAAGAGGAAGGTGTACTCAGCCCACACCGCTGGCACACCTCAAGTACCCAGCTTGGGTGATAGGGGAGGCTGTGGAATGGGACCTTATAGGACACGTACTACAGTACGTCATGCTACCAAGAACCGGAGTCAAGGCAGTTCTACCTAGTACACAGAAACAAACACAGGGAGCCTGCTAAATTGAAGAGGCAAAGAAATATGGCCCACATGAAAAAACAGAACAAAACCCAGATAAAGAAATATATGAAATGTAGATAGCCAACCCATCAGATGCGGAGTTCAAAACACTGGTAATCAGAATGCTCAAAGAAATTATTGAGTAAAACCACAAAATAAATAAAAAAAAGTGAAGGTTATACAAAGTGAAATGAAGAAAAATATACAAGGAACCAACGGAGATAGGAAGAAGCCAGGATTCAATTCAGCAATGTGGAACAAAAGAAAGAAAGTAAGATGTGCCCAAAACAGAAAGGAGAACCAAGAATCGAACATCTAGGACAACTTTAAACATACCAACATCTGAATCCTAGCGGTGCCAGAAGAAGAGAAAGAGCAAGAGACTGAAAACGTATTTGAAAAAATGAAAACTAACTTCCCAAATTTGGCCCAGGAAATAGACGTACAAGTCCAGGAAGCAAAGAGACTCCCAAACAAGCTAGACCCAAAGAAGACCACACCAAGACACATCATAATTAAAATGCCAAAGGTGGAAGATAAAGAGAGAATCTTAAAGGCAACGATAGAAAATAACAGAGTTACCTACAAAGGAGTTCCCATAAAACTATTGTGGGCAAACACTCCTCATGGTTTCAGGAATTGTAGACCCGGCCCCAGCATGACGAGGCACCAGCATCCTGGCCGCTCTTGTCTCTATGTCTCAACATAAGACCGCACGCGGAATGTCACTGTCAACCACTCAGAGGGTGGACACGGGAATTAGATCAAAGAGCGCTCCTCATGCTCATTATGCTTTAGAACTTGCTCTGCTTTTCTTATCAGCAATGTAGTGTAAGCTATCTTTAGCAGGGAGTCTATGGGACCCTGCAACTGGTCCAAACGTTTTATAGACCTTGACTCTGATCGGTAAGAGCGATTCCTGAATTAGTGTATGTTACCTGTTACTGTCAAACAACTGAATACAATAGACAATTTATGAAATTTGGCCTTGCATCTCTCGTATGTATCCTCCTCAAGAAATGGCATGAGGGATGAAGGTTTGGCTGCTGGTCTCCGCTAGAGAGGCAGTCACCTTCCTTCCCCCAGATATAATAAAGTGTCCTGGGTAAGTTTGTTCTGCTGTGGCCACGAGGCCTCTACTGGACAGAGCGACTTCCAACTGAGCCTCGGGGGGGGGAGTGTGTGTGTGTGGCACCACCGCCATAACCTGCCAACACCAACCAAGGCTCAACTACAAGGGGAAGGTGTACTCAGCCCACAACGCTGGTACACCTCAAGTACCCAGCTTGGGTGATAGGGGAGGCTGTGGAATGGGACCCTATAGGACACGTACTACAGTAGGTCATGCTACCAAGAACCGGAGTCAAGGCAGTTCTACCTAGTACACAGAAACAAACACAGGGAGCCTGCTAAATTGAAGAGGCAAAGAAATATGGCCCACATGAAAAAACAGAACAAAACCCAGATAAAGAAATATATGAAATGTAGATAGCCAACCCATCAGATGCGGAGTTCAAAACACTGGTAATCAGAATGCTCAAAGAAATTATTGAGTAAAACAACAAAATAAATTAAAAAAAGTGAAGGTTATACAAAGTGAAATGAAGAAAAATATACAAGGAACCAACGGAGATAGGAAGAAGCCAGGATTCAATTCAGCAATGTGGAACAAAAGAAAGAAATAAACATGTGCCCAAAACAGAAAGGAGAACCAAGAATCGAACATCTAGGACAACTTTAAACATACCAACATCTGAATCCTAGCGGTGCCAGAAGGAGAAGAGAAAGAGCAAGAGACTGAAAACGTATTTGAAAAAATGAAAACTAACTTCCCAAATTTGGTCCAGGAAATAGACGTACAAGTCCAGGAAGCAAAGAGAGTCCCAAACAAGCTAGACCGAAAGCAGACCACACCAAGACACATCATAATTAAAATGCCAAAGGTGGAAGATAAAGAGAGAATCTTAAAGGCAATGATAGAAAATAACAGAGTTACCTACAAAGGAGTTCCCATAAAACTATTGTGGGCAAACACTCCTCATGGTTTCAGGAATTGTAGACCCGGCCCCAGCATGACGAGCCACCAGCATCCTGGCTGCTCTTGTCTCTATGTCTCAACATAAGGCCGCATGCGGAATGTCACTGTCAACCACTCAGAGGGTGGACACGGGAATTAGATCAAAGAGCGCTCCTCATGCTCATTATGCTTTAGAACTTGCTCTGCTTTTCTTATCAGCAATGTGGTGTAAGCTATCTTTAGCAGGGAGTCTATGGGACCCTGCAACTGGTCCAAACGTTTTATAGACCTTGACTCTGATCGGTAAGAGCGATTCCTGAATTAGTGTATGTTACCTGTTACTGTCAAACAACTGAATACAATAGACAATTTATGAATTTTGGCCTTGCATCTCTCGTATGTATCCTCCTCAAGAAATGGCATGAGGGATGAAGGTTTGGCTGCTGGTCTCCGCTAGAGAGGCAGTCACCTTCCTTCCCCCAGATATAATAAAGTGTCCTGGGTAAGTTTTTTCTGCTGTGGCCACGAGGCCTCTACTGGACAGAGCGACTTCCAACTGAGCCTCGGGGGGGGAGGGTGTGTGTGTGGCACCACCGCCATAACCTGCCAACACCAACCAAGGCTCAACTACAAGGGGAAGGTGTACTCAGCCCACACCGCTGGCACACCTCAAGTACCCAGCTTGGGTGATAGGAGAGGCTGTGGAATGGGACCCTATAGGACACGTACTACAGTAGGTCATGCTACCAAGAACCGGAGTCAAGGCAGTTCTACCTAGTACACAGAAACAAACACAGGGAGCCTGCTAAATTGAAGAGGCAAAGAAATATGGCCCACATGAAAAAACAGAACAAAACCCAGATAAAGAAATATATGAAATGTAGATAGCCAACCCATCAGATGCAGAGTTCAAAACACTGGTAATCAGAATGCTCAAAGAAATTATTGAGTAAAACCACAAAATAAATAAAAAAAAGTGAAGGTTATACAAAGTGAAATGAAGAAAAATATACAAGGAACCAATGGAGATAGGAAGAAGCCAGGATTCAATTCAGCAATGTGGAACAAAAGAAAGAAAGTAAGATGTGCCCAAAACAGAAAGGAGAACCAAGAATCGAACATCTAGGACAACTTTAAACATACCAACATCTGAATCCTAGCGGTGCCAGAAGAAGAGAAAGAGCAAGAGACTGAAAACGTATTTGAAAAAATGAAAACTAACTTCCCAAATTTGGCCCAGGAAATAGACGTACAAGTCCAGGAAGCAAAGAGACTCCCAAACAAGCTAGACCCAAAGAAGACCACACCAAGACACATCATAATTAAAATGCCAAAGGTGGAAGATAAAGAGAGAATCTTAAAGGCAACGATAGAAAATAACAGAGTTACCTACAAAGGAGTTCCCATAAAACTATTGTGGGCAAACACTCCTCATGGTTTCAGGAATTGTAGACCCGGCCCCAGCATGACGAGCCGCCAGCATCCTGGCCGCTCTTGTCTCTATGTCTCAACATAAGGCCGCACGCGGAATGTCACTGTCAACCACTCAGAGGGTGGACACGGGAATTAGATCAAAGAGCGCTCCTCATGCTCATTATGCTTTAGAACTTGCTCTGCTTTTCTTATCAGCAAAGCGGTGTAAGCTATCTTTAGCAGGGAGTCTATGGGACCCTGCAACTGGTCCAAACGTTTTATAGACCTTGACTCTGATCGGTAAGAGCGATTCCTGAATTAGTGTATGTTACCTGTTACTGTCAAACAACTGAATACAATAGACAATTTATAAAATTTGGCCTTGCATCTCTCGTATGTATCCTCCTCAAGAAATGGCATGAGGGATGAAGGTTTGGCTGCTGGTCTCCGCTAGAGAGGCAGTCACCTTCCTTCCCCCAGATATAATAAAGTGTCCTGGGTAAGTTTGTTCTGCTGTGGCCACGAGGCCTCTACTGGACAGAGCGACTTCCAACTGAGCCTCGGGGGGGGAGGGTGTGTGTGTGGCACCACCGCCATAACCTGCCAACACCAACCAAGGCTCAACTACAAGGGGAAGGTGTACTCAGCCCACACCGCTGGTACACCTCAAGTACCCAGCTTGGGTGATAGGGGAGGCTGCGGAATGGGACCCTATAGGACACGTACTACAGTAGGTCATGCTACCAAGAACCGGAGTCAAGGCAGTTCTACCTAGTACACAGAAACAAACACAGGGAGCCTGCTAAATTGAAGAGGCAAAGAAATATGGCCCACATGAAAAAACAGAACAAAACCCAGATAAAGAAATATATGAAATGTAGATAGCCAACCCATCAGATGCGGAGTTCAAAACACTGGTAATCAGAATGCTCAAAGAAATTATTGAGTAAAACCACAAAATAAATAAAAAAAAGTGAAGGTTATACAAAGTGAAATGAAGAAAAATATACAAGGAACCAACGGAGACAGGAAGAAGCCAGGATTCAATTCAGCAATGTGGAACAAAAGAAAGAAATAAACATGTGCCCAAAACAGAAAGGAGAACCAAGAATCGAACATCTAGGACAACTTTAAACATACCAACATCTGAATCCTAGCGGTGCCAGAAGGAGAAGAGAAAGAGCAAGAGACTGAAAACGTATTTGAAAAAATGAAAACTAACTTCCCAAATTTGGTCCAGGAAATAGACGTACAAGTCCAGGAAGCAAAGAGAGTCCCAAACAAGCTAGACCGAAAGCAGACCACACCAAGACACATCATAATTAAAATGCCAAAGGTGGAAGATAAAGAGAGAATCTTAAAGGCAATGATAGAATATAACAGAGTTACCTACAAAGGAGTTCCCATAAAACTATTGTGGGCAAACACTCCTCATGGTTTCAGGAATTGTAGACCCGGCCCCAGCATGACGAGCCACCAGCATCCTGGCTGCTCTTGTCTCTATGTCTCAACATAAGGCCGCACGCGGAATGTCACTGTCAACCACTCAGAGGGTGGACACGGGAATTAGATCAAAGAGCGCTCCTCATGCTCATTATGCTTTAGAACTTGCTCTGCTTTTCTTATCAGCAATGTGGTGTAAGCTATCTTTAGCAGGGAGTCTATGGGACCCTGCAACTGGTCCAAACGTTTTATAGACCTTGACTCTGATCGGTAAGAGCGATTCCTGAATTAGTGTATGTTACCTGTTACTGTCAAACAACTGAATACAATAGACAATTTATGAATTTTGGCCTTGCATCTCTCGTATGTATCCTCCTCAAGAAATGGCATGAGGGATGAAGGTTTGGCTGCTGGTCTCCGCTAGAGAGGCAGTCACCTTCCTTCCCCCAGATATAATAAAGTGTCCTGGGTAAGTTTTTTCTGCTGTGGCCACGAGGCCTCTACTGGACAGAGCGACTTCCAACTGAGCCTCGGGGGGGGAGGGTGTGTGTGTGGCACCACCGCCATAACCTGCCAACACCAACCAAGGCTCAACTACAAGGGGAAGGTGTACTCAGCCCACACCGCTGGTACACCTCAAGTACCCAGCTTGGGTGATAGGGGAGGCTGCGGAATGGGACCCTATAGGACACGTACTACAGTAGGTCATGCTACCAAGAACCGGAGTCAAGGCAGTTCTACCTAGTACACAGAAACAAACACAGGGAGCCTGCTAAATTGAAGAGGCAAAGAAATATGGCCCACATGAAAAAACAGAACAAAACCCAGATAAAGAAATATATGAAATGTAGATAGCCAACCCATCAGATGCGGAGTTCAAAACACTGGTAATCAGAATGCTCAAAGAAATTATTGAGTAAAACCACAAAATAAATAAAAAAAGTGAAGGTTATACAAAGTGAAATGAAGAAAAATATACAAGGAACCAACGGAGACAGGAAGAAGCCAGGATTCAATTCAGCAATGTGGAACAAAAGAAAGAAATAAACATGTGCCCAAAACAGAAAGGAAAAACAAGAATCGAACATCTAGGACAACTTTAAACATACCAACATCTGAATCCTAGCGGTGCCAGAAGGAGAAGAGAAAGAGCAAGAGACTGAAAACGTATTTGAAAAAATGAAAACTAACTTCCCAAATTTGGTCCAGGAAATAGACGTACAAGTCCAGGAAGCAAAGAGAGTCCCAAACAAGCTAGACCGAAAGCAGACCACACCAAGACACATCATAATTAAAATGCCAAAGGTGGAAGATAAAGAGAGAATCTTAAAGGCAATGATAGAAAATAACAGAGTTACCTACAAAGAAGTTCCCATAAAACTATTGTGGGCAAACACTCCTCATGGTTTCAGGAATTGTAGACCCGGCCCCAGCATGACGAGCCGCCAGCATCCTGGCCGCTCTTGTCTCTATGTCTCAACATAAGGCCGCACGCGGAATGTCACTGTCAACCACTCAGAGGGTGGACACGGGAATTAGATCAAAGAGCGCTCCTCATGCTCATTATGCTTTAGAACTTGCTCTGCTTTTCTTATCAGCAATGCGGTGTAAGCTATCTTTAGCAGGGAGTCTATGGGACCCTGCAACTGGTCCAAACGTTTTATAGACCTTGACTCTGATCGGTAAGAGCGATTCCTGAATTAGTGTATGTTATCTGTTACTGTCAAACAACTGAATACAATAGACAATTTATGAATTTTAGCCTTGCATCTCTCGTATGTATCCTCCTCAAGAAAAGAAATGAGGGATGAAGGTTTGGCTGCTGGTCTCCGCTAGAGAGGCAGTCACCTTCCTTCCCCCAGATATAATAAAGTGTCCTGGGTAAGTTTGTTCTGCTGTGGCCATGAGGCCTCTACTGGACAGAGCGACTTCCAACTGAGCCTCGGGCGGGGGTGTGTGTGTGTGGCACCACCGCCATAACCTGCCAACACCAAACAAGGCTCAACTACAAGAGGAAGGTGTACTCAGCCCACACCGCTGGCACACCTCAAGTACCCAGCTTGGGTGATAGGGGAGGCTGTGGAATGGGACCTTATAGGACACGTACTACAGTAGGTCATGCTACCAAGAACCGGAGTCAAGGCAGTTCTACCTAGTACACAGAAACAAACACAGGGAGCCTGCTAAATTGAAGAGGCAAAGAAATATGGCCCACATGAAAAAACAGAACAAAACCCAGATAAAGAAATATATGAAATGTAGATAGCCAACCCATCAGATGCAGAGTTCAAAACACTGGTAATCAGAATGCTCAAAGAAATTATTGAGTAAAACCACAAAATAAATAAAAAGAAGTGAAGGTTATACAAAGTGAAATGAAGAAAAATATACAAGGAACCAACGGAGATAGGAAGAAGCCAGGATTCAATTCAGGAATGTGGAACAAAAGAAAAAAGAAACATGTGCCCAAAACAGAAAGGAGAACCAAGAATCGAACATCTAGGACAACTTTAAACATACCAACATCTGAATCCTAGCAGTGCCAGAAGAAGAGAAAGAGCAAGAGACTGAAAACATATTTGAAAAAATGAAAACTAACTTCCCAAATTTGGCCCAGGAAATAGACGTACAAGTCCAGGAAGCAAAGAGACTCCCAAACAAGCTAGACCCAAAGAAGACCACACCAAGACACATCATAATTAAAATGCCAAAGGTGGAAGATAAAGAGAGAAACTTAAAGGCAACGATAGAAAATAACAGAGTTACCTACAAAGGAGTTCCCATAAAACTATTGTGGGCAAACACTCCTCATGGTTTCAGGAATTGTAGACCCGGCCCCAGCATGACGAGCCACCAGCATCCTGGCCGCTCTTGTCTCTATGTCTCAACATAAGACCGCACGCGGAATGTCACTGTCAACCACTCAGAGGGTGGACACGGGAATTAGATCAAAGAGCGCTCCTCATGCTCATTATGCTTTAGAACTTGCTCTGCTTTTCTTATCAGCAATGCGGTGTAAGCTATCTTTAGCAGGGAGTCTATGGGACCCTGCAACTGGTCCAAACGTTTTATAGACCTTGACTCTGATCGGTAAGAGCGATTCCTGAATTAGTGTATGTTACCTGTTACTGTCAAACAACTGAATACAATAGACAATTTATGAATTTTGGCCTTGCATCTCTCGTATGTATCCTCCTCAAGAAATGGCATGAGGGATGAAGGTTTGGCTGCTGGTCTCCTCTAGAGAGGCAGTCACCTTCCTTCCCCCAGATATAATAAAGTGTCCTGGGTAAGTTTGTTCTGCTGTGGCCACGAGGCCTCTACTGGACAGAGCGACTTCCAACTGAGCCTCGGGGGGGGAGGGTGTGTGTGTGGCACCACCGCCATAACCTGCCAACACCAACCAAGGCTCAACTACAAGGGGAAGGTGTACTCAGCCCACACCGCTGGCACACCTCAAGTACCCAGCTTGGGTGATAGGGGAGGCTGTGGAATGGGACCCTATAGGACACGTACTACAGTAGGTCATGCTACCAAGAACCGGAGTCAAGGCAGTTCTACCTAGTACACAGAAACAAACACAGGGAGCCTGCTAAATTGAAGAGGCAAAGAAATCTGGCCCACATGAAAAAACAGAACAAAACCCAGATAAAGAAATATATGAAATGTAGATAGCCAACCCATCAGATGCAGAGTTCAAAACACTGGTAATCAGAATGCTCAAAGAAATTATTGAGTAAAACCACAAAATAAATAAAAAGAAGTGAAGGTTATACAAAGTGAAATGAAGAAAAATATACAAGGAACCAACGGGGATAGGAAGAAGCCAGGATTCAATTCAGGAATGTGGAACAAAAGAAAAAAGAAACATGTGCCCAAAACAGAAAGGAGAACCAAGAATCGAACATCTAGGACAACTTTAAACATACCAACATCTGAATCCTAGCAGTGCCAGAAGAAGAGAAAGAGCAAGAGACTGAAAACGTATTTGAAAAAATGAAAACTAACTTCCCAAATTTGGTCCAGGAAATAGACGTACAAGTCCAGGAAGCAAAGAGAGTCCCAAACAAGCTAGACCGAAAGCAGACCACACCAAGACACATCATAATTAAAATGCCAAAGGTGGAAAATAAAGAGAGAATCTTAAAGGCAATGATAGAAAATAACAGAGTTACCTACAAAGGAGTTCCCATAAAACTATTGTGGGCAAACACTCCTCATGGTTTCAGGAATTGTAGACCCGGCCCCAGCATGACGAGTCGCCAGCATCCTGGCCGCTCTTGTCTCTATGTCTCAACATAAGGTCGCACGCGGAATGTCACTGTCAACCACTCAGAGGGTGGACACGGGAATTAGATCAAAGAGCGCTCCTCATGCTCATTATGCTTTAGAACTTGCTCTGCTTTTCTTATCAGCAATGTGGTGTAAGCTATCTTTAGCAGGGAGTCTATGGGACCCTGCAACTGGTCCAAACGTTTTATAGACCTTGACTCTGATCGGTAAGAGCGATTCCTGAATTAGTGTATGTTACCTGTTACTGTCAAACAACTGAATACAACAGACAATTTATGAATTTTGGCCTTGCATCTCTCGTATGTATCCTCCTCAAGAAATGGCATGAGGGATGAAGGTTTGGCTGCTGGTCTCCGCGAGAGAGGCAGTCACCTTCCTTCCCCCAGATATAATAAAGTGTCCTGGGTAAGTTTGTTCTGCTGTGGCCACGAGGCCTCTACTGGACAGAGCGACTTCCAACTGAGCCTCGGGGGGGGAGGGTGTGTGTGTGGCACCACCGCCATAACCTGCCAACACCAACCAAGGCTCAACTACAAGGGGAAGGTGTACTCAGCCCACACCGCTGGCACACCTCAAGTACCCAGCTTGGGTGATAGGGGAGGCTGTGGAATGGGACCCTATAGGACACGTACTACAGTAGGTCATGCTACCAAGAACCGGAGTCAAGGCAGTTCTACCTAGTACACAGAAACAAACACAGGGAGCCTGCTAAATTGAAGAGGCAAAGAAATATGGCCCACATGAAAAAACAGAACAAAACCCAGATAAAGAAATATATGAAATGTAGATAGCCAACCCATCAGATGCAGAGTTCAAAACACTGGTAATCAGAATGCTCAAAGAAATTATTGAGTAAAACCACAAAATAAATAAAAAGAAGTGAAGGTTATACAAAGTGAAATGAAGAAAAATATACAAGGAACCAACGGGGATAGGAAGAAGCCAGGATTCAATTCAGGAATGTGGAACAAAAGAAAAAAGAAACATGTGCCCAAAACAGAAAGGAGAACCAAGAATCGAACATCTAGGACAACTTTAAACATACCAACATCTGAATCCTAGCAGTGCCAGAAGAAGAGAAAGAGCAAGAGACTGAAAACGTATTTGAAAAAATGAAAACTAACTTCCCAAATTTGGTCCAGGAAATAGACGTACAAGTCCAGGAAGCAAAGAGAGTCCCAAACAAGCTAGACCGAAAGCAGACCACACCAAGACACATCATAATTAAAATGCCAAAGGTGGAAGATAAAGAGAGAATCTTAAAGGCAATGATAGAAAATAACAGAGTTACCTACAAAGAAGTTCCCATAAAACTATTGGGGGCAAACACTCCTCATGGTTTCAGGAATTGTAGACCCGGCCCCAGCATGACGAGCCGCCAGCATCCTGGCCGCTCTTGTCTCTATGTCTCAACATAAGGCCGCACGCGGAATGTCACTGTCAACCACTCAGAGGGTGGACACGGGAATTAGATCAAAGAGCGCTCCTCATGCTCATTATGCTTTAGAACTTGCTCTGCTTTTCTTATCAGCAATGCGGTGTAAGCTATCTTTAGCAGGGAGTCTATGGGACCCTGCAACTGGTCCAAACGTTTTATAGACCTTGACTCTGATCGGTAAGAGCGATTCCTGAATTAGTGTATGTTACCTGTTACTGTCAAACAACTGAATACAATAGACAATTTATGAATTTTAGCCTTGCATCTCTCGTATGTATCCTCCTCAAGAAAAGAAATGAGGGATGAAGGTTTGGCTGCTGGTCTCCGCTAGAGAGGCAGTCACCTTCCTTCCCCCAGATATAATAAAGTGTCCTGGGTAAGTTTGTTCTGCTGTGGCCACGAGGCCTCTACTGGACAGAGCGACTTCCAACTGAGCCTCGGGCGGGGGTGTGTGTGTGTGGCACCACCGCCATAACGTGCCAACACCAAACAAGGCTCAACTACAAGAGGAAGGTGTACTCAGCCCACACCGCTGGCACACCTCAAGTACCCAGCTTGGGTGATAGGGGAGGCTGTGGAATGGGACCTTATAGGACACGTACTACAGTAGGTCATGCTACCAAGAACCGGAGTCAAGGCAGTTCTACCTAGTACACAGAAACAAACACAGGGAGCCTGCTAAATTGAAGAGGCAAAGAAATCTGGCCCACATGAAAAAACAGAACAAAACCCAGATAAAGAAATATATGAAATGTAGATAGCCAACCCATCAGATGCAGAGTTCAAAACACTGGTAATCAGAATGCTCAAAGAAATTATTGAGTAAAACCACAAAATAAATAAAAAGAAGTGAAGGTTATACAAAGTGAAATGAAGAAAAATATACAAGGAACCAACGGGGATAGGAAGAAGCCAGGATTCAATTCAGGAATGTGGAACAAAAGAAAAAAGAAACATGTGCCCAAAACAGAAAGGAGAACCAAGAATCGAACATCTAGGACAACTTTAAACATACCAACATCTGAATCCTAGCAGTGCCAGAAGAAGAGAAAGAGCAAGAGACTGAAAACGTATTTGAAAAAATGAAAACTAACTTCCCAAATTTGGTCCAGGAAATAGACGTACAAGTCCAGGAAGCAAAGAGAGTCCCAAACGAGCTAGACCGAAAGCAGACCACACCAAGACACATCATAATTAAAATGCCAAAGGTGGAAGATAAAGAGAGAATCTTAAAGGCAATGATAGAAAATAACAGAGTTACCTACAAAGAAGTTCCCATAAAACTATTGTGGGCAAACACTCCTCATGGTTTCAGGAATTGTAGACCCGGCCCCAGCATGACGAGTCGCCAGCATCCTGGCCGCTCTTGTCTCTATGTCTCAACATAAGGCCGCACGCGGAATGTCACTGTCAACCACTCAGAGGGTGGACACGGGAATTAGATCAAAGAGCGCTCCTCATGCTCATTATGCTTTAGAACTTGCTCTGCTTTTCTTATCAGCAATGCGGTGTAAGGTATCTTTAGCAGGGAGTCTATGGTACCCTGCAACTGGTCCAAACGTTTTATAGACCTTGACTCTGATCGGTAAGAGCGATTCCTGAATTAGTGTATGTTATCTGTTACTGTCAAACAACTGAATACAATAGACAATTTATGAATTTTAGCCTTGCATCTCTCGTATGTATCCTCCTCAAGAAAAGAAATGAGGGATGAAGGTTTGGCTGCTGGTCTCCGCTAGAGAGGCAGTCACCTTCCTTCCCCCAGATATAATAAAGTGTCCTGGGTAAGTTTGTTCTGCTGTGGCCACGAGGCCTCTACTGGACAGAGCGACTTCCAACTGAGCCTCGGGCGGGGGTGTGTGTGTGTGGCACCACCGCCATAACCTGCCAACACCAAACAAGGCTCAACTACAAGAGGAAGGTGTACTCAGCCCACACCGCTGGCACACCTCAAGTACCCAGCTTGGGTGATAGGGGAGGCTGTGGAATGGGACCTTATAGGACACGTACTACAGTAGGTCATGCTACCAAGAACCGGAGTCAAGGCAGTTCTACCTAGTACACAGAAACAAACACAGGGAGCCTGCTAAATTGAAGAGGCAAAGAAATATGGCCCACATGAAAAAACAGAACAAAACCCAGATAAAGAAATATATGAAATGTAGATAGCCAACCCATCAGATGCAGAGTTCAAAACACTGGTAATCAGAATGCTCAAAGAAATTATTGAGTAAAACCACAAAATAAATAAAAAGAAGTGAAGGTTATACAAAGTGAAATGAAGAAAAATATACAAGGAACCAACGGAGATAGGAAGAAGCCAGGATTCAATTCAGCAATGTGGAACAAAAGAAAAAAGAAACATGTGCCCAAAACAGAAAGGAGAACCAAGAATCGAACATCTAGGACAACTTTAAACATACCAACATCTGAATCCTAGCGGTGCCAGAAGAAGAGAAAGAGCAAGAGACTGAAAACGTATTTGAAAAAATGAAAACTAACTTCCCAAATTTGGCCCAGGAAATAGACGTACAAGTCCAGGAAGCAAAGAGACTCCCAAACAAGCTAGACCCAAAGAAGACCACACCAAGACACATCATAATTAAAATGCCAAAGGTGGAAGATAAAGAGAGAATCTTAAAGGCAATGATAGAAAATAACAGAGTTACCTACAAAGGAGTTCCCATAAAACTATTGTGGGCAAACACTCCTCATGGTTTCAGGAATTGTAGACCCGGCCCCAGCATGACGAGCCACCAGCATCCTGGCTGCTCTTGTCTCTATGTCTCAACATAAGGCCGCACGCGGAATGTCACTGTCAACCACTCAGAGGGTGGACACGGGAATTAGATCAAAGAGCGCTCCTCATGCTCATTATGCTTTAGAACTTGCTCTGCTTTTCTTATCAGCAATGTGGTGTAAGCTATCTTTAGCAGGGAGTCTATGGGACCCTGCAACTGGTCCAAACGTTTTATAGACCTTGACTCTGATCGGTAAGAGCGATTCCTGAATTAGTGTATGTTACCTGTTACTGTCAAACAACTGAATACAATAGACAATTTATGAATTTTGGCCTTGCATCTCTCGTATGTATCCTCCTCAAGAAATGGCATGAGGATGAAGGTTTGGCTGCTGGTCTCCGCTAGAGAGGCAGTCACCTTCCTTCCCCCAGATATAATAAAGTGTCCTGGGTAAGTTTGTTCTGCTGTGGCCACGAGGCCTCTACTGGACAGAGCGACTTCCAACTGAGCCTCGGGGGGGGAGGGTGTGTGTGTGGCACCACCGCCATAACCTGCCAACACCAACCAAGGCTCAACTACAAGGGGAAGGTGTACTCAGCCCACACCGTTGGCACACCTCAAGTACCCAGCTTGGGTGATAGGGGAGGCTGTGGAATGGGACCCTATAGGACACGTACTACAGTAGGTCATGCTACCAAGAACCGGAGTCAAGGCAGTTCTACCTAGTACACAGAAACAAACACAGGGAGCCTGCTAAATTGAAGAGGCAAAGAAATATGGCCCACATGAAAAAACAGAACAAAACCCAGATAAAGAAATATATGAAATGTAGATAGCCAACCCATCAGATGCAGAGTTCAAAACACTGGTAATCAGAATGCTCAAAGAAATTATTGAGTAAAACCACAAAATAAATAAAATAAAGTGAAGGTTATACAAAGTGAAATGAAGAAAAATATACAAGGAACCAACGGAGATAGGAAGAAGCCAGGATTCAATTCAGCAATGTGGAACAAAAGATAGGAATAAACATGTGCCCAAAACAGAAAGGAGAACCAAGAATCGAACATCTAGGACAACTTTAAACATACCAACATCTGAATCCTAGCGGTGCCAGAAGGAGAAGAGAAAGAGCAAGAGACTGAAAACGTATTTGAAAAAATGAAAACTAACTTCCCAAATTTGGTCCAGGAAATAGACGTACAAGTCCAGGAAGCAAAGAGAGTCCCAAACAAGCTAGACCGAAAGCAGACCACACCAAGACACATCATAATTAAAATGCCAAAGGTGGAAGATAAAGAGAGAATCTTAAAGGCAATGATAGAAAATAACAGAGTTACCTACAAAGAAGTTCCCATAAAACTATTGGCGGCAAACACTCCTCATGGTTTCAGGAATTGTAGACCCGGCCCCAGCATGACGAGTCGCCAGCATCCTGGCCGCTCTTGTCTCTATGTCTCAACATAAGGCCGCACGCGGAATGTCACTGTCAACCACTCAGAGGGTGGACACGGGAATTAGATCAAAGAGCGCTCCTCATGCTCATTATGCTTTAGAACTTGCTCTGCTTTTCTTATCAGCAATGCGGTGTAAGCTATCTTTAGCAGGGAGTCTATGGGACCCTGCAACTGGTCCAAACGTTTTATAGACCTTGACTCTGATCGGTAAGAGCGATTCCTGAATTAGTGTATGTTATCTGTTACTGTCAAACAACTGAATACAATAGACAATTTATGAATTTTAGCCTTGCATCTCTCGTATGTATCCTCCTCAAGAAAAGAAATGAGGGATGAAGGTTTGGCTGCTGGTCTCCGCTAGAGAGGCAGTCACCTTCCTTCCCCCAGATATAATAAAGTGTCCTGGGTAAGTTTGTTCTGCTGTGGCCACGAGGCCTCTACTGGACAGAGCGACTTCCAACTGAGCCTCGGGGGGGGAGGGTGTGTGTGTGGCACCACCGCCATAACCTGCCAACACCAACCAAGGCTCAACTACAAGGGGAAGGTGTACTCAGCCCACACCGCTGGCACACCTCAAGTACCCAGCTTGGGTGATAGGGGAGGCTGTGGAATGGGACCTTATAGGACACGTACTACAGTAGGCCATGCTACCAAGACACGGAGTCAAGGCAGTTCTACCTAGTACACAGAAACAAACACAGGGAGGCTGCTAAGTTGAAGAGGCAAAGAAATATGGCCCACATGAAAGAACAGAACAAAACCCAGATAAAGAAATATATGAAATGTAGATAGCCAACCCATCAGATGCAGAGTTCAAAACACTGGTAATCAGAATGCTCAAAGAAATTATTGAGTAAAACCACAAAATAAATAAAAAGAAGTGAAGGTTATACAAAGTGAAATGAAGAAAAATATACAAGGAACCAACGGAGATAGGAAGAAGCCAGGATTCAATTCAGCAATGTGGAACAAAAGATAAGAATAAACATGTGCCCAAAACAGAAAGGAGAACCAAGAATCGAACATCTAGGACAACTTTAAACATACCAACATCTGAATCCTAGCGGTGCCAGAAGAAGAGAAAGAGCAAGAGACTGAAAACGTATTTGAAAAAATGAAAACTAACTTCCCAAATTTGGCCCAGGAAATAGACGTACAAGTCCAGGAAGCAAAGAGACTCCCAAACAAGCTAGACCCAAAGAAGACCACACCAAGACACATCATAATTAAAATGCCAAAGGTGGAAGATAAAGAGAGAATCTTAAAGGCAATGATAGAAAATAACAGAGTTACCTACAAAGGAGTTCCCATAAAACTATTGTGGGCAAACACTCCTCATGGTTTCAGGAATTGTAGACCCGGCCCCAGCATGACGAGCCACCAGCATCCTGGCCGCTCTTGTCTCTATGTCTCAACATAAGACCGCACGCGGAATGTCACTGTCAACCACTCAGAGGGTGGACACGGGAATTAGATCAAAGAGCGCTCCTCATGCTCATTATGCTTTAGAACTTGCTCTGCTTTTCTTATCAGCAATGTGGTGTAAGCTATCTTTAGCAGGGAGTCTATGGGACCCTGCAACTGGTCCAAACGTTTTATAGACCTTGACTCTGATCGGTAAGAGCGATTCCTGAATTAGTGTATGTTACCTGTTACTGTCAAACAACTGAATACAATAGACAATTTATGAATTTTGGCCTTGCATCTCTCGTATGTATCCTCCTCAAGAAATGGCATGAGGGATGAAGGTTTGGCTGCTGGTCTCCGCTAGAGAGGCAGTCACCTTCCTTCCCCCAGATATAATAAAGTGTCCTGGGTAAGTTTGTTCTGCTGTGGCCACGAGGCCTCTACTGGACAGAGCGACTTCCAACTGAGCCTCGGGGGGGGAGGGTGTGTGTGTGGCACCACCGCCATAACCTGCCAACACCAACCAAGGCTCAACTACAAGGGGAAGGTGTACTCAGCCCACACCGTTGGCACACCTCAAGTACCCAGCTTGGGTGATAGGGGAGGCTGTGGAATGGGACCTTATAGGACACGTACTACAGTAGGTCATGCTACCAAGAACCGGAGTCAAGGCAGTTCTACCTAGTACACAGAAACAAACACAGGGAGCCTGCTAAATTGAAGAGGCAAAGAAATATGGCCCACATGAAAAAACAGAACAAAACCCAGATAAAGAAATATATGAAATGTAGATAGCCAACCCATCAGATGCAGAGTTCAAAACACTGGTAATCAGAATGCTCAAAGAAATTATTGAGTAAAACCACAAAATAAATAAAATAAAGTGAAGGTTATACAAAGTGAAATGAAGAAAAATATACAAGGAACCAACGGAGATAGGAAGAAGCCAGGATTCAATTCAGCAATGTGGAACAAAAGATAGAAATAAACATGTGCCCAAAACAGAAAGGAGAACCAAGAATCGAACATCTAGGACAACTTTAAACATACCAACATCTGAATCCTAGCGGTGCCAGAAGGAGAAGAGAAAGAGCAAGAGACTGAAAACGTATTTGAAAAAATGAAAACTAACTTCCCAAATTTGGTCCAGGAAATAGACGTACAAGTCCAGGAAGCAAAGAGAGTCCCAAACAAGCTAGACCGAAAGCAGACCACACCAAGACACATCATAATTAAAATGCCAAAGGTGGAAGATAAAGAGAGAATCTTAAAGGCAATGATAGAAAATAACAGAGTTACCTACAAAGAAGTTCCCATAAAACTATTGGCGGCAAACACTCCTCATGGTTTCAGGAATTGTAGACCCGGCCCCAGCATGACGAGCCGCCAGCATCCTGGCCGCTCTTGTCTCTATGTCTCAACATAAGGCCGCACGCGGAATGTCACTGTCAACCACTCAGAGGGTGGACACGGGAATTAGATCAAAGAGCGCTCCTCATGCTCATTATGCTTTAGAACTTGCTCTGCTTTTCTTATCAGCAATGCGGTGTAAGCTATCTTTAGCAGGGAGTCTATGGGACCCTGCAACTGGTCCAAACGTTTTATAGACCTTGACTCTGATCGGTAAGAGCGATTCCTGAATTAGTGTATGTTACCTGTTACTGTCAAACAACTGAATACAATAGACAATTTATGAATTTTGGCCTTGCATCTCTCGTATGTATCCTCCTCAAGAAATGGCATGAGGGATGAAGGTTTGGCTGCTGGTCTCCGCTAGAGAGGCAGTCACCTTCCTTCCCCCAGATATAATAAAGTGTCCTGGGTAAGTTTGTTCTGCTGTGGCCACGAGGCCTCTACTGGACAGAGCGACTTCCAACTGAGCCTCGGGGGGGGAGGGTGTGTGTGTGGCACCACCGCCATAACCTGCCAACACCAACCAAGGCTCAACTACAAGGGGAAGGTGTACTCAGCCCACACCGCTGGCACACCTCAAGTACCCAGCTTGGGTGATAGGGGAGGCTGTGGAATGGGACCCTATAGGACACGTACTACAGTAGGTCATGCTACCAAGACACGGAGTCAAGGCAGTTCTACCTAGTACACAGAAACAAACACAGGGAGGCTGCTAAATTGAAGAGGCAAAGAAATATGGCCCACATGAAAAAACAGAACAAAACCCAGATAAAGAAATATATGAAATGTAGATAGCCAACCCATCAGATGCAGAGTTCAAAACACTGGTAATCAGAATGCTCAAAGAAATTATTGAGTAAAACCACAAAATAAATAAAAAGAAGTGAAGGTTATACAAAGTGAAATGAAGAAAAATATACAAGGAACCAACGGAGATAGGAAGAAGCCAGGATTCAATTCAGGAATGTGGAACAAAAGAAAAAAGAAACATGTGCCCAAAACAGAAAGGAGAACCAAGAATCGAACATCTAGGACAACTTTAAACATACCAACATCTGAATCCTAGCGGTGCCAGAAGGAGAAGAGAAAGAGCAAGAGACTGAAAACGTATTTGAAAAAATGAAAACTAACTTCCCAAATTTGGCCCAGGAAATAGACGTACAAGTCCAGGAAGCAAAGAGACTCCCAAACAAGCTAGACCCAAAGAAGACCACACCAAGACACATCATAATTAAAATGCCAAAGGTGGAAGATAAAGAGAGAATCGTAAAGGCAACGATAGAAAATAACAGAGTTACCTACAAAGGAGTTCCCATAAAACTATTGTGGGCAAACACTCCTCATGGTTTCAGGAATTGTAGACCGGCCCCAGCATGACGAGCCGCCAGCATCCTGGCCGCTCTTGTCTCTATGTCTCAACATAAGGCCGCACGCGGAATGTCACTGTCAACCACTCAGAGGGTGGACACGGGAATTAGATCAAAGAGCGCTCCTCATGCTCATTATGCTTTAGAACTTGCTCTGCTTTTCTTATCAGCAATGTGGTGTAAGCTATCTTTAGCAGGGAGTCTATGGGACCCTGCAACTGGTCCAAACGTTTTATAGACCTTGACTCTGATCGGTAAGAGCGATTCCTGAATTAGTGTATGTTACCTGTTACTGTCAAACAACTGAATACAATAGACAATTTATGAATTTTGGCCTTGCATCTCTCGTATGTATCCTCCTCAAGAAATGGCATGAGGGATGAAGGTTTGGCTGCTGGTCTCCGCTAGAGAGGCAGTCACCTTCCTTCCCCCAGATATAATAAAGTGTCCTGGGTAAGTTTGTTCTGCTGTGGCCACGAGGCCTCTACCGGACAGAGCGACTTCCAACTGAGCCTCGGGAGGGGGTGTGTGTGTGTGTGTGTGTGGCACCACCGCCATAACCTGCCAACACCAACCAAGGCTCAACTACAAGAGGAAGGTGTACTCAGCCCACACCGCTGGCACACCTCAAGTACCCAGCTTGGGTGATAGGGGAGGCTGTGGAATGGGACCTTATAGGACACGTACTACAGTAGGTCATGCTACCAAGAACCGGAGTCAAGGCAGTTCTACCTAGTACACAGAAACAAACACAGGGAGCCTGCTAAATTGAAGAGGCAAAGAAATATGGCCCACATGAAAAAACAGAACAAAACCCAGATAAAGAAATATATGAAATGTAGATAGCCAACCCATCAGATGCAGAGTTCAAAACACTGGTAATCAGAATGCTCATAGAAATTATTGAGTAAAACCACAAAATAAATTAAAAAAAGTGAAGGTTATACAAAGTGAAATGAAGAAAAATATACAAGGAACCAACGGAGATAGGAAGAAGCCAGGATTCAATTCAGCAATGTGGAACAAAAGAAAGAAAGAAACATGTGCCCAAAACAGAAAGGAAAAACAAGAATCGACCATCTAGGACAACTTTAAACATACCAACATCTGAATCCTAGCGGTGCCAGAAGGAGAAGAGAAAGAGCAAGAGACTGAAAACGTATTTGAAAAAATGAAAACTAACTTCCCAAATTTGGTCCAGGAAATAGACGTACAAGTCCAGGAAGCAAAGAGAGTCCCAAACAAGCTAGACCGAAAGCAGACCACACCAAGACACATCATAATTAAAATGCCAAAGGTGGAAGATAAAGAGAGAATCTTAAAGGCAACGATAGAAAATAACAGAGTTACCTACAAAGGAGTTCCCATAAAACTATTGTGGGCAAACACTCCTCATGGTTTCAGGAATTGTAGACCCGGCCCCAGCATGACGAGCCGCCAGCATCCTGGCCGCTCTTGTCTCTATGTCTCAACATAAGGCTGCACGCGGAATGTCACTGTCAACCACTCAGAGGGTGGACACGGGAATTAGATCAAAGAGCGCTCATCATGCTCATTATGCTTTAGAACTTGCTCTGCTTTTCTTATCAGCAATGCGGTGTAAGCTATCTTTAGCAGGGAGTCTATGGGACCCTGCAACTGGTCCAAACGTTTTATAGACCTTGACTCTGATCGGTAAGAGCGATTCCTGAATTAGTGTATGTTACCTGTTACTGTCAAACAACTGAATACAATAGACAATTTATGAATTTTGGCCTTGCATCTCTCGTATGTATCCTCCTCAAGAAATGGCATGAGGGATGAAGGTTTGGCTGCTGGTCTCCGCTAGAGAGTCAGTCACCTTCCTTCCCCCAGATATAATAAAGTGTCCTGGGTAAGTTTGTTCTGCTGTGGCCACGAGGCCTCTACTGGACAGAGCGACTTCCAACTGAGCATCGGTCGGGTGAGGTGTGTGTGGCACCACCGCCATAACCTGCCAACACCAACCGAGGCTCAACTACAAGGGGAAGGTGTACTCAGCCAACACTGCTGGCACACCTCAAGTACCCAGCTTGGATGATAGGGGAGGCTGTGGAATGGGACCCTATAAGACACGTACTACAGTAGGCCATGCTACCAAGAACCGGAGTCAAGGCAGTTCTACCTAGTACTCAGAAACAAACACAGGGAGGCTGCTAAGTTGAAGAGGCAAAGAAATATGGCCCACATGAAAGAACAGAACAAAACCCAGATAAAGAAATATATGAAATGTAGATAGCCAACCCATCAGATGCAGAGTTCAAAACACTGGTAATCAGAATGCTCAAAGAAATTATTGAGTAAAACCACAAAATAAATAAAAAGAAGTGAAGGTTATACAAAGTGAAATGAAGAAAAATATACAAGGAACCAACGGAGATAGGAAGAAGCCAGGATTCAATTCAGCAATGTGGAACAAAAGAAAGAAAGTAAGATGTGCCCAAAACAGAAAGGAGAACCAAGAATCGAACATCTAGGACAACTTTAAACATACCAACATCTGAATCCTAGCGGTGCCAGAAGAAGAGAAAGAGCAAGAGACTGAACACGTATTTGAAAAAATGAAAACTAACTTCCCAAATTTGGTCCAGGAAATAGACGTACAAGTCCAGGAAGCAAAGAGAGTCCCAAACAAGCTAGACCGAAAGCAGACCACACCAAGACACATCATAATTAAAATGCCAAAGGTGGAAGATAAAGAGAGAATCTTAAAGGCAACGATAGAAAATAACAGAGTTACCTACAAAGGAGTTCCCATAAAACTATTGTGGGCAAACACTCCTCATGGTTTCAGGAATTGTAGACCCGGCCCCAGCATGACGAGCCGCCAGCATCCTGGCCGCTCTTGTCTCTATGTCTCAACATAAGGCTGCACGCGGAATGTCACTGTCAACCACTCAGAGGGTGGCCATGGGAATTAGATCAAAGAGCGCTCATCATGCTCATTATGCTTTAGAACTTGCTCTGCTTTTCTTATCAGCAATGCGGTGTAAGCTATCTTTAGCAGGGAGTCTATGGGACCCTGCAACTGGTCCAAACGTTTTATAGACCTTGACTCTGATCGGTAAGAGCGATTCCTGAATTAGTGTATGTTATCTGTTACTGTCAAACAACTGAATACAATAGACAATTTATGAATTTTAGCCTTGCATCTCTCGTATGTATCCTCCTCAAGAAAAGACATGAGGGATGAAGGTTTGGCTGCTGGTCTCCGCTAGAGAGGCAGTCACCTTCCTTCCCCCAGATATAATAAAGTGTCCTGGGTAAGTTTGTTCTGCTGTGGCCACGAGGCCTCTACCGGACAGAGCGACTTCCAACTGAGCCTCGGGAGGGGGTGTGTGTGTGTGTGTGTGTGGCACCACCGCCATAACCTGCCAACACCAACCAAGGCTCAACTACAAGAGGAAGGTGTACTCAGCCCACACCGCTGGCACACCTCAAGTACCCAGCTTGGGTGATAGGGGAGGCTGTGGAATGGGACCTTATAGGACACGTACTACAGTAGGTCATGCTACCAAGAACCGGAGTCAAGGCAGTTCTACCTAGTACACAGAAACAAACACAGGGAGCCTGCTAAATTGAAGAGGCAAAGAAATATGGCCCACATGAAAAAACAGAACAAAACCCAGATAAAGAAATATATGAAATGTAGATAGCCAACCCATCAGATGCAGAGTTCAAAACACTGGTAATCAGAATGCTCATAGAAATTATTGAGTAAAACCACAAAATAAATTAAAAAAAGTGAAGGTTATACAAAGTGAAATGAAGAAAAATATACAAGGAACCAACGGAGATAGGAAGAAGCCAGGATTCAATTCAGCAATGTGGAACAAAAGAAAGAAAGAAACATGTGCCCAAAACAGAAAGGAAAAACAAGAATCGACCATCTAGGACAACTTTAAACATACCAACATCTGAATCCTAGCGGTGCCAGAAGGAGAAGAGAAAGAGCAAGAGACTGAAAACGTATTTGAAAAAATGAAAACTAACTTCCCAAATTTGGTCCAGGAAATAGACGTACAAGTCCAGCAAGCAAAGAGAGTCCCAAACAAGCTAGACCGAAAGCAGACCACACCAAGACACATCATAATTAAAATGCCAAAGGTGGAAGATAAAGAGAGAATCTTAAAGGCAACGATAGAAAATAACAGAGTTACCTACAAAGGAGTTCCCATAAAACTATTGTGGGCAAACACTCCTCATGGTTTCAGGAATTGTAGACCCGGCCCCAGCATGACGAGCCGCCAGCATCCTGGCCGCTCTTGTCTCTATGTCTCAACATAAGGCTGCACGCGGAATGTCACTGTCAACCACTCAGAGGGTGGACACGGGAATTAGATCAAAGAGCGCTCATCATGCTCATTATGCTTTAGAACTTGCTCTGCTTTTCTTATCAGCAATGCGGTGTAAGCTATCTTTAGCAGGGAGTCTATGGGACCCTGCAACTGGTCCAAATGTTTTATAGACCTTGACTCTGATCGGTAAGAGCGATTCCTGAATTAGTGTATGTTACCTGTTACTGTCAAACAACTGAATACAATAGACAATTTATGAATTTTGGCCTTGCATCTCTCGTATGTATCCTCCTCAAGAAATGGCATGAGGGATGAATGTTTGGCTGCTGGTCTCCGCTAGAGAGTCAGTCACCTTCCTTCCCCCAGATATAATAAAGTGTCCTGGGTAAGTTTGTTCTGCTGTGGCCACGAGGCCTCTACTGGACAGAGCGACTTCCAACTGAGCATCGGTCGGGGGAGGTGTGTGTGGCACCACCGCCATAACCTGCCAACACCAACCGAGGCTCAACTACAAGGGGAAGGTGTACTCAGCCAACACTGCTGGCACACCTCAAGTACCCAGCTTGGATGATAGGGGAGGCTGTGGAATGGGACCCTATAAGACACGTACTACAGTAGGCCATGCTACCAAGAACCGGAGTCAAGGCAGTTCTACCTAGTACTCAGAAACAAACACAGGGAGGCTGCTAAGTTGAAGAGGCAAAGAAATATGGCCCACATGAAAGAACAGAACAAAACCCAGATAAAGAAATATATGAAATGTAGATAGCCAACCCATCAGATGCAGAGTTCAAAACACTGGTAATCAGAATGCTCAAAGAAATTATTGAGTAAAACCACAAAATAAATAAAAAGAAGTGAAGGTTATACAAAGTGAAATGAAGAAAAATATACAAGGAACCAACGGAGATAGGAAGAAGCCAGGATTCAATTCAGCAACGTGGAACAAAAGAAAGAAAGTAAGATGTGCCCAAAACAGAAAGGAGAACCAAGAATCGAACATCTAGGACAACTTTAAACATACCAACATCTGAATCCTAGCGGTGCCAGAAGAAGAGAAAGAGCAAGAGACTGAACACGTATTTGAAAAAATGAAAACTAACTTCCCAAATTTGGTCCAGGAAATAGAAGTACAAGTCCAGGAAGCAAAGAGAGTCCCAAACAAGCTAGACCGAAAGCAGACCACACCAAGACACATCATAATTAAAATGCCAAAGGTGGAAGATAAAGAGAGAATCTTAAAGGCAACGATAGAAAATAACAGAGTTACCTACAAAGGAGTTCCCATAAAACTATTGTGGGCAAACACTCCTCATGGTTTCAGGAATTGTAGACCCGGCCCCAGCATGACGAGCCGCCAGCATCCTGGCCGCTCTTGTCTCTATGTCTCAACATAAGGCTGCACGCGGAATGTCACTGTCAACCACTCAGAGGGTGGCCATGGGAATTAGATCAAAGAGCGCTCATCATGCTCATTATGCTTTAGAACTTGCTCTGCTTTTCTTATCAGCAATGCGGTGTAAGCTATCTTTAGCAGGGAGTCTATGGGACCCTGCAACTGGTCCAAACGTTTTATAGACCTTGACTCTGATCGGTAAGAGCGATTCCTGAATTAGTGTATGTTATCTGTTACTGTCAAACAACTGAATACAATAGACAATTTATGAATTTTAGCCTTGCATCTCTCGTATGTATCCTCCTCAAGAAAAGACATGAGGGATGAAGGTTTGGCTGCTGGTCTCCGCTAGAGAGGCAGTCACCTTCCTTCCCCCAGATATAATAAAGTGTCCTGGGTAAGTTTGTTCTGCTGTGGCCACGAGGCCTCTACCGGACAGAGCGACTTCCAACTGAGCCTCGGGAGGGGGTGTGTGTGTGTGTGTGTGTGGCACCACCGCCATAACCTGCCAACACCAACCAAGGCTCAACTACAAGAGGAAGGTGTACTCAGCCCACACCGCTGGCACACGTAAAGTACCCAGCTTGGGTGATAGGGGAGGCTGTGGAATGGGACCTTATAGGACACGTACTACAGTAGGTCATGCTACCAAGAACCGGAGTCAAGGCAGTTCTACCTAGTACACAGAAACAAACACAGGGAGCCTGCTAAATTGAAGAGGCAAAGAAATATGGCCCACATGAAAAAACAGAACAAAACCCAGATAAAGAAATATATGAAATGTAGATAGCCAACCCATCAGATGCAGAGTTCAAAACACTGGTAATCAGAATGCTCAAAGAAATTATTGAGTAAAACCACAAAATAAATTAAAAAAAGTGAAGGTTATACAAAGTGAAATGAACAAAAATATACAAGGAACCAACGGAGATAGGAAGAAGCCAGGATTCAATTCAGCAATGTGGAACAAAAGAAAGAAAGAAACATGTGGCCAAAACAGAAAGGAGAAACAAGAATCGAACATCTAGGACAACTTTAAACATACCAACATCTGAATCCTAGCGGTGCCAGAAGGAGAAGAGAAAGAGCAAGAGACTGAAAACGTATTTGAAAAAATGAAAACTAACTTCCCAAATTTGGTCCAGGAAATAGACGTACAAGTCCAGGAAGCAAAGAGAGTCCCAAACAAGCTAGACCGAAAGCAGACCACACCAAGACACATCATAATTAAAATGCCAAAGGTGGAAGATAAAGAGAGAATCTTAAAGGCAACGATAGAAAATAACAGAGTTACCTACAAAGGAGTTCCCATAAAACTATTGTGGGCAAACACTCCTCATGGTTTCAGGAATTGTAGACCCGGCCCCAGCATGACGAGCCGCCAGCATCCTGGCCGCTCTTGTCTCTATGTCTCAACATAAGGCTGCACGCGGAATGTCACTGTCAACCACTCAGAGGGTGGCCATGGGAATTAGATCAAAGAGCGCTCATCATGCTCATTATGCTTTAGAACTTGCTCTGCTTTTCTTATCAGCAATGCGGTGTAAGCTATCTTTAGCAGGGAGTCTATGGGACCCTGCAACTGGTCCAAACGTTTTATAGACCTTGACTCTGATCGGTAAGAGCGATTCCTGAATTAGTGTATGTTATCTGTTACTGTCAAACAACTGAATACAATAGACAATTTATGAATTTTAGCCTTGCATCTCTCGTATGTATCCTCCTCAAGAAAAGACATGAGGGATGAAGGTTTGGCTGCTGGTCTCCGCTAGAGAGGCAGTCACCTTCCTTCCCCCAGATATAATAAAGTGTCCTGGGTAAGTTTGTTCTGCTGTGGCCACGAGGCCTCTACCGGACAGAGCGACTTCCAACTGAGCCTCGGGAGGGGGTGTGTGTGTGTGTGTGTGTGGCACCACCGCCATAACCTGCCAACACCAACCAAGGCTCAACTACAAGAGGAAGGTGTACTCAGCCCACACCGCTGGCACACCTCAAGTACCCAGCTTGGGTGATAGGGGAGGCTGTGGAATGGGACCTTATAGGACACGTACTACAGTAGGTCATGCTACCAAGAACCGGAGTCAAGGCAGTTCTACCTAGTACACAGAAACAAACACAGGGAGCCTGCTAAATTGAAGAGGCAAAGAAATATGGCCCACATGAAAAAACAGAACAAAACCCAGATAAAGAAATATATGAAATGTAGATAGCCAACCCATCAGATGCAGAGTTCAAAACACTGGTAATCAGAATGCTCAAAGAAATTATTGAGTAAAACCACAAAATAAATTAAAAAAAGTGAAGGTTATACAAAGTGAAATGAACAAAAATATACAAGGAACCAACGGAGATAGGAAGAAGCCAGGATTCAATTCAGCAATGTGGAACAAAAGAAAGAAAGAAACATGTGCCCAAAACAGAAAGGAAAAACAAGAATCGACCATCTAGGACAACTTTAAACATACCAACATCTGAATCCTAGCGGTGCCAGAAGGAGAAGAGAAAGAGCAAGAGACTGAAAACGTATTTGAAAAAATGAAAACTAACTTCCCAAATTTGGTCCAGGAAATAGACGTACAAGTCCAGCAAGCAAAGAGAGTCCCAAACAAGCTAGACCGAAAGCAGACCACACCAAGACACATCATAATTAAAATGCCAAAGGTGGAAGATAAAGAGAGAATCTTAAAGGCAACGATAGAAAATAACAGAGTTACCTACAAAGGAGTTCCCATAAAACTATTGTGGGCAAACACTCCTCATGGTTTCAGGAATTGTAGACCCGGCCCCAGCATGACGAGCCGCCAGCATCCTGGCCGCTCTTGTCTCTATGTCTCAACATAAGGCTGCACGCGGAATGTCACTGTCAACCACTCAGAGGGTGGACACGGGAATTAGATCAAAGAGCGCTCATCATGCTCATTATGCTTTAGAACTTGCTCTGCTTTTCTTATCAGCAATGCGGTGTAAGCTATCTTTAGCAGGGAGTCTATGGGACCCTGCAACTGGTCCAAATGTTTTATAGACCTTGACTCTGATCGGTAAGAGCGATTCCTGAATTAGTGTATGTTACCTGTTACTGTCAAACAACTGAATACAATAGACAATTTATGAATTTTGGCCTTGCATCTCTCGTATGTATCCTCCTCAAGAAATGGCATGAGGGATGAATGTTTGGCTGCTGGTCTCCGCTAGAGAGTCAGTCACCTTCCTTCCCCCAGATATAATAAAGTGTCCTGGGTAAGTTTGTTCTGCTGTGGCCACGAGGCCTCTACTGGACAGAGCGACTTCCAACTGAGCATCGGTCGGGGGAGGTGTGTGTGGCACCACCGCCATAACCTGCCAACACCAACCGAGGCTCAACTACAAGGGGAAGGTGTACTCAGCCAACACTGCTGGCACACCTCAAGTACCCAGCTTGGATGATAGGGGAGGCTGTGGAATGGGACCCTATAAGACACGTACTACAGTAGGCCATGCTACCAAGAACCGGAGTCAAGGCAGTTCTACCTAGTACTCAGAAACAAACACAGGGAGGCTGCTAAGTTGAAGAGGCAAAGAAATATGGCCCACATGAAAGAACAGAACAAAACCCAGATAAAGAAATATATGAAATGTAGATAGCCAACCCATCAGATGCAGAGTTCAAAACACTGGTAATCAGAATGCTCAAAGAAATTATTGAGTAAAACCACAAAATAAATAAAAAGAAGTGAAGGTTATACAAAGTGAAATGAAGAAAAATATACAAGGAACCAACGGAGATAGGAAGAAGCCAGGATTCAATTCAGCAACGTGGAACAAAAGAAAGAAAGTAAGATGTGCCCAAAACAGAAAGGAGAACCAAGAATCGAACATCTAGGACAACTTTAAACATACCAACATCTGAATCCTAGCGGTGCCAGAAGAAGAGAAAGAGCAAGAGACTGAACACGTATTTGAAAAAATGAAAACTAACTTCCCAAATTTGGTCCAGGAAATAGAAGTACAAGTCCAGGAAGCAAAGAGAGTCCCAAACAAGCTAGACCGAAAGCAGACCACACCAAGACACATCATAATTAAAATGCCAAAGGTGGAAGATAAAGAGAGAATCTTAAAGGCAACGATAGAAAATAACAGAGTTACCTACAAAGGAGTTCCCATAAAACTATTGTGGGCAAACACTCCTCATGGTTTCAGGAATTGTAGACCCGGCCCCAGCATGACGAGCCGCCAGCATCCTGGCCGCTCTTGTCTCTATGTCTCAACATAAGGCTGCACGCGGAATGTCACTGTCAACCACTCAGAGGGTGGCCATGGGAATTAGATCAAAGAGCGCTCATCATGCTCATTATGCTTTAGAACTTGCTCTGCTTTTCTTATCAGCAATGCGGTGTAAGCTATCTTTAGCAGGGAGTCTATGGGACCCTGCAACTGGTCCAAACGTTTTATAGACCTTGACTCTGATCGGTAAGAGCGATTCCTGAATTAGTGTATGTTATCTGTTACTGTCAAACAACTGAATACAATAGACAATTTATGAATTTTAGCCTTGCATCTCTCGTATGTATCCTCCTCAAGAAAAGACATGAGGGATGAAGGTTTGGCTGCTGGTCTCCGCTAGAGAGGCAGTCACCTTCCTTCCCCCAGATATAATAAAGTGTCCTGGGTAAGTTTGTTCTGCTGTGGCCACGAGGCCTCTACCGGACAGAGCGACTTCCAACTGAGCCTCGGGAGGGGGTGTGTGTGTGTGTGTGTGTGGCACCACCGCCATAACCTGCCAACACCAACCAAGGCTCAACTACAAGAGGAAGGTGTACTCAGCCCACACCGCTGGCACACGTAAAGTACCCAGCTTGGGTGATAGGGGAGGCTGTGGAATGGGACCTTATAGGACACGTACTACAGTAGGTCATGCTACCAAGAACCGGAGTCAAGGCAGTTCTACCTAGTACACAGAAACAAACACAGGGAGCCTGCTAAATTGAAGAGGCAAAGAAATATGGCCCACATGAAAAAACAGAACAAAACCCAGATAAAGAAATATATGAAATGTAGATAGCCAACCCATCAGATGCAGAGTTCAAAACACTGGTAATCAGAATGCTCAAAGAAATTATTGAGTAAAACCACAAAATAAATTAAAAAAAGTGAAGGTTATACAAAGTGAAATGAACAAAAATATACAAGGAACCAACGGAGATAGGAAGAAGCCAGGATTCAATTCAGCAATGTGGAACAAAAGAAAGAAAGAAACATGTGGCCAAAACAGAAAGGAGAAACAAGAATCGAACATCTAGGACAACTTTAAACATACCAACATCTGAATCCTAGCGGTGCCAGAAGGAGAAGAGAAAGAGCAAGAGACTGAAAACGTATTTGAAAAAATGAAAACTAACTTCCCAAATTTGGTCCAGGAAATAGACGTACAAGTCCAGGAAGCAAAGAGAGTCCCAAACAAGCTAGACCGAAAGCAGACCACACCAAGACACATCATAATTAAAATGCCAAAGGTGGAAGATAAAGAGAGAATCTTAAAGGCAACGATAGAAAATAACAGAGTTACCTACAAAGGAGTTCCCATAAAACTATTGTGGGCAAACACTCCTCATGGTTTCAGGAATTGTAGACCCGGCCCCAGCATGACGAGCCGCCAGCATCCTGGCCGCTCTTGTCTCTATGTCTCAACATAAGGCTGCACGCGGAATGTCACTGTCAACCACTCAGAGGGTGGCCATGGGAATTAGATCAAAGAGCGCTCATCATGCTCATTATGCTTTAGAACTTGCTCTGCTTTTCTTATCAGCAATGCGGTGTAAGCTATCTTTAGCAGGGAGTCTATGGGACCCTGCAACTGGTCCAAACGTTTTATAGACCTTGACTCTGATCGGTAAGAGCGATTCCTGAATTAGTGTATGTTATCTGTTACTGTCAAACAACTGAATACAATAGACAATTTATGAATTTTAGCCTTGCATCTCTCGTATGTATCCTCCTCAAGAAAAGACATGAGGGATGAAGGTTTGGCTGCTGGTCTCCGCTAGAGAGGCAGTCACCTTCCTTCCCCCAGATATAATAAAGTGTCCTGGGTAAGTTTGTTCTGCTGTGGCCACGAGGCCTCTACCGGACAGAGCGACTTCCAACTGAGCCTCGGGAGGGGGTGTGTGTGTGTGTGTGTGTGGCACCACCGCCATAACCTGCCAACACCAACCAAGGCTCAACTACAAGAGGAAGGTGTACTCAGCCCACACCGCTGGCACACCTCAAGTACCCAGCTTGGGTGATAGGGGAGGCTGTGGAATGGGACCTTATAGGACACGTACTACAGTAGGTCATGCTACCAAGAACCGGAGTCAAGGCAGTTCTACCTAGTACACAGAAACAAACACAGGGAGCCTGCTAAATTGAAGAGGCAAAGAAATATGGCCCACATGAAAAAACAGAACAAAACCCAGATAAAGAAATATATGAAATGTAGATAGCCAACCCATCAGATGCAGAGTTCAAAACACTGGTAATCAGAATGCTCAAAGAAATTATTGAGTAAAACCACAAAATAAATTAAAAAAAGTGAAGGTTATACAAAGTGAAATGAACAAAAATATACAAGGAACCAACGGAGATAGGAAGAAGCCAGGATTCAATTCAGCAATGTGGAACAAAAGAAAGAAAGAAACATGTGGCCAAAACAGAAAGGAGAAACAAGAATCGAACATCTAGGACAACTTTAAACATACCAACATCTGAATCCTAGCGGTGCCAGAAGGAGAAGAGAAAGAGCAAGAGACTGAAAACGTATTTGAAAAAATGAAAACTAACTTCCCAAATTTGGTCCAGGAAATAGACGTACAAGTCCAGGAAGCAAAGAGAGTCCCAAACAAGCTAGACCGAAAGCAGACCACACCAAGACACATCATAATTAAAATGCCAAAGGTGGAAGATAAAGAGAGAATCTTAAAGGCAACGATAGAAAATAACAGAGTTACCTACAAAGGAGTTCCCATAAAACTATTGTGGGCAAACACTCCTCATGGTTTCAGGAATTGTAGACCCGGCCCCAGCATGACGAGCCGCCAGCATCCTGGCCGCTCTTGTCTCTATGTCTCAACATAAGGCTGCACGCGGAATGTCACTGTCAACCACTCAGAGGGTGGCCATGGGAATTAGATCAAAGAGCGCTCATCATGCTCATTATGCTTTAGAACTTGCTCTGCTTTTCTTATCAGCAATGCGGTGTAAGCTATCTTTAGCAGGGAGTCTATGGGACCCTGCAACTGGTCCAAACGTTTTATAGACCTTGACTCTGATCGGTAAGAGCGATTCCTGAATTAGTGTATGTTATCTGTTACTGTCAAACAACTGAATACAATAGACAATTTATGAATTTTAGCCTTGCATCTCTCGTATGTATCCTCCTCAAGAAAAGACATGAGGGATGAAGGTTTGGCTGCTGGTCTCCGCTAGAGAGGCAGTCACCTTCCTTCCCCCAGATATAATAAAGTGTCCTGGGTAAGTTTGTTCTGCTGTGGCCACGAGGCCTCTACCGGACAGAGCGACTTCCAACTGAGCCTCGGGAGGGGGTGTGTGTGTGTGTGTGTGTGGCACCACCGCCATAACCTGCCAACACCAACCAAGGCTCAACTACAAGAGGAAGGTGTACTCAGCCCACACCGCTGGCACACCTCAAGTACCCAGCTTGGGTGATAGGGGAGGCTGTGGAATGGGACCTTATAGGACACGTACTACAGTAGGTCATGCTACCAAGAACCGGAGTCAAGGCAGTTCTACCTAGTACACAGAAACAAACACAGGGAGCCTGCTAAATTGAAGAGGCAAAGAAATATGGCCCACATGAAAAAACAGAACAAAACCCAGATAAAGAAATATATGAAATGTAGATAGCCAACCCATCAGATGCAGAGTTCAAAACACTGGTAATCAGAATGCTCAAAGAAATTATTGAGTAAAACCACAAAATAAATTAAAAAAAGTGAAGGTTATACAAAGTGAAATGAACAAAAATATACAAGGAACCAACGGAGATAGGAAGAAGCCAGGATTCAATTCAGCAATGTGGAACAAAAGAAAGAAAGAAACATGTGGCCAAAACAGAAAGGAGAAACAAGAATCGAACATCTAGGACAACTTTAAACATACCAACATCTGAATCCTAGCGGTGCCAGAAGGAGAAGAGAAAGAGCAAGAGACTGAAAACGTATTTGAAAAAATGAAAACTAACTTCCCAAATTTGGTCCAGGAAATAGACGTACAAGTCCAGGAAGCAAAGAGAGTCCCAAACAAGCTAGACCGAAAGCAGACCACACCAAGACACATCATAATTAAAATGCCAAAGGTGGAAGATAAAGAGAGAATCTTAAAGGCAACGATAGAAAATAACAGAGTTACCTACAAAGGAGTTCCCATAAAACTATTGTGGGCAAACACTCCTCATGGTTTCAGGAATTGTAGACCCGGCCCCAGCATGACGAGCCGCCAGCATCCTGGCCGCTCTTGTCTCTATGTCTCAACATAAGGCTGCACGCGGAATGTCACTGTCAACCACTCAGAGGGTGGCCATGGGAATTAGATCAAAGAGCGCTCATCATGCTCATTATGCTTTAGAACTTGCTCTGCTTTTCTTATCAGCAATGCGGTGTAAGCTATCTTTAGCAGGGAGTCTATGGGACCCTGCAACTGGTCCAAACGTTTTATAGACCTTGACTCTGATCGGTAAGAGCGATTCCTGAATTAGTGTATGTTATCTGTTACTGTCAAACAACTGAATACAATAGACAATTTATGAATTTTAGCCTTGCATCTCTCGTATGTATCCTCCTCAAGAAAAGACATGAGGGATGAAGGTTTGGCTGCTGGTCTCCGCTAGAGAGGCAGTCACCTTCCTTCCCCCAGATATAATAAAGTGTCCTGGGTAAGTTTGTTCTGCTGTGGCCACGAGGCCTCTACCGGACAGAGCGACTTCCAACTGAGCCTCGGGAGGGGGTGTGTGTGTGTGTGTGTGTGGCACCACCGCCATAACCTGCCAACACCAACCAAGGCTCAACTACAAGAGGAAGGTGTACTCAGCCCACACCGCTGGCACACCTCAAGTACCCAGCTTGGGTGATAGGGGAGGCTGTGGAATGGGACCTTATAGGACACGTACTACAGTAGGTCATGCTACCAAGAACCGGAGTCAAGGCAGTTCTACCTAGTACACAGAAACAAACACAGGGAGCCTGCTAAATTGAAGAGGCAAAGAAATATGGCCCACATGAAAAAACAGAACAAAACCCAGATAAAGAAATATATGAAATGTAGATAGCCAACCCATCAGATGCAGAGTTCAAAACACTGGTAATCAGAATGCTCATAGAAATTATTGAGTAAAACCACAAAATAAATTAAAAAAAGTGAAGGTTATACAAAGTGAAATGAAGAAAAATATACAAGGAACCAACGGAGATAGGAAGAAGCCAGGATTCAATTCAGCAATGTGGAACAAAAGAAAGAAAGAAACATGTGCCCAAAACAGAAAGGAAAAACAAGAATCGACCATCTAGGACAACTTTAAACATACCAACATCTGAATCCTAGCGGTGCCAGAAGGAGAAGAGAAAGAGCAAGAGACTGAAAACGTATTTGAAAAAATGAAAACTAACTTCCCAAATTTGGTCCAGGAAATAGACGTACAAGTCCAGGAAGCAAAGAGAGTCCCAAACAAGCTAGACCGAAAGCAGACCACACCAAGACACATCATAATTAAAATGCCAAAGGTGGAAGATAAAGAGAGAATCTTAAAGGCAACGATAGAAAATAACAGAGTTACCTACAAAGGAGTTCCCATAAAACTATTGTGGGCAAACACTCCTCATGGTTTCAGGAATTGTAGACCCGGCCCCAGCATGACGAGCCGCCAGCATCCTGGCCGCTCTTGTCTCTATGTCTCAACATAAGGCTGCACGCGGAATGTCACTGTCAACCACTCAGAGGGTGGACACGGGAATTAGATCAAAGAGCGCTCATCATGCTCATTATGCTTTAGAACTTGCTCTGCTTTTCTTATCAGCAATGCGGTGTAAGCTATCTTTAGCAGGGAGTCTATGGGACCCTGCAACTGGTCCAAATGTTTTATAGACCTTGACTCTGATCGGTAAGAGCGATTCCTGAATTAGTGTATGTTACCTGTTACTGTCAAACAACTGAATACAATAGACAATTTATGAATTTTGGCCTTGCATCTCTCGTATGTATCCTCCTCAAGAAATGGCATGAGGGATGAAGGTTTGGCTGCTGGTCTCCGCTAGAGAGTCAGTCACCTTCCTTCCCCCAGATATAATAAAGTGTCCTGGGTAAGTTTGTTCTGCTGTGGCCACGAGGCCTCTACTGGACAGAGCGACTTCCAACTGAGCATCGGTCGGGGGAGGTGTGTGTGGCACCACCGCCATAACCTGCCAACACCAACCAAGGCTCAACTACAAGAGGAAGGTGTACTCAGCCCACACCGCTGGCACACCTCAAGTACCCAGCTTGGGTGATAGGGGAGGCTGTGGAATGGGACCTTATAGGACACGTACTACAGTAGGTCATGCTACCAAGAACCGGAGTCAAGGCAGTTCTACCTAGTACACAGAAACAAACACAGGGAGCCTGCTAAATTGAAGAGGCAAAGAAATATGGCCCACATGAAAAAACAGAACAAAACCCAGATAAAGAAATATATGAAATGTAGATAGCCAACCCATCAGATGCAGAGTTCAAAACACTGGTAATCAGAATGCTCAAAGAAATTATTGAGTAAAACCACAAAATAAATTAAAAAAAGTGAAGGTTATACAAAGTGAAATGAACAAAAATATACAAGGAACCAACGGAGATAGGAAGAAGCCAGGATTCAATTCAGCAATGTGGAACAAAAGAAAGAAAGAAACATGTGGCCAAAACAGAAAGGAGAAACAAGAATCGAACATCTAGGACAACTTTAAACATACCAACATCTGAATCCTAGCGGTGCCAGAAGGAGAAGAGAAAGAGCAAGAGACTGAAAACGTATTTGAAAAAATGAAAACTAACTTCCCAAATTTGGTCCAGGAAATAGACGTACAAGTCCAGGAAGCAAAGAGAGTCCCAAACAAGCTAGACCGAAAGCAGACCACACCAAGACACATCATAATTAAAATGCCAAAGGTGGAAGATAAAGAGAGAATCTTAAAGGCAACGATAGAAAATAACAGAGTTACCTACAAAGGAGTTCCCATAAAACTATTGTGGGCAAACACTCCTCATGGTTTCAGGAATTGTAGACCCGGCCCCAGCATGACGAGCCGCCAGCATCCTGGCCGCTCTTGTCTCTATGTCTCAACATAAGGCTGCACGCGGAATGTCACTGTCAACCACTCAGAGGGTGGCCATGGGAATTAGATCAAAGAGCGCTCATCATGCTCATTATGCTTTAGAACTTGCTCTGCTTTTCTTATCAGCAATGCGGTGTAAGCTATCTTTAGCAGGGAGTCTATGGGACCCTGCAACTGGTCCAAACGTTTTATAGACCTTGACTCTGATCGGTAAGAGCGATTCCTGAATTAGTGTATGTTATCTGTTACTGTCAAACAACTGAATACAATAGACAATTTATGAATTTTAGCCTTGCATCTCTCGTATGTATCCTCCTCAAGAAAAGACATGAGGGATGAAGGTTTGGCTGCTGGTCTCCGCTAGAGAGGCAGTCACCTTCCTTCCCCCAGATATAATAAAGTGTCCTGGGTAAGTTTGTTCTGCTGTGGCCACGAGGCCTCTACCGGACAGAGCGACTTCCAACTGAGCCTCGGGAGGGGGTGTGTGTGTGTGTGTGTGTGGCACCACCGCCATAACCTGCCAACACCAACCAAGGCTCAACTACAAGAGGAAGGTGTACTCAGCCCACACCGCTGGCACACCTCAAGTACCCAGCTTGGGTGATAGGGGAGGCTGTGGAATGGGACCTTATAGGACACGTACTACAGTAGGTCATGCTACCAAGAACCGGAGTCAAGGCAGTTCTACCTAGTACACAGAAACAAACACAGGGAGCCTGCTAAATTGAAGAGGCAAAGAAATATGGCCCACATGAAAAAACAGAACAAAACCCAGATAAAGAAATATATGAAATGTAGATAGCCAACCCATCAGATGCAGAGTTCAAAACACTGGTAATCAGAATGCTCATAGAAATTATTGAGTAAAACCACAAAATAAATTAAAAAAAGTGAAGGTTATACAAAGTGAAATGAAGAAAAATATACAAGGAACCAACGGAGATAGGAAGAAGCCAGGATTCAATTCAGCAATGTGGAACAAAAGAAAGAAAGAAACATGTGCCCAAAACAGAAAGGAAAAACAAGAATCGACCATCTAGGACAACTTTAAACATACCAACATCTGAATCCTAGCGGTGCCAGAAGGAGAAGAGAAAGAGCAAGAGACTGAAAACGTATTTGAAAAAATGAAAACTAACTTCCCAAATTTGGTCCAGGAAATAGACGTACAAGTCCAGGAAGCAAAGAGAGTCCCAAACAAGCTAGACCGAAAGCAGACCACACCAAGACACATCATAATTAAAATGCCAAAGGTGGAAGATAAAGAGAGAATCTTAAAGGCAACGATAGAAAATAACAGAGTTACCTACAAAGGAGTTCCCATAAAACTATTGTGGGCAAACACTCCTCATGGTTTCAGGAATTGTAGACCCGGCCCCAGCATGACGAGCCGCCAGCATCCTGGCCGCTCTTGTCTCTATGTCTCAACATAAGGCTGCACGCGGAATGTCACTGTCAACCACTCAGAGGGTGGACACGGGAATTAGATCAAAGAGCGCTCATCATGCTCATTATGCTTTAGAACTTGCTCTGCTTTTCTTATCAGCAATGCGGTGTAAGCTATCTTTAGCAGGGAGTCTATGGGACCCTGCAACTGGTCCAAATGTTTTATAGACCTTGACTCTGATCGGTAAGAGCGATTCCTGAATTAGTGTATGTTACCTGTTACTGTCAAACAACTGAATACAATAGACAATTTATGAATTTTGGCCTTGCATCTCTCGTATGTATCCTCCTCAAGAAATGGCATGAGGGATGAAGGTTTGGCTGCTGGTCTCCGCTAGAGAGTCAGTCACCTTCCTTCCCCCAGATATAATAAAGTGTCCTGGGTAAGTTTGTTCTGCTGTGGCCACGAGGCCTCTACTGGACAGAGCGACTTCCAACTGAGCATCGGTCGGGGGAGGTGTGTGTGGCACCACCGCCATAACCTGCCAACACCAACCGAGGCTCAACTACAAGGGGAAGGTGTACTCAGCCAACACTGCTGGCACACCTCAAGTACCCAGCTTGGATGATAGGGGAGGCTGTGGAATGGGACCCTATAAGACACGTACTACAGTAGGCCATGCTACCAAGAACCGGAGTCAAGGCAGTTCTACCGAGTACTCAGAAACAAACACAGGGAGGCTGCTAAGTTGAAGAGGCAAAGAAATATGGCCCACATGAAAGAACAGAACAAAACCCAGATAAAGAAATATATGAAATGTAGATAGCCAACCCATCAGATGCAGAGTTCAAAACACTGGTAATCAGAATGCTCAAAGAAATTATTGAGTAAAACCACAAAATAAATAAAAAGAAGTGAAGGTTATACAAAGTGAAATGAAGAAAAATATACAAGGAACCAACGGAGATAGGAAGAAGCCAGGATTCAATTCAGCAATGTGGAACAAAAGAAAGAAAGTAAGATGTGCCCAAAACAGAAAGGAGAACCAAGAATCGAACATCTAGGACAACTTTAAACATACCAACATCTGAATCCTAGCGGTGCCAGAAGAAGAGAAAGAGCAAGAGACTGAACACGTATTTGAAAAAATGAAAACTAACTTCCCAAATTTGGTCCAGGAAATAGACGTACAAGTCCAGGAAGCAAAGAGAGTCCCAAACAAGCTAGACCGAAAGCAGACCACACCAAGACACATCATAATTAAAATGCCAAAGGTGGAAGATAAAGAGAGAATCTTAAAGGCAACGATAGAAAATAACAGAGTTACCTACAAAGGAGTTCCCATAAAACTATTGTGGGCAAACACTCCTCATGGTTTCAGGAATTGTAGACCCGGCCCCAGCATGACGAGCCGCCAGCATCCTGGCCGCTCTTGTCTCTATGTCTCAACATAAGGCTGCACGCGGAATGTCACTGTCAACCACTCAGAGGGTGGCCATGGGAATTAGATCAAAGAGCGCTCATCATGCTCATTATGCTTTAGAACTTGCTCTGCTTTTCTTATCAGCAATGCGGTGTAAGCTATCTTTAGCAGGGAGTCTATGGGACCCTGCAACTGGTCCAAACGTTTTATAGACCTTGACTCTGATCGGTAAGAGCGATTCCTGAATTAGTGTATGTTATCTGTTACTGTCAAACAACTGAATACAATAGACAATTTATGAATTTTAGCCTTGCATCTCTCGTATGTATCCTCCTCAAGAAAAGACATGAGGGATGAAGGTTTGGCTGCTGGTCTCCGCTAGAGAGGCAGTCACCTTCCTTCCCCCAGATATAATAAAGTGTCCTGGGTAAGTTTGTTCTGCTGTGGCCACGAGGCCTCTACCGGACAGAGCGACTTCCAACTGAGCCTCGGGAGGGGGTGTGTGTGTGTGTGTGTGTGGCACCACCGCCATAACCTGCCAACACCAACCAAGGCTCAACTACAAGAGGAAGGTGTACTCAGCCCACACCGCTGGCACACGTAAAGTACCCAGCTTGGGTGATAGGGGAGGCTGTGGAATGGGACCTTATAGGACACGTACTACAGTAGGTCATGCTACCAAGAACCGGAGTCAAGGCAGTTCTACCTAGTACACAGAAACAAACACAGGGAGCCTGCTAAATTGAAGAGGCAAAGAAATATGGCCCACATGAAAAAACAGAACAAAACCCAGATAAAGAAATATATGAAATGTAGATAGCCAACCCATCAGATGCAGAGTTCAAAACACTGGTAATCAGAATGCTCATAGAAATTATTGAGTAAAACCACAAAATAAATTAAAAAAAGTGAAGGTTATACAAAGTGAAATGAAGAAAAATATACAAGGAACCAACGGAGATAGGAAGAAGCCAGGATTCAATTCAGCAATGTGGAACAAAAGAAAGAAAGAAACATGTGCCCAAAACAGAAAGGAAAAACAAGAATCGACCATCTAGGACAACTTTAAACATACCAACATCTGAATCCTAGCGGTGCCAGAAGGAGAAGAGAAAGAGCAAGAGACTGAAAACGTATTTGAAAAAATGAAAACTAACTTCCCAAATTTGGTCCAGGAAATAGACGTACAAGTCCAGCAAGCAAAGAGAGTCCCAAACAAGCTAGACCGAAAGCAGACCACACCAAGACACATCATAATTAAAATGCCAAAGGTGGAAGATAAAGAGAGAATCTTAAAGGCAACGATAGAAAATAACAGAGTTACCTACAAAGGAGTTCCCATAAAACTATTGTGGGCAAACACTCCTCATGGTTTCAGGAATTGTAGACCCGGCCCCAGCATGACGAGCCGCCAGCATCCTGGCCGCTCTTGTCTCTATGTCTCAACATAAGGCTGCACGCGGAATGTCACTGTCAACCACTCAGAGGGTGGACACGGGAATTAGATCAAAGAGCGCTCATCATGCTCATTATGCTTTAGAACTTGCTCTGCTTTTCTTATCAGCAATGCGGTGTAAGCTATCTTTAGCAGGGAGTCTATGGGACCCTGCAACTGGTCCAAATGTTTTATAGACCTTGACTCTGATCGGTAAGAGCGATTCCTGAATTAGTGTATGTTACCTGTTACTGTCAAACAACTGAATACAATAGACAATTTATGAATTTTGGCCTTGCATCTCTCGTATGTATCCTCCTCAAGAAATGGCATGAGGGATGAATGTTTGGCTGCTGGTCTCCGCTAGAGAGTCAGTCACCTTCCTTCCCCCAGATATAATAAAGTGTCCTGGGTAAGTTTGTTCTGCTGTGGCCACGAGGCCTCTACTGGACAGAGCGACTTCCAACTGAGCATCGGTCGGGGGAGGTGTGTGTGGCACCACCGCCATAACCTGCCAACACCAACCGAGGCTCAACTACAAGGGGAAGGTGTACTCAGCCAACACTGCTGGCACACCTCAAGTACCCAGCTTGGATGATAGGGGAGGCTGTGGAATGGGACCCTATAAGACACGTACTACAGTAGGCCATGCTACCAAGAACCGGAGTCAAGGCAGTTCTACCTAGTACTCAGAAACAAACACAGGGAGGCTGCTAAGTTGAAGAGGCAAAGAAATATGGCCCACATGAAAGAACAGAACAAAACCCAGATAAAGAAATATATGAAATGTAGATAGCCAACCCATCAGATGCAGAGTTCAAAACACTGGTAATCAGAATGCTCAAAGAAATTATTGAGTAAAACCACAAAATAAATAAAAAGAAGTGAAGGTTATACAAAGTGAAATGAAGAAAAATATACAAGGAACCAACGGAGATAGGAAGAAGCCAGGATTCAATTCAGCAATGTGGAACAAAAGAAAGAAAGTAAGATGTGCCCAAAACAGAAAGGAGAACCAAGAATCGAACATCTAGGACAACTTTAAACATACCAACATCTGAATCCTAGCGGTGCCAGAAGAAGAGAAAGAGCAAGAGACTGAACACGTATTTGAAAAAATGAAAACTAACTTCCCAAATTTGGTCCAGGAAATAGAAGTACAAGTCCAGGAAGCAAAGAGAGTCCCAAACAAGCTAGACCGAAAGCAGACCACACCAAGACACATCATAATTAAAATGCCAAAGGTGGAAGATAAAGAGAGAATCTTAAAGGCAACGATAGAAAATAACAGAGTTACCTACAAAGGAGTTCCCATAAAACTATTGTGGGCAAACACTCCTCATGGTTTCAGGAATTGTAGACCCGGCCCCAGCATGACGAGCCGCCAGCATCCTGGCCGCTCTTGTCTCTATGTCTCAACATAAGGCTGCACGCGGAATGTCACTGTCAACCACTCAGAGGGTGGCCATGGGAATTAGATCAAAGAGCGCTCATCATGCTCATTATGCTTTAGAACTTGCTCTGCTTTTCTTATCAGCAATGCGGTGTAAGCTATCTTTAGCAGGGAGTCTATGGGACCCTGCAACTGGTCCAAACGTTTTATAGACCTTGACTCTGATCGGTAAGAGCGATTCCTGAATTAGTGTATGTTATCTGTTACTGTCAAACAACTGAATACAATAGACAATTTATGAATTTTAGCCTTGCATCTCTCGTATGTATCCTCCTCAAGAAAAGACATGAGGGATGAAGGTTTGGCTGCTGGTCTCCGCTAGAGAGGCAGTCACCTTCCTTCCCCCAGATATAATAAAGTGTCCTGGGTAAGTTTGTTCTGCTGTGGCCACGAGGCCTCTACCGGACAGAGCGACTTCCAACTGAGCCTCGGGAGGGGGTGTGTGTGTGTGTGTGTGTGGCACCACCGCCATAACCTGCCAACACCAACCAAGGCTCAACTACAAGAGGAAGGTGTACTCAGCCCACACCGCTGGCACACGTAAAGTACCCAGCTTGGGTGATAGGGGAGGCTGTGGAATGGGACCTTATAGGACACGTACTACAGTAGGTCATGCTACCAAGAACCGGAGTCAAGGCAGTTCTACCTAGTACACAGAAACAAACACAGGGAGCCTGCTAAATTGAAGAGGCAAAGAAATATGGCCCACATGAAAAAACAGAACAAAACCCAGATAAAGAAATATATGAAATGTAGATAGCCAACCCATCAGATGCAGAGTTCAAAACACTGGTAATCAGAATGCTCAAAGAAATTATTGAGTAAAACCACAAAATAAATTAAAAAAAGTGAAGGTTATACAAAGTGAAATGAAGAAAAATATACAAGGAACCAACGGAGATAGGAAGAAGCCAGGATTCAATTCAGCAATGTGGAACAAAAGAAAGAAAGAAACATGTGCCCAAAACAGAAAGGAAAAACAAGAATCGACCATCTAGGACAACTTTAAACATACCAACATCTGAATCCTAGCGGTGCCAGAAGGAGAAGAGAAAGAGCAAGAGACTGAACACGTATTTGAAAAAATGAAAACTAACTTCCCAAATTTGGTCCAGGAAATAGACGTACAAGTCCAGCAAGCAAAGAGAGTCCCAAACAAGCTAGACCGAAAGCAGACCACACCAAGACACATCATAATTAAAATGCCAAAGGTGGAAGATAAAGAGAGAATCTTAAAGGCAACGATAGAAAATAACAGAGTTACCTACAAAGGAGTTCCCATAAAACTATTGTGGGCAAACACTCCTCATGGTTTCAGGAATTGTAGACCCGGCCCCAGCATGACGAGCCGCCAGCATCCTGGCCGTTCTTGTCTCTATGTCTCAACATAAGGCCGCACGCGGAATGTCACTGTCAACCACTCAGAGGGTGGCCATGGGAATTAGATCAAAGAGCGCTCATCATGCTCATTATGCTTTAGAACTTGCTCTGCTTTTCTTATCAGCAATGCGGTGTAAGCTATCTTTAGCAGGGAGTCTATGGGACCCTGCAACTGGTCCAAACGTTTTATAGACCTTGACTCTGATCGGTAAGAGCGATTCCTGAATTAGTGTATGTTATCTGTTACTGTCAAACAACTGAATACAATAGACAATTTATGAATTTTAGCCTTGCATCTCTCGTATGTATCCTCCTCAAGAAAAGAAATGAGGGATGAAGGTTTGCCTGCTGGTCTCCGCTAGAGAGGCAGTCACCTTCCTTCCCCCAGATATAATAAAGTGTCCTGGGTAAGTTTGTTCTGCTGTGGCCACGAGGCCTCTACCGGACAGAGCGACTTCCAACTGAGCCTCGGGAGGGGGTGTGTGTGTGTGTGTGTGTGGCACCACCGCCATAACCTGCCAACACCAACCAAGGCTCAACTACAAGAGGAAGGTGTACTCAGCCCACACCGCTGGCACACCTCAAGTACCCAGCTTGGGTGATAGGGGAGGCTGTGGAATGGGACCTTATAGGACACGTACTACAGTAGGTCATGCTACCAAGAACCGGAGTCAAGGCAGTTCTACCTAGTACACAGAAACAAACAAAGGGAGCCTGCTAAATTGAAGAGGCAAAGAAATATGGCCCACATGAAAAAACAGAACAAAACCCAGATAAAGAAATATATGAAATGTAGATAGCCAACCCATCAGATGCAGAGTTCAAAACACTGGTAATCAGAATGCTCAAAGAAATTATTGAGTAAAACCACAAAATAAATAAAAAGAAGTGAAGGTTATACAAAGTGAAATGAAGAAAAATATACAAGGAACCAACGGAGATAGGAAGAAGCCAGGATTCAATTCAGCAATGTGGAACAAAAGAAAAAAGAAACATGTGCCCAAAACAGAAAGGAGAACCAAGAATCGAACATCTAGGACAACTTTAAACATACCAACATCTGAATCCTAGCGGTGCCAGAAGAAGAGAAAGAGCAAGAGACTGAACACGTATTTGAAAAAATGAAAACTAACTTCCCAAATTTGGTCCAGGAAATAGAAGTACAAGTCCAGGAAGCAAAGAGAGTCCCAAACAAGCTAGACCGAAAGCAGACCACACCAAGACACATCATAATTAAAATGCCAAAGGTGGAAGATAAAGAGAGAATCTTAAAGGCAATGATAGAAAATAACAGAGTTACCTACAAAGGAGTTCCCATAAAACTATTGTGGGCAAACACTCCTCATGGTTTCAGGAATTGTAGACCCGGCCCCAGCATGACGAGTCGCCAGCATCCTGGCCGCTCTTGTCTCTATGTCTCAACATAAGGCCGCACGCGGAATGTCACTGTCAACCACTCAGAGGGTGGACATGGGAATTAGATCAAAGAGCGCTCCTCATGCTCATTATGCTTTAGAACTTGCTCTGCTTTTCTTATCAGCAATGCGGTGTAAGCTATCTTTAGCAGGGAGTCTATGGGACCCTGCAACTGGTCCAAACGTTTTATAGACCTTGACTCTGATCGGTAAGAGCGATTCCTGAATTAGTGTATGTTATCTGTTACTGTCAAACAACTGAATACAATAGACAATTTATGAATTTTAGCCTTGCATCTCTCGTATGTATCCTCCTCAAGAAAAGAAATGAGGGATGAAGGTTTGGCTGCTGGTCTCCGCTAGAGAGGCAGTCACCTTCCTTCCCCCAGATATAATAAAGTGTCCTGGGTAAGTTTGTTCTGCTGTGGCCACGAGGCCTCTACCGGACAGAGCGACTTCCAACTGAGCCTCGGGAGGGGGTGTGTGTGTGTGTGTGTGTGGCACCACCGCCATAACCTGCCAACACCAACCAAGGCTCAACTACAAGAGGAAGGTGTACTCAGCCCACACCGCTGGCACACCTCAAGTACCCAGCTTGGGTGATAGGGGAGGCTGTGGAATGGGACCTTATAGGACACGTACTACAGTAGGTCATGCTACCAAGAACCGGAGTCAAGGCAGTTCTACCTAGTACACAGAAACAAACACAGGGAGCCTGCTAAATTGAAGAGGCAAAGAAATATGGCCCACATGAAAAAACAGAACAAAACCCAGATAAAGAAATATATGAAATGTAGATAGCCAACCCATCAGATGCAGAGTTCAAAACACTGGTAATCAGAATGCTCAAAGAAATTATTGAGTAAAACCACAAAATAAATTAAAAAAAGTGAAGGTTATACAAAGTGAAATGAAGAAAAATATACAAGGAACCAACGGAGATAGGAAGAAGCCAGGATTCAATTCAGCAATGTGGAACAAAAGAAAGAAAGAAACATGTGCCCAAAACAGAAAGGAAAAACAAGAATCGACCATCTAGGACAACTTTAAACATACCAACATCTGAATCCTAGCGGTGCCAGAAGGAGAAGAGAAAGAGCAAGAGACTGAACACGTATTTGAAAAAATGAAAACTAACTTCCCAAATTTGGTCCAGGAAATAGACGTACAAGTCCAGGAAGCAAAGAGAGTCCCAAACAAGCTAGACCGAAAGCAGACCACACCAAGACACATCATAATTAAAATGCCAAAGGTGGAAGATAAAGAGAGAATCTTAAAGGCAACGATAGAAAATAACAGAGTTACCTACAAAGGAGTTCCCATAAAACTATTGTGGGCAAACACTCCTCATGGTTTCAGGAATTGTAGACCCGGCCCCAGCATGACGAGCCGCCAGCATCCTGGCCGCTCTTGTCTCTATGTCTCAACATAAGGCCGCACGCGGAATGTCACTGTCAACCACTCAGAGGGTGGCCATGGGAATTAGATCAAAGAGTGCTCATCATGCTCATTATGCTTTAGAACTTGCTCTGCTTTTCTTATCAGCAATGCGGTGTAAGCTATCTTTAGCAGGGAGTCTATGGGACCCTGCAACTGGTCCAAACGTTTTATAGACCTTGACTCTGATCGGTAAGAGCGATTCCTGAATTAGTGTATGTTATCTGTTACTGTCAAACAACTGAATACAATAGACAATTTATGAATTTTAGCCTTGCATCTCTCGTATGTATCCTCCTCAAGAAAAGACATGAGGGATGAAGGTTTGGCTGCTGGTCTCCGCTAGAGAGGCAGTCACCTTCCTTCCCCCAGATATAATAAAGTGTCCTGGGTAAGTTTGTTCTGCTGTGGCCACGAGGCCTCTACCGGACAGAGCGACTTCCAACTGAGCCTCGGGAGGGGGTGTGTGTGTGTGTGTGTGTGGCACCACCGCCATAACCTGCCAACACCAACCAAGGCTCAACTACAAGAGGAAGGTGTACTCAGCCCACACCGCTGGCACACGTAAAGTACCCAGCTTGGGTGATAGGGGAGGCTGTGGAATGGGACCTTATAGGACACGTACTACAGTAGGTCATGCTACCAAGAACCGGAGTCAAGGCAGTTCTACCTAGTACACAGAAACAAACACAGGGAGCCTGCTAAATTGAAGAGGCAAAGAAATATGGCCCACATGAAAAAACAGAACAAAACCCAGATAAAGAAATATATGAAATGTAGATAGCCAACCCATCAGATGCAGAGTTCAAAACACTGGTAATCAGAATGCTCAAAGAAATTATTGAGTAAAACCACAAAATAAATTAAAAAAAGTGAAGGTTATACAAAGTGAAATGAAGAAAAATATACAAGGAACCAACGGAGATAGGAAGAAGCCAGGATTCAATTCAGCAATGTGGAACAAAAGAAAGAAAGAAACATGTGCCCAAAACAGAAAGGAAAAACAAGAATCGACCATCTAGGACAACTTTAAACATACCAACATCTGAATCCTAGCGGTGCCAGAAGGAGAAGAGAAAGAGCAAGAGACTGAACACGTATTTGAAAAAATGAAAACTAACTTCCCAAATTTGGTCCAGGAAATAGACGTACAAGTCCAGCAAGCAAAGAGAGTCCCAAACAAGCTAGACCGAAAGCAGACCACACCAAGACACATCATAATTAAAATGCCAAAGGTGGAAGATAAAGAGAGAATCTTAAAGGCAACGATAGAAAATAACAGAGTTACCTACAAAGGAGTTCCCATAAAACTATTGTGGGCAAACACTCCTCATGGTTTCAGGAATTGTAGACCCGGCCCCAGCATGACGAGCCGCCAGCATCCTGGCCGTTCTTGTCTCTATGTCTCAACATAAGGCCGCACGCGGAATGTCACTGTCAACCACTCAGAGGGTGGCCATGGGAATTAGATCAAAGAGCGCTCATCATGCTCATTATGCTTTAGAACTTGCTCTGCTTTTCTTATCAGCAATGCGGTGTAAGCTATCTTTAGCAGGGAGTCTATGGGACCCTGCAACTGGTCCAAACGTTTTATAGACCTTGACTCTGATCGGTAAGAGCGATTCCTGAATTAGTGTATGTTATCTGTTACTGTCAAACAACTGAATACAATAGACAATTTATGAATTTTAGCCTTGCATCTCTCGTATGTATCCTCCTCAAGAAAAGAAATGAGGGATGAAGGTTTGCCTGCTGGTCTCCGCTAGAGAGGCAGTCACCTTCCTTCCCCCAGATATAATAAAGTGTCCTGGGTAAGTTTGTTCTGCTGTGGCCACGAGGCCTCTACCGGACAGAGCGACTTCCAACTGAGCCTCGGGAGGGGGTGTGTGTGTGTGTGTGTGTGGCACCACCGCCATAACCTGCCAACACCAACCAAGGCTCAACTACAAGAGGAAGGTGTACTCAGCCCACACCGCTGGCACACCTCAAGTACCCAGCTTGGGTGATAGGGGAGGCTGTGGAATGGGACCTTATAGGACACGTACTACAGTAGGTCATGCTACCAAGAACCGGAGTCAAGGCAGTTCTACCTAGTACACAGAAACAAACACAGGGAGCCTGCTAAATTGAAGAGGCAAAGAAATATGGCCCACATGAAAAAACAGAACAAAACCCAGATAAAGAAATATATGAAATGTAGATAGCCAACCCATCAGATGCAGAGTTCAAAACACGGGTAATCAGAATGCTCAAAGAAATTATTGAGTAAAACCACAAAATAAATAAAAAGAAGTGAAGGTTATACAAAGTGAAATGAAGAAAAATATACAAGGAACCAACGGAGATAGGAAGAAGCCAGGATTCAATTCAGCAATGTGGAACAAAAGAAAAAAGAAACATGTGCCCAAAACAGAAAGGAGAACCAAGAATCGAACATCTAGGACAACTTTAAACATACCAACATCTGAATCCTAGCGGTGCCAGAAGAAGAGAAAGAGCAAGAGACTGAACACGTATTTGAAAAAATGAAAACTAACTTCCCAAATTTGGTCCAGGAAATAGAAGTACAAGTCCAGGAAGCAAAGAGAGTCCCAAACAAGCTAGACCGAAAGCAGACCACACCAAGACACATCATAATTAAAATGCCAAAGGTGGAAGATAAAGAGAGAATCTTAAAGGCAATGATAGAAAATAACAGAGTTACCTACAAAGGAGTTCCCATAAAACTATTGTGGGCAAACACTCCTCATGGTTTCAGGAATTGTAGACCCGGCCCCAGCATGACGAGTCGCCAGCATCCTGGCCGCTCTTGTCTCTATGTCTCAACATAAGGCCGCACGCGGAATGTCACTGTCAACCACTCAGAGGGTGGACATGGGAATTAGATCAAAGAGCGCTCCTCATGCTCATTATGCTTTAGAACTTGCTCTGCTTTTCTTATCAGCAATGCGGTGTAAGCTATCTTTAGCAGGGAGTCTATGGGACCCTGCAACTGGTCCAAACGTTTTATAGACCTTGACTCTGATCGGTAAGAGCGATTCCTGAATTAGTGTATGTTATCTGTTACTGTCAAACAACTGAATACAATAGACAATTTATGAATTTTAGCCTTGCATCTCTCGTATGTATCCTCCTCAAGAAAAGAAATGAGGGATGAAGGTTTGGCTGCTGGTCTCCGCTAGAGAGGCAGTCACCTTCCTTCCCCCAGATATAATAAAGTGTCCTGGGTAAGTTTGTTCTGCTGTGGCCACGAGGCCTCTACCGGACAGAGCGACTTCCAACTGAGCCTCGGGAGGGTGTGTGTGTGTGTGTGTTTGTGGCACCACCGCCATAACCTGCCAACACCAACCAAGGCTCAACTACAAGAGGAAGGTGTACTCAGCCCACACCGCTGGCACACCTCAAGTACCCAGCTTGGGTGATAGGGGAGGCTGTGGAATGGGACCTTATAGGACACGTACTACAGTAGGTCATGCTACCAAGAACCGGAGTCAAGGCAGTTCTACCTAGTACACAGAAACAAACAAAGGGAGCCTGCTAAATTGAAGAGGCAAAGAAATATGGCCCACATGAAAAAACAGAACAAAACCCAGATAAAGAAATATATGAAATGTAGATAGACAACCCATCAGATGCAGAGTTCAAAACACTGGTAATCAGAATGCTCAAAGAAATTATTGAGTAAAACCACAAAATAAATAAAAAGAAGTGAAGGTTATACAAAGTGAAATGAAGAAAAATATACAAGGAACCAACGGAGATAGGAAGAAGCCAGGATTCAATTCAGCAATGTGGAACAAAAGAAAAAAGAAACATGTGCCCAAAACAGAAAGGAGAACCAAGAATCGAACATCTAGGACAACTTTAAACATACCAACATCTGAATCCTAGCGGTGCCAGAAGAAGAGAAAGAGCAAGAGACTGAACACGTATTTGAAAAAATGAAAACTAACTTCCCAAATTTGGCCCAGGAAATAGACGTACAAGTCCAGGAAGCAAAGAGACTCCCAAACAAGCTAGACCCAAAGAAGACCACACCAAGACACATCATAATTAAAATGCCAAAGGTGGAAGATAAAGAGAGAATCTTAAAGGCAACGATAGAAAATAACAGAGTTACCTACAAAGGAGTTCCCATAAAACTATTGTGGGCAAACACTCCTCATGGTTTCAGGAATTGTAGACCCGGCCCCAGCATGATGAGCCGCCAGCATCCTGGCCGCTCTTGTCTCTATGTCTCAACATAAGGCCGCACGCGGAATGTCACTGTCAACCACTCAGAGGGTGGCCATGGGAATTAGATCAAAGAGCGCTCCTCATGCTCATTATGCTTTAGAACTTGCTCTGCTATTCTTATTATCAATGCGGTGTAAGCTGTCTTTAGCAGGGAGTCTATGGGACCCTGCAACTGGTCCAAAGGTTTTATAGACCTTGACTCTGATCGGTAAGAGCGATTCCTGAATTAGTGTATGTTACCTGTTACTGTCAAACAACTGAATACAATAGACAATTTATGAATTTTAGCCTTGCATCTCTCGTATGTATCCTCCTCAAGAAAAGACATGAGGGATGAAGGTTTGGCTGCTGGTCTCCGCTAGAGAGGCAGTCACCTTCCTTCCCCCAGATATAATAAAGTGTCCTGGATAAGTTTGTTCTGCTTTGGCCACGAGGCCTCTACTGGACAGAGCGACTTCCAACTGAGCCTCGGGTGTGTGTGTGTGTGTGTGTGTGTGTGTGTGTGGCACCACCGCCATAACCTGCCAACACCAACCAAGGCTCAACTACAAGAGGAAGGTGTACTCAGCCCACACCTCTGTCACACCTCAATTACCCAGCTTGGGTGATAGGGGAGGCTGTGGAATGGGACCCTATAGGACACGTACTACAGTAGGCCATGCTATCAAGACACGGAGTCAAGGCAGTTCTACCTAGTACACAGAAACAAACAAAGGGAGGCTGCTAAGTTGAAGAGGCAAAGAAATATGGCCCACATGAAAGAACAGAACAAAACCCAGATAAAGAAATATATGAAATGTAGATAGCCAACCCATCAGATGCAGAGTTCAAAACACTGGTAATCAGAATGCTCAAAGAAATTATTGGGTAAAACCACAAAATAAATTTAAAAGAAGTGAAGGTTATACAAAGTGAAATGAAGAAAAATATACAAGGAACCAACGGAGATAGGAAGAAGCCAGGATTCAATTCAGCAATGTGGAACAAAAGAAAAAAGAAACATGTGCCCAAAACAGAAAGGAGAACCAAGAATCGAACATCTAGGACAACTTTAAATATACCAACATCTGAATCCTAGCGGTGCCAGAAGAAGAGAAAGAGCAAGAGACTGAAAACGTATTTGAAAAAATGAAAACTAACTTCCCAAATTTGGCCCAGGAAATAGACGTACAAGTCCAGGAAGCAAAGAGACTCCCAAACAAGCTAGACCCAAAGAAGACCACACCAAGACACATCATAATTAAAATGCTAAAGGTGGAAGATAAAGAGAGAATCTTAAAGGCAATGATAGAAAATAACAGAGTTACCTACAAAGGAGTTCCCATAAAACTATTGTGGGCAAACACTCCTCATGGTTTCAGGAATTGTAGACCCGGCCCCAGCATGACGAGTCGCCAGCATCCTGGCCGCTCTTGTCTCTATGTCTCAACATAAGGCCGCACGCGGAATGTCACTGTCAACCACTCAGAGGGTGGACATGGGAATTAGATCAAAGAGCGCTCCTCATGCTCATTATGCTTTAGAACTTGCTCTGCTTTTCTTATCAGCAATGCGGTGTAAGCTATCTTTAGCAGGGAGTCTAAGGGACCCTGCAACTGGTCCAAACGTTTTATAGACCTTGACTCTGATCGGTAAGAGCGATTCCTGAATTAGTGTATGTTACCTGTTACTGTCAAACAACTGAATACAACAGACAATTTATGAATTTTGGCCTTGCATCTCTCGTATGTATCCTCCTCAAGAAATGGCATGAGGGATGAAGGTTTGGCTGCTGGTCTCCGCTAGAGAGTCAGTCACCTTCCTTCCCCCAGATATAATAAAGTGTCCTGGGTAAGTTTGTTCTGCTGTGGCCACGAGGCCTCTACTGGACAGAGCGACTTCCAACTGAGCCTCGGGTGTGTGTGTGTGTGTGTGTGTGTGTGTGTGTGTGGCACCACCGCCATAACCTGCCAACACCAACCAAGGCTCAACTACAAGAGGAAGGTGTACTCAGCCCACAGCGCTGGCACACCTCAAGTACCCAGCTTGGGTGATAGTGGAGGCTGTGGAATGGGACCCTATAGGACACGTACTACAGTAGGCCATGCTACCAAGACACGGAGTCAAGGCAGTTCTACCTAGTACACAGAAACAAACACAGGGAGGCTGCTAAGTTGAAGAGGCAAAGAAATATGGCCCACATGAAAGAACAGAACAAAACCCAGATAAAGAAATATATGAAATGTAGATAGCCAACCCATCAGATGCAGAGTTCAAAACACTGGTAATCAGAATGCTCAAAGAAATTATTGAGTAAAACCACAAAATAAATAAAGTGAAGGTTATACAAAGTGAAATGAAGGAAAATATACAAGGAACCAACGGAGATAGGAAGAAGCCAGGATTCAATTCAGCAATGTGGAACAAAAGAAAAAAGAAACATGTGCCCAAAACAGAAAGGAGAACCAAGAATCGAACATCTAGGACAACTTTAAACATACCAACATCTGAATCCTAGCGGTGCCAGAAGAAGAGAAAGAGCAAGAGACTGAACACGTATTTGAAAAAATGAAAACTAACTTCCCAAATTTGGTCCAGGAAATAGAAGTACAAGTCCAGGAAGCAAAGAGAGTCCCAAACAAGCTAGACCGAAAGCAGACCACACCAAGACACATCATAATTAAAATGCCAAAGGTGGAAGATAAAGAGAGAATCTTAAAGGCAATGATAGAAAATAACAGAGTTACCTACAAAGGAGTTCCCATAAAACTATTGTGGGCAAACACTCCTCATGGTTTCAGGAATTGTAGACCCGGCCCCAGCATGACGAGTCGCCAGCATCCTGGCCGCTCTTGTCTCTATGTCTCAACATAAGGCCGCACGCGGAATGTCACTGTCAACCACTCAGAGGGTGGACATGGGAATTAGATCAAAGAGCGCTCCTCATGCTCATTATGCTTTAGAACTTGCTCTGCTTTTCTTATCAGCAATGCGGTGTAAGCTATCTTTAGCAGGGAGTCTATGGGACCCTGCAACTGGTCCAAACGTTTTATAGACCTTGACTCTGATCGGTAAGAGCGATTCCTGAATTAGTGTATGTTATCTGTTACTGTCAAACAACTGAATACAATAGACAATTTATGAATTTTAGCCTTGCATCTCTCGTATGTATCCTCCTCAAGAAAAGAAATGAGGGATGAAGGTTTGGCTGCTGGTCTCCGCTAGAGAGGCAGTCACCTTCCTTCCCCCAGATATAATAAAGTGTCCTGGGTAAGTTTGTTCTGCTGTGGCCACGAGGCCTCTACCGGACAGAGCGACTTCCAACTGAGCCTCGGGAGGGGGTGTGTGTGTGTGTGTGTGTGGCACCACCGCCATAACCTGCCAACACCAACCAAGGCTCAACTACAAGAGGAAGGTGTACTCAGCCCACACCGCTGGCACACCTCAAGTACCCAGCTTGGGTGATAGGGGAGGCTGTGGAATGGGACCTTATAGGACACGTACTACAGTAGGTCATGCTACGAAGAACCGGAGTCAAGGCAGTTCTACCTAGTACACAGAAACAAACACAGGGAGCCTGCTAAATTGAAGAGGCAAAGAAATATGGCCCACATGAAAAAACAGAACAAAACCCAGATAAAGAAATATATGAAATGTAGATAGCCAACCCATCAGATGCAGAGTTCAAAACACTGGTAATCAGAATGCTCAAAGAAATTATTGAGTAAAACCACAAAATAAATAAAGTGAAGGTTATACAAAGTGAAATGAAGGAAAATATACAAGGAACCAACGGAGATAGGAAGAAGCCAGGATTCAATTCAGCAATGTGGAACAAAAGAAAAAAGAAACATGTGCCCAAAACAGAAAGGAGAACCAAGAATCGAACATCTAGGACAACTTTAAACATACCAACATCTGAATCCTAGCGGTGCCAGAAGAAGAGAAAGAGCAAGAGACTGAACACGTATTTGAAAAAATGAAAACTAACTTCCCAAATTTGGTCCAGGAAATAGAAGTACAAGTCCAGGAAGCAAAGAGAGTCCCAAACAAGCTAGACCGAAAGCAGACCACACCAAGACACATCATAATTAAAATGCCAAAGGTGGAAGATAAAGAGAGAATCTTAAAGGCAATGATAGAAAATAACAGAGTTACCTACAAAGGAGTTCCCATAAAACTATTGTGGGCAAACACTCCTCATGGTTTCAGGAATTGTAGACCCGGCCCCAGCATGACGAGTCGCCAGCATCCTGGCCGCTCTTGTCTCTATGTCTCAACATAAGGCCGCACGCGGAATGTCACTGTCAACCACTCAGAGGGTGGACATGGGAATTAGATCAAAGAGCGCTCCTCATGCTCATTATGCTTTAGAACTTGCTCTGCTTTTCTTATCAGCAATGCGGTGTAAGCTATCTTTAGCAGGGAGTCTATGGGACCCTGCAACTGGTCCAAACGTTTTATAGACCTTGACTCTGATCGGTAAGAGCGATTCCTGAATTAGTGTATGTTATCTGTTACTGTCAAACAACTGAATACAATAGACAATTTATGAATTTTAGCCTTGCATCTCTCGTATGTATCCTCCTCAAGAAAAGAAATGAGGGATGAAGGTTTGGCTGCTGGTCTCCGCTAGAGAGGCAGTCACCTTCCTTCCCCCAGATATAATAAAGTGTCCTGGGTAAGTTTGTTCTGCTGTGGCCACGAGGCCTCTACCGGACAGAGCGACTTCCAACTGAGCCTCGGGAGGGGGTGTGTGTGTGGGTGTGTGGGGCACCACCGCCATAACCTGCCAACACCAACCAAGGCTCAACTACAAGAGGAAGGTGTACTCAGCCCACACCGCTGGCACACCTCAAGTACCCAGCTTGGGTGATAGGGGAGGCTGTGGAATGGGACCTTATAGGACACGTACTACAGTAGGTCATGCTACCAAGAACCGGAGTCAAGGCAGTTCTACCTAGTACACAGAAACAAACACAGGGAGCCTGCTAAATTGAAGAGGCAAAGAAATATGGCCCACATGAAAAAACAGAACAAAACCCAGATAAAGAAATATATGAAATGTAGATAGCCAACCCATCAGATGCAGAGTTCAAAACACTGGTAATCAGAATGCTCAAAGAAATTATTGAGTAAAACCACAAAATAAATAAAAAGAAGTGAAGGTTATACAAAGTGAAATGAAGAAAAATATACAAGGAACCAACGGAGATAGGAAGAAGCCAGGATTCAATTCAGCAATGTGGAACAAAAGAAAAAAGAAACATGTGCCCAAAACAGAAAGGAGAACCAAGAATCGAACATCTAGGACAACTTTAAACATACCAACATCTGAATCCTAGCGGTGCCAGAAGAAGAGAAAGAGCAAGAGACTGAACACGTATTTGAAAAAATGAAAACTAACTTCCCAAATTTGGTCCAGGAAATAGAAGTACAAGTCCAGGAAGCAAAGAGAGTCCCAAACAAGCTAGACCGAAAGCAGACCACACCAAGACACATCATAATTAAAATGCCAAAGGTGGAAGATAAAGAGAGAATCTTAAAGGCAATGATAGAAAATAACAGAGTTACCTACAAAGGAGTTCCCATAAAACTATTGTGGGCAAACACTCCTCATGGTTTCAGGAATTGTAGACCCGGCCCCAGCATGACGAGTCGCCAGCATCCTGGCCGCTCTTGTCTCTATGTCTCAACATAAGGCCGCACGCGGAATGTCACTGTCAACCACTCAGAGGGTGGACATGGGAATTAGATCAAAGAGCGCTCCTCATGCTCATTATGCTTTAGAACTTGCTCTGCTTTTCTTATCAGCAATGCGGTGTAAGCTATCTTTAGCAGGGAGTCTATGGGACCCTGCAACTGGTCCAAACGTTTTATAGACCTTGACTCTGATCGGTAAGAGCGATTCCTGAATTAGTGTATGTTATCTGTTACTGTCAAACAACTGAATACAATAGACAATTTATGAATTTTAGCCTTGCATCTCTCGTATGTATCCTCCTCAAGAAAAGAAATGAGGGATGAAGGTTTGGCTGCTGGTCTCCGCTAGAGAGGCAGTCACCTTCCTTCCCCCAGATATAATAAAGTGTCCTGGGTAAGTTTGTTCTGCTGTGGCCACGAGGCCTCTACCGGACAGAGCGACTTCCAACTGAGCCTCGGGAGGGGGTGTGTGTGTGTGTGTGTGTGGCACCACCGCCATAACCTGCCAACACCAACCAAGGCTCAACTACAAGAGGAAGGTGTACTCAGCCCACACCGCTGGCACACCTCAAGTACCCAGCTTGGGTGATAGGGGAGGCTGTGGAATGGGACCTTATAGGACACGTACTACAGTAGGTCATGCTACCAAGAACCGGAGTCAAGGCAGTTCTACCTAGTACACAGAAACAAACACAGGGAGCCTGCTAAATTGAAGAGGCAAAGAAATATGGCCCACATGAAAAAACAGAACAAAACCCAGATAAAGAAATATATGAAATGTAGATAGCCAACCCATCAGATGCAGAGTTCAAAACACTGGTAATCAGAATGCTCAAAGAAATTATTGAGTAAAACCACAAAATAAATAAAGTGAAGGTTATACAAAGTGAAATGAAGGAAAATATACAAGGAACCAACGGAGATAGGAAGAAGCCAGGATTCAATTCAGCAATGTGGAACAAAAGAAAAAAGAAACATGTGCCCAAAACAGAAAGGAGAACCAAGAATCGAACATCTAGGACAACTTTAAACATACCAACATCTGAATCCTAGCGGTGCCAGAAGAAGAGAAAGAGCAAGAGACTGAACACGTATTTGAAAAAATGAAAACTAACTTCCCAAATTTGGTCCAGGAAATAGAAGTACAAGTCCAGGAAGCAAAGAGAGTCCCAAACAAGCTAGACCGAAAGCAGACCACACCAAGACACATCATAATTAAAATGCCAAAGGTGGAAGATAAAGAGAGAATCTTAAAGGCAATGATAGAAAATAACAGAGTTACCTACAAAGGAGTTCCCATAAAACTATTGTGGGCAAACACTCCTCATGGTTTCAGGAATTGTAGACCCGGCCCCAGCATGACGAGCCACCACCATCCTGGCCGCTCTTGTCTCTATGTCTCAACATAAGGCCGCACGCGGAATGTCACTGTCAACCACTCAGAGGGTGGACATGGGAATTAGATCAAAGAGCGCTCCTCATGCTCATTATGCTTTAGAACTTGCTCTGCTTTTCTTATCAGCAATGCGGTGTAAGCTATCTTTAGCAGGGAGTCTATGGGACCCTGCAACTGGTCCAAACGTTTTATAGACCTTGACTCTGATCAGTAAGAGCGATTCCTGAATTAGTGTATGTTATCTGTTACTGTCAAACAACTGAATACAATAGACAATTTATGAATTTTAGCCTTGCATCTCTCGTATGTATCCTCCTCAAGAAAAGACATGAGGGATGAAGGTTTGGCTGCTGGTCTCCGCTAGAGAGGCAGTCACCTTCCTTCCCCCAGATATAATAAAGTGTCCTGGGTAAGTTTGTTCTGCTGTGGCCACGAGGCCTCTACCGGACAGAGCGACTTCCAACTGAGCCTCGGGAGGGGGTGTGTGTGTGTGTGTGTGTGGCACCACCGCCATAACCTGCCAACACCAACCAAGGCTCAACTACAAGAGGAAGGTGTACTCAGCCCACACCGCTGGCACACGTAAAGTACCCAGCTTGGGTGATAGGGGAGGCTGTGGAATGGGACCTTATAGGACACGTACTACAGTAGGTCATGCTACCAAGAACCGGAGTCAAGGCAGTTCTACCTAGTACACAGAAACAAACACAGGGAGCCTGCTAAATTGAAGAGGCAAAGAAATATGGCCCACATGAAAAAACAGAACAAAACCCAGATAAAGAAATATATGAAATGTAGATAGCCAACCCATCAGATGCAGAGTTCAAAACACTGGTAATCAGAATGCTCAAAGAAATTATTGAGTAAAACCACAAAATAAATTAAAAAAAGTGAAGGTTATACAAAGTGAAATGAAGAAAAATATACAAGGAACCAACGGAGATAGGAAGAAGCCAGGATTCAATTCAGCAATGTGGAACAAAAGAAAGAAAGAAACATGTGCCCAAAACAGAAAGGAAAAACAAGAATCGACCATCTAGGACAACTTTAAACATACCAACATCTGAATCCTAGCGGTGCCAGAAGGAGAAGAGAAAGAGCAAGAGACTGAACACGTATTTGAAAAAATGAAAACTAACTTCCCAAATTTGGTCCAGGAAATAGACGTACAAGTCCAGGAAGCAAAGAGAGTCCCAAACAAGCTAGACCGAAAGCAGACCACACCAAGACACATCATAATTAAAATGCCAAAGGTGGAAGATAAAGAGAGAATCTTAAAGGCAACGATAGAAAATAACAGAGTTACCTACAAAGGAGTTCCCATAAAACTATTGTGGGCAAACACTCCTCATGGTTTCAGGAATTGTAGACCCGGCCCCAGCATGACGAGCCGCCAGCATCCTGGCCGCTCTTGTCTCTATGTCTCAACATAAGGCCGCACGCGGAATGTCACTGTCAACCACTCAGAGGGTGGCCATGGGAATTAGATCAAAGAGCGCTCATCACGCTCATTATGCTTTAGAACTTGCTCTGCTTTTCTTATCAGCAATGCGGTGTAAGCTATCTTTAGCAGGGAGTCTATGGGACCCTGCAACTGGTCCAAACGTTTTATAGACCTTGACTCTGATCGGTAAGAGCGATTCCTGAATTAGTGTATGTTATCTGTTACTGTCAAACAACTGAATACAATAGACAATTTATGAATTTTAGCCTTGCATCTCTCGTATGTATCCTCCTCAAGAAAAGAAATGAGGGATGAAGGTTTGGCTGCTGGTCTCCGCTAGAGAGGCAGTCACCTTCCTTCCCCCAGATATAATAAAGTGTCCTGGGTAAGTTTGTTCTGCTGTGGCCACGAGGCCTCTACCGGACAGAGCGACTTCCAACTGAGCCTCGGGAGGGGGTGTGTGTGTGTGTGTGTGTGGCACCACCGCCATAACCTGCCAACACCAACCAAGGCTCAACTACAAGAGGAAGGTGTACTCAGCCCACACCGCTGGCACACCTCAAGTACCCAGCTTGGGTGATAGGGGAGGCTGTGGAATGGGACCTTATAGGACACGTACTACAGTAGGTCATGCTACCAAGAACCGGAGTCAAGGCAGTTCTACCTAGTACACAGAAACAAACACAGGGAGCCTGCTAAATTGAAGAGGCAAAGAAATATGGCCCACATGAAAAAACAGAACAAAACCCAGATAAAGAAATATATGAAATGTAGATAGCCAACCCATCAGATGCAGAGTTCAAAACACTGGTAATCAGAATGCTCAAAGAAATTATTGAGTAAAACCACAAAATAAATAAAAAGAAGTGAAGGTTATACAAAGTGAAATGAAGAAAAATATACAAGGAACCAACGGAGATAGGAAGAAGCCAGGATTCAATTCAGCAATGTGGAACAAAAGAAAAAAGAAACATGTGCCCAAAACAGAAAGGAGAACCAAGAATCGAACATCTAGGACAACTTTAAACATACCAACATCTGAATCCTAGCGGTGCCAGAAGAAGAGAAAGAGCAAGAGACTGAACACATATTTGAAAAAATGAAAACTAACTTCCCAAATTTGGTCCAGGAAATAGAAGTACAAGTCCAGGAAGCAAAGAGAGTCCCAAACAAGCTAGACCGAAAGCAGACCACACCAAGACACATCATAATTAAAATGCCAAAGGTGGAAGATAAAGAGAGAATCTTAAAGGCAATGATAGAAAATAACAGAGTTACCTACAAAGGAGTTCCCATAAAACTATTGTGGGCAAACACTCCTCATGGTTTCAGGAATTGTAGACCCGGCCCCAGCATGACGAGTCGCCAGCATCCTGGCCGCTCTTGTCTCTATGTCTCAACATAAGGCCGCACGCGGAATGTCACTGTCAACCACTCAGAGGGTGGACATGGGAATTAGATCAAAGAGCGCTCCTCATGCTCATTATGCTTTAGAACTTGCTCTGCTTTTCTTATCAGCAATGCGGTGTAAGCTATCTTTAGCAGGGAGTCTATGGGACCCTGCAACTGGTCCAAACGTTTTATAGACCTTGACTCTGATCGGTAAGAGCGATTCCTGAATTAGTGTATGTTATCTGTTACTGTCAAACAACTGAATACAAGAGACAATTTATGAATTTTAGCCTTGCATCTCTCGTATGTATCCTCCTCAATAAAAGAAATGAGGGATGAAGGTTTGGCTGCTGGTCTCCGCTAGAGAGGCAGTCACCTTCCTTCCCCCAGATATAATAAAGTGTCCTGGGTAAGTTTGTTCTGCTGTGGCCACGAGGCCTCTACCGGACAGAGCGACTTCCAACTGAGCCTCGGGAGGGTGTGTGTGTGTGTGTGTGTGTGGCACCACCGCCATAACCTGCCAACACCAACCAAGGCTCAACTACAAGAGGAAGGTGTACTCAGCCCACACCGCTGGCACACGTAAAGTACCCAGCTTGGGTGATAGGGGAGGCTGTGGAATGGGACCTTATAGGCCACGTACTACAGTAGGTCATGCTACCAAGAACCGGAGTCAAGGCAGTTCTACCTAGTACACAGAAACAAACACAGGGAGCCTGCTAAATTGAAGAGGCAAAGAAATATGGCCCACATGAAAAAACAGAACAAAACCCAGATAAAGAAATATATGAAATGTAGATAGCCAACCCATCAGATGCAGAGTTCAAAACACTGGTAATCAGAATGCTCAAAGAAATTATTGAGTAAAACCACAAAATAAATTAAAAAAAGTGAAGGTTATACAAAGTGAAATGAAGAAAAATATACAAGGAACCAACGGAGATAGGAAGAAGCCAGGATTCAATTCAGCAATGTGGAACAAAAGAAAGAAAGAAACATGTGCCCAAAACAGAAAGGAAAAACAAGAATCGACCATCTAGGACAACTTTAAACATACCAACATCTGAATCCTAGCGGTGCCAGAAGGAGAAGAGAAAGAGCAAGAGACTGAACACGTATTTGGAAAAATGAAAACTAACTTCCCAAATTTGGTCCAGGAAATAGACGTACAAGTCCAGGAAGCAAAGAGAGTCCCAAACAAGCTAGACCGAAAGCAGACCACACCAAGACACATCATAATTAAAATGCCAAAGGTGGAAGATAAAGAGAGAATCTTAAAGGCAACGATAGAAAATAACAGAGTTACCTACAAAGGAGTTCCCATAAAACTATTGTGGGCAAACACTCCTCATGGTTTCAGGAATTGTAGACCCGGCCCCAGCATGACGAGCCGCCAGCATCCTGGCCGCTCTTGTCTCTATGTCTCAACATAAGGCCGCACGCGGAATGTCACTGTCAACCACTCAGAGGGTGGCCATGGGAATTAGATCAAAGAGCGCTCATCACGCTCATTATGCTTTAGAACTTGCTCTGCTTTTCTTATCAGCAATGCGGTGTAAGCTATCTTTAGCAGGGAGTCTATGGGACCCTGCAACTGGTCCAAACGTTTTATAGACCTTGACTCTGATCGTTAAGAGCGATTCCTGAATTAGTGTATGTTATCTGTTACTGTCAAACAACTGAATACAATAGACAATTTATGAATTTTAGCCTTGCATCTCTCGTATGTATCCTCCTCAAGAAAAGAAATGAGGGATGAAGGTTTGGCTGCTGGTCTCCGCTAGAGAGGCAGTCACCTTCCTTCCCCCAGATATAATAAAGTGTCCTGGGTAAGTTTGTTCTGCTGTGGCCACGAGGCCTCTACCGGACAGAGCGACTTCCAACTGAGCCTCGGGAGGGGGTGTGTGTGTGTGTGTGTGTGGCACCACCGCCATAACCTGCCAACACCAACCAAGGCTCAACTACAAGAGGAAGGTGTACTCAGCCCACACCGCTGGCACACCTCAAGTACCCAGCTTGGGTGATAGTGGAGGCTGTGGAATGGGACCCTATAGGACACGTACTACAGTAGGCCATGCTACCAAGACACGGAGTCAAGGCAGTTCTACCTAGTACACAGAAACAAACACAGGGAGGCTGCTAAGTTGAAGAGGCAAAGAAATATGGCCCACATGAAAGAACAGAACAAAACCCAGATAAAGAAATATATGAAATGTAGATAGCCAACCCATCAGATGCAGAGTTCAAAACACTGGTAATCAGAATGCTCAAAGAAATTATTGAGTAAAACCACAAAATAAATAAAGTGAAGGTTATACAAAGTGAAATGAAGGAAAATATACAAGGAACCAACGGAGATAGGAAGAAGCCAGGATTCAATTCAGCAATGTGGAACAAAAGAAAAAAGAAACATGTGCCCAAAACAGAAAGGGGAACCAAGAATCGAACATCTAGGACAACTTTAAACATACCAACATCTGAATCCTAGCGGTGCCAGAAGAAGAGAAAGAGCAAGAGACTGAACACGTATTTGAAAAAATGAAAACTAACTTCCCAAATTTGGTCCAGGAAATAGAAGTACAAGTCCAGGAAGCAAAGAGAGTCCCAAACAAGCTAGACCGAAAGCAGACCACACCAAGACACATCATAATTAAAATGCCAAAGGTGGAAGATAAAGAGAGAATCTTAAAGGCAATGATAGAAAATAACAGAGTTACCTACAAAGGAGTTCCCATAAAACTATTGTGGGCAAACACTCCTCATGGTTTCAGGAATTGTAGACCCGGCCCCAGCATGACGAGTCGCCAGCATCCTGGCCGCTCTTGTCTCTATGTCTCAACATAAGGCCGCACGCGGAATGTCACTGTCAACCACTCAGAGGGTGGACATGGGAATTAGATCAAAGAGCGCTCCTCATGCTCATTATGCTTTAGAACTTGCTCTGCTTTTCTTATCAGCAATGCGGTGTAAGCTATCTTTAGCAGGGAGTCTATGGGACCCTGCAACTGGTCCAAACGTTTTATAGACCTTGACTCTGATCGGTAAGAGCGATTCCTGAATTAGTGTATGTTATCTGTTACTGTCAAACAACTGAATACAATAGACAATTTATGAATTTTAGCCTTGCATCTCTCGTATGTATCCTCCTCAAGAAAAGAAATGAGGGATGAAGGTTTGGCTGCTGGTCTCCGCTAGAGAGGCAGTCACCTTCCTTCCCCCAGATATAATAAAGTGTCCTGGGTAAGTTTGTTCTGCTGTGGCCACGAGGCCTCTACCGGACAGAGCGACTTCCAACTGAGCCTCGGGAGGGGGTGTGTGTGTGTGTGTGTGTGGCACCACCGCCATAACCTGCCAACACCAACCAAGGCTCAACTACAAGAGGAAGGTGTACTCAGCCCACACCGCTGGCACACCTCAAGTACCCAGCTTGGGTGATAGGGGAGGCTGTGGAATGGGACCTTATAGGACACGTACTACAGTAGGTCATGCTACCAAGAACCGGAGTCAAGGCAGTTCTACCTAGTACACAGAAACAAACACAGGGAGCCTGCTAAATTGAAGAGGCAAAGAAATATGGCCCACATGAAAAAACAGAACAAAACCCAGATAAAGAAATATATGAAATGTAGATAGCCAACCCATCAGATGCAGAGTTCAAAACACTGGTAATCAGAATGCTCAAAGAAATTATTGAGTAAAACCACAAAATAAATAAAGTGAAGGTTATACAAAGTGAAATGAAGGAAAATATACAAGGAACCAACGGAGATAGGAAGAAGCCAGGATTCAATTCAGCAATGTGGAACAAAAGAAAAAAGAAACATGTGCCCAAAACAGAAAGGAGAACCAAGAATCGAACATCTAGGACAACTTTAAACATACCAACATCTGAATCCTAGCGGTGCCAGAAGAAGAGAAAGAGCAAGAGACTGAACACGTATTTGAAAAAATGAAAACTAACTTCCCAAATTTGGTCCAGGAAATAGAAGTACAAGTCCAGGAAGCAAAGAGAGTCCCAAACAAGCTAGACCGAAAGCAGACCACACCAAGACACATCATAATTAAAATGCCAAAGGTGGAAGATAAAGAGAGAATCTTAAAGGCAATGATAGAAAATAACAGAGTTACCTACAAAGGAGTTCCCATAAAACTATTGTGGGCAAACACTCCTCATGGTTTCAGGAATTGTAGACCCGGCCCCAGCATGACGAGTCGCCAGCATCCTGGCCGCTCTTGTCTCTATGTCTCAACATAAGGCCGCACGCGGAATGTCACTGTCAACCACTCAGAGGGTGGACATGGGAATTAGATCAAAGAGCGCTCCTCATGCTCATTATGCTTTAGAACTTGCTCTGCTTTTCTTATCAGCAATGCGGTGTAAGCTATCTTTAGCAGGGAGTCTATGGGACCCTGCAACTGGTCCAAACGTTTTATAGACCTTGACTCTGATCGGTAAGAGCGATTCCTGAATTAGTGTATGTTATCTGTTACTGTCAAACAACTGAATACAATAGACAATTTATGAATTTTAGCCTTGCATCTCTCGTATGTATCCTCCTCAAGAAAAGAAATGAGGGATGAAGGTTTGGCTGCTGGTCTCCGCTAGAGAGGCAGTCACCTTCCTTCCCCCAGATATAATAAAGTGTCCTGGGTAAGTTTGTTCTGCTGTGGCCACGAGGCCTCTACCGGACAGAGCGACTTCCAACTGAGCCTCGGGAGGGGGTGTGTGTGTGTGTGTGTGTGGCACCACCGCCATAACCTGCCAACACCAACCAAGGCTCAACTACAAGAGGAAGGTGTACTCAGCCCACACCGCTGGCACACCTCAAGTACCCAGCTTGGGTGATAGGGGAGGCTGTGGAATGGGACCTTATAGGACACGTACTACAGTAGGTCATGCTACCAAGAACCGGAGTCAAGGCAGTTCTACCTAGTACACAGAAACAAACACAGGGAGCCTGCTAAATTGAAGAGGCAAAGAAATATGGCCCACATGAAAAAACAGAACAAAACCCAGATAAAGAAATATATGAAATGTAGATAGCCAACCCATCAGATGCAGAGTTCAAAACACTGGTAATCAGAATGCTCAAAGAAATTATTGAGTAAAACCACAAAATAAATAAAAAGAAGTGAAGGTTATACAAAGTGAAATGAAGAAAAATATACAAGGAACCAACGGAGATAGGAAGAAGCCAGGATTCAATTCAGCAATGTGGAACAAAAGAAAAAAGAAACATGTGCCCAAAACAGAAAGGAGAACCAAGAATCGAACATCTAGGACAACTTTAAACATACCAACATCTGAATCCTAGCGGTGCCAGAAGAAGAGAAAGAGCAAGAGACTGAACACGTATTTGAAAAAATGAAAACTAACTTCCCAAATTTGGTCCAGGAAATAGAAGTACAAGTCCAGGAAGCAAAGAGAGTCCCAAACAAGCTAGACCGAAAGCAGACCACACCAAGACACATCATAATTAAAATGCCAAAGGTGGAAGATAAAGAGAGAATCTTAAAGGCAATGATAGAAAATAACAGAGTTACCTACAAAGGAGTTCCCATAAAACTATTGTGGGCAAACACTCCTCATGGTTTCAGGAATTGTAGACCCGGCCCCAGCATGACGAGTCGCCAGCATCCTGGCCGCTCTTGTCTCTATGTCTCAACATAAGGCCGCACGCGGAATGTCACTGTCAACCACTCAGAGGGTGGACATGGGAATTAGATCAAAGAGCGCTCCTCATGCTCATTATGCTTTAGAACTTGCTCTGCTTTTCTTATCAGCAATGCGGTGTAAGCTATCTTTAGCAGGGAGTCTATGGGACCCTGCAACTGGTCCAAACGTTTTATAGACCTTGACTCTGATCGGTAAGAGCGATTCCTGAATTAGTGTATGTTATCTGTTACTGTCAAACAACTGAATACAATAGACAATTTATGAATTTTAGCCTTGCATCTCTCGTATGTATCCTCCTCAAGAAAAGAAATGAGGGATGAAGGTTTGGCTGCTGGTCTCCGCTAGAGAGGCAGTCACCTTCCTTCCCCCAGATATAATAAAGTGTCCTGGGTAAGTTTGTTCTGCTGTGGCCACGAGGCCTCTACCGGACAGAGCGACTTCCAACTGAGCCTCGGGAGGGGGTGTGTGTGTGTGTGTGTGTGGCACCACCGCCATAACCTGCCAACACCAACCAAGGCTCAACTACAAGAGGAAGGTGTACTCAGCCCACACCGCTGGCACACCTCAAGTACCCAGCTTGGGTGATAGGGGAGGCTGTGGAATGGGACCTTATAGGACACGTACTACAGTAGGTCATGCTACCAAGAACCGGAGTCAAGGCAGTTCTACCTAGTACACAGAAACAAACACAGGGAGCCTGCTAATTTGAAGAGGCAAAGAAATATGGCCCACATGAAAAAACAGAACAAAACCCAGATAAAGAAATATATGAAATGTAGATAGCCAACCCATCAGATGCAGAGTTCAAAACACTGGTAATCAGAATGCTCAAAGAAATTATTGAGTAAAACCACAAAATAAATTAAAAAAAGTGAAGGTTATACAAAGTGAAATGAAGAAAAATATACAAGGAACCAACGGAGATAGGAAGAAGCCAGGATTCAATTCAGCAATGTGGAACAAAAGAAAGAAAGAAACATGTGCCCAAAACAGAAAGGAAAAACAAGAATCGACCATCTAGGACAACTTTAAACATACCAACATCTGAATCCTAGCGGTGCCAGAAGGAGAAGAGAAAGAGCAAGAGACTGAACACGTATTTGAAAAAATGAAAACTAACTTCCCAAATTTGGTCCAGGAAATAGACGTACAAGTCCAGGAAGCAAAGAGAGTCCCAAACAAGCTAGACCGAAAGCAGACCACACCAAGACACATCATAATTAAAATGCCAAAGGTGGAAGATAAAGAGAGAATCTTAAAGGCAACGATAGAAAATAACAGAGTTACCTACAAAGGAGTTCCCATAAAACTATTGTGGGCAAACACTCCTCATGGTTTCAGGAATTGTAGACCCGGCCCCAGCATGACGAGCCGCCAGCATCCTGGCCGGTCTTGTCTCTATGTCTCAACATAAGGCCGCACGCGGAATGTCACTGTCAACCACTCAGAGGGTGGCCATGGGAATTAGATCAAAGAGCGCTCATCACGCTCATTATGCTTTAGAACTTGCTCTGCTTTTCTTATCAGCAATGCGGTGTAAGCTATCTTTAGCAGGGAGTCTATGGGACCCTGCAACTGGTCCAAACGTTTTATAGACCTTGACTCTGATCGGTAAGAGCGATTCCTGAATTAGTGTATGTTATCTGTTACTGTCAAACAACTGAATACAATAGACAATTTATGAATTTTAGCCTTGCATCTCTCGTATGTATCCTCCTCAAGAAAAGAAATGAGGGATGAAGGTTTGGCTGCTGGTCTCCGCTAGAGAGGCAGTCACCTTCCTTCCCCCAGATATAATAAAGTGTCCTGGGTAAGTTTGTTCTGCTGTGGCCACGAGGCCTCTACCGGACAGAGCGACTTCCAACTGAGCCTCGGGAGGGGGTGTGTGTGTGTGTGTGTGTGGCACCACCGCCATAACCTGCCAACACCAACCAAGGCTCAACTACAAGAGGAAGGTGTACTCAGCCCACACCGCTGGCACACCTCAAGTACCCAGCTTGGGTGATAGGGGAGGCTGTGGAATGGGACCTTATAGGACACGTACTACAGTAGGTCATGCTACCAAGAACCGGAGTCAAGGCAGTTCTACCTAGTACACAGAAACAAACACAGGGAGCCTGCTAAATTGAAGAGGCAAAGAAATATGGCCCACATGAAAAAACAGAACAAAACCCAGATAAAGAAATATATGAAATGTAGATAGCCAACCCATCAGATGCAGAGTTCAAAACACTGGTAATCAGAATGCTCAAAGGAATTATTGAGTAAAACCACAAAATAAATAAAAAGAAGTGAAGGTTATACAAAGTGAAATGAAGAAAAATATACAAGGAACCAACGGAGATAGGAAGAAGCCAGGATTCAATTCAGCAATGTGGAACAAAAGAAAGAAAGTAAGATGTGCCCAAAACAGAAAGGAGAACCAAGAATCGAACATCTAGGACAACTTTAAACATACCAACATCTGAATCCTAGCGGTGCCAGAAGAAGAGAAAGAGCAAGAGACTGAACACGTATTTGAAAAAATGAAAACTAACTTCCCAAATTTGGTCCAGGAAATAGAAGTACAAGTCCAGGAAGCAAAGAGAGTCCCAAACAAGCTAGACCGAAAGCAGACCACACCAAGACACATCATAATTAAAATGCCAAAGGTGGAAGATAAAGAGAGAATCTTAAAGGCAACGATAGAAAATAACAGAGTTACCTACAAAGGAGTTCCCATAAAACTATTGTGGGCAAACACTCCTCATGGTTTCAGGAATTGTAGACCCGGCCCCAGCATGACGAGTCGCCAGCATCCTGGCCGCTCTTGTCTCTATGTCTCAACATAAGGCCGCACGCGGAATGTCACTGTCAACCACTCAGAGGGTGGACATGGGAATTAGATCAAAGAGCGCTCCTCATGCTCATTATGCTTTAGAACTTGCTCTGCTTTTCTTATCAGCAATGCGGTGTAAGCTATCTTTAGCAGGGAGTCTAAGGGACCCTGCAACTGGTCCAAACGTTTTATAGACCTTGACTCTGATCGGTAAGAGCGATTCCTGAATTAGTGTATGTTATCTGTTACTGTCAAACAACTGAATACAATAGACAATTTATGAATTTTAGCCTTGCATCTCTCGTATGTATCCTCCTCAATAAAAGAAATGAGGGATGAAGGTTTGGCTGCTGGTCTCCGCTAGAGAGGCAGTCACCTTCCTTCCCCCAGATATAATAAAGTGTCCTGGGTAAGTTTGTTCTGCTGTGGCCACGAGGCCTCTACCGGACAGAGCGACTTCCAACTGAGCCTCGGGAGGGTGTGTGTGTGTGTGTGTGTGTGGCACCACCGCCATAACCTGCCAACACCAACCAAGGCTCAACTACAAGAGGAAGGTGTACTCAGCCCACACCGCTGGCACACCTCAAGTACCCAGCTTGGGTGATAGGGGAGGCTGTGGAATGGGACCTTATAGGACACGTACTACAGTAGGTCATGCTACCAAGAACCGGAGTCAAGGCAGTTCTACCTAGTATACAGAAACAAACACAGGGAGCCTGCTAAATTGAAGAGGCAAAGAAATATGGCCCACATGAAAAAACAGAACAAAACCCAGATAAAGAAATATATGAAATGTAGATAGCCAACCCATCAGATGCAGAGTTCAAAACACTGGTAATCAGAATGCTCAAAGAAATTATTGAGTAAAACCACAAAATAAATTAAAAAAAGTGAAGGTTATACAAAGTGAAATGAAGAAAAATATACAAGGAACCAACGGAGATAGGAAGAAGCCAGGATTCAATTCAGCAATGTGGAACAAAAGAAAGAAAGAAACATGTGCCCAAAACAGAAAGGAAAAACAAGAATCGACCATCTAGGACAACTTTAAACATACCAACATCTGAATCCTAGCGGTGCCAGAAGGAGAAGAGAAAGAGCAAGAGACTGAACACGTATTTGAAAAAATGAAAACTAACTTCCCAAATTTGGTCCAGGAAATAGACGTACAAGTCCAGGAAGCAAAGAGAGTCCCAAACAAGCTAGACCGAAAGCAGACCACACCAAGACACATCATAATTAAAATGCCAAAGGTGGAAGATAAAGAGAGAATCTTAAAGGCAATGATAGAAAATAACAGAGTTACCTACAAAGGAGTTCCCATAAAACTATTGTGGGCAAACACTCCTCATGGTTTCAGGAATTGTAGACCCGGCCCCAGCATGACGAGTCGCCAGCATCCTGGCCGCTCTTGTCTCTATGTCTCAACATAAGGCCGCACGCGGAATGTCACTGTCAACCACTCAGAGGGTGGACATGGGAATTAGATCAAAGAGCGCTCCTCATGCTCATTATGCTTTAGAACTTGCTCTGCTTTTCTTATCAGCAATGCGGTGTAAGCTATCTTTAGCAGGGAGTCTAAGGGACCCTGCAACTGGTCCAAATGTTTTATAGACCTTGACTCTGATCGGTAAGAGCGATTCCTGAATTAGTGTATGTTATCTGTTACTGTCAAACAACTGAATACAATAGACAATTTATGAATTTTAGCCTTGCATCTCTCGTATGTATCCTCCTCAATAAAAGAAATGAGGGATGAAGGTTTGGCTGCTGGTCTCCGCTAGAGAGGCAGTCACCTTCCTTCCCCCAGATATAATAAAGTGTCCTGGGTAAGTTTGTTCTGCTGTGGCCACGAGGCCTCTACCGGACAGAGCGACTTCCAACTGAGCCTCGGGAGGGTGTGTGTGTGTGTGTGTGTGTGGCACCACCGCCATAACCTGCCAACACCAACCAAGGCTCAACTACAAGAGGAAGGTGTACTCAGCCCACACCGCTGGCACACCTCAAGTACCCAGCTTGGGTGATAGGGGAGGCTGTGGAATGGGACCTTATAGGACACGTACTACAGTAGGTCATGCTACCAAGAACCGGAGTCAAGGCAGTTCTACCTAGTATACAGAAACAAACACAGGGAGCCTGCTAAATTGAAGAGGCAAAGAAATATGGCCCACATGAAAAAACAGAACAAAACCCAGATAAAGAAATATATGAAATGTAGATAGCCAACCCATCAGATGCAGAGTTCAAAACACTGGTAATCAGAATGCTCAAAGAAATTATTGAGTAAAACCACAAAATAAATTAAAAAAAGTGAAGGTTATACAAAGTGAAATGAAGAAAAATATACAAGGAACCAACGGAGATAGGAAGAAGCCAGGATTCAATTCAGCAATGTGGAACAAAAGAAAGAAAGAAACATGTGCCCAAAACAGAAAGGAAAAACAAGAATCGACCATCTAGGACAACTTTAAACATACCAACATCTGAATCCTAGCGGTGCCAGAAGGAGAAGAGAAAGAGCAAGAGACTGAACACGTATTTGAAAAAATGAAAACTAACTTCCCAAATTTGGTCCAGGAAATAGACGTACAAGTCCAGGAAGCAAAGAGAGTCCCAAACAAGCTAGACCGAAAGCAGACCACACCAAGACACATCATAATTAAAATGCCAAAGGTGGAAGATAAAGAGAGAATCTTAAAGGCAACGATAGAAAATAACAGAGTTACCTACAAAGGAGTTCCCATAAAACTATTGTGGGCAAACACTCCTCATGGTTTCAGGAATTGTAGACCCGGCCCCAGCATGACGAGTCGCCAGCATCCTGGCCGCTCTTGTCTCTATGTCTCAACATAAGGCCGCACGCGGAATGTCACTGTCAACCACTCAGAGGGTGGACATGGGAATTAGATCAAAGAGCGCTCCTCATGCTCATTATGCTTTAGAACTTGCTCTGCTTTTCTTATCAGCAATGCGGTGTAAGCTATCTTTAGCAGGGAGTCTAAGGGACCCTGCAACTGGTCCAAATGTTTTATAGACCTTGACTCTGATCGGTAAGAGCGATTCCTGAATTAGTGTATGTTATCTGTTACTGTCAAACAACTGAATACAATAGACAATTTATGAATTTTAGCCTTGCATCTCTCGTATGTATCCTCCTCAATAAAAGAAATGAGGGATGAAGGTTTGGCTGCTGGTCTCCGCTAGAGAGGCAGTCACCTTCCTTCCCCCAGATATAATAAAGTGTCCTGGGTAAGTTTGTTCTGCTGTGGCCACGAGGCCTCTACCGGACAGAGCGACTTCCAACTGAGCCTCGGGAGGGTGTGTGTGTGTGTGTGTGTGTGGCACCACCGCCATAACCTGCCAACACCAACCAAGGCTCAACTACAAGAGGAAGGTGTACTCAGCCCACACCGCTGGCACACGTAAAGTACCCAGCTTGGGTGATAGGGGAGGCTGTGGAATGGGACCTTATAGGACACGTACTACAGTAGGTCATGCTACCAAGAACCGGAGTCAAGGCAGTTCTACCTAGTACACAGAAACAAACACAGGGAGCCTGCTAAATTGAAGAGGCAAAGAAATATGGCCCACATGAAAAAACAGAACAAAACCCAGATAAAGAAATATATGAAATGTAGATAGCCAACCCATCAGATGCAGAGTTCAAAACACTGGTAATCAGAATGCTCAAAGAAATTATTGAGTAAAACCACAAAATAAATTAAAAAAAGTGAAGGTTATACAAAGTGAAATGAAGAAAAATATACAAGGAACCAACGGAGATAGGAAGAAGCCAGGATTCAATTCAGCAATGTGGAACAAAAGAAAGAAAGAAACATGTGCCCAAAACAGAAAGGAAAAACAAGAATCGACCATCTAGGACAACTTTAAACATACCAACATCTGAATCCTAGCGGTGCCAGAAGGAGAAGAGAAAGAGCAAGAGACTGAACACGTATTTGAAAAAATGAAAACTAACTTCCCAAATTTGGTCCAGGAAATAGACGTACAAGTCCAGGAAGCAAAGAGAGTCCCAAACAAGCTAGACCGAAAGCAGACCACACCAAGACACATCATAATTAAAATGCCAAAGGTGGAAGATAAAGAGAGAATCTTAAAGGCAACGATAGAAAATAACAGAGTTACCTACAAAGGAGTTCCCATAAAACTATTGTGGGCAAACACTCCTCATGGTTTCAGGAATTGTAGACCCGGCCCCAGCATGACGAGCCGCCAGCATCCTGGCCGCTCTTGTCTCTATGTCTCAACATAAGGCCGCACGCGGAATGTCACTGTCAACCACTCAGAGGGTGGACATGGGAATTAGATCAAAGAGCGCTCCTCATGCTCATTATGCTTTAGAACTTGCTCTGCTTTTCTTATCAGCAATGCGGTGTAAGCTATCTTTAGCAGGGAGTCTAAGGGACCCTGCAACTGGTCCAAACGTTTTATAGACCTTGACTCTGATCGGTAAGAGCGATTCCTGAATTAGTGTATGTTATCTGTTACTGTCAAACAACTGAATACAATAGACAATTTATGAATTTTAGCCTTGCATCTCTCGTATGTATCCTCCTCAATAAAAGAAATGAGGGATGAAGGTTTGGCTGCTGGTCTCCGCTAGAGAGGCAGTCACCTTCCTTCCCCCAGATATAATAAAGTGTCCTGGGTAAGTTTGTTCTGCTGTGGCCATGAGGCCTCTACTGGACAGAGCGACTTCCAACTGAGCCTCGGGCGGGGGTGTGTGTGTGTGGCACCACCGCCATAACCTGCCAACACCAAACAAGGCTCAACTACAAGAGGAAGGTGTACTCAGCCCACACCGCTGGCACACCTCATGTACCCAGCTTGGGTGATAGGGGAGGCTGTGGAATGGGACCATATAGGACACGTACTACAGTAGGTCATGCTACCAAGAACCGGAGTCAAGGCAGTTCTACCTAGTACACAGAAACAAACACAGGGAGCCTGCTAAATTGAAGAGGCAAAGAAATATGGCCCACATGAAAAAACAGAACAAAACCCAGATAAAGAAATATATGAAATGTAGATAGCCAACCCATCAGATGCAGAGTTCAAAACACTGGTAATCAGAATGCTCAAAGAAATTATTGAGTAAAACCACAAAATAAATTAAAAAAAGTGAAGGTTATACAAAGTGAAATGAAGAAAAATATACAAGGAACCAACGGAGATAGGAAGAAGCCAGGATTCAATTCAGCAATGTGGAACAAAAGAAAGAAAGAAACATGTGCCCAAAACAGAAAGGAAAAACAAGAATCGACCATCTAGGACAACTTTAAACATACCAACATCTGAATCCTAGCGGTGCCAGAAGGAGAAGAGAAAGAGCAAGAGACTGAACACGTATTTGAAAAAATGAAAACTAACTTCCCAAATTTGGTCCAGGAAATAGACGTACAAGTCCAGGAAGCAAAGAGACTCCCAAACAAGCTAGACCGAAAGCAGACCACACCAAGACACATCATAATTAAAATGCCAAAGGTGGAAGATAAAGAGAGAATCTTAAAGGCAACGATAGAAAATAACAGAGTTACCTACAAAGGAGTTCCCATAAAACTATTGTGGGCAAACACTCCTCATGGTTTCAGGAATTGTAGACCCGGCCCCAGCATGACGAGCCACCAGCATCCTGGCCGCTCTTGTCTCTATGTCTCAACATAAGGCCGCACGCGGAATGTCACTGTCAACCACTCAGAGGGTGGACACGGGAATTAGATAAAAGAGCGCTCCTCATGCTCATTATGCTTTAGAACTTGCTCTGCTTTTCTTATCAGCAATGTGGTGTAAGCTATCTTTAGCAGGGAGTCTATGGGACCCTGCAACTGGTCCAAACGTTTTATAGACCTTGACTCTGATCGGTAAGAGCGATTCCTGAATTAGTGTATGTTACCTGTTACTGTCAAAGAACTGAATACAACAGACAATTTATGAATTTTGGCCTTGCATCTCTCGTATGTATCCTCCTCAAGAAATGGCATGAGGGATGAAGGTTTGGCTGCTGGTCTCCTCTAGAGAGTCAGTCACCTTCCTTCCCCCAGATATAATAAAGTGTCCTGGGTAAGTTTGTTCTGCTGTGGCCACGAGGCCTCTACTGGACAGAGCGACTTCCAACTGAGCCTCGGGTGTGTGTGTGTGTGTGTGTGTGTGTGTGTGTGTGTGTGGCACCACCGCCATAACCTGCCAACACCAACCAAGGCTCAACTACAAGAGGAAGGTGTACTCAGCCCACAGCGCTGGCACACCTCAAGTACCCAGCTTGGGTGATAGTGGAGGCTGTGGAATGGGACCCTATAGGACACGTACTACAGTAGGCCATGCGACCAAGACACGGAGTCAAGGCAGTTCTACCTAGTACACAGAAACAAACACAGGGAGGCTGCTAAGTTGAAGAGGCAAAGAAATATGGCCCACATGAAAGAACAGAACAAAACCCAGATAAAGAAATATATGAAATGTAGATAGCCAACCCATCAGATGCAGAGTTCAAAACACTGGTAATCAGAATGCTCAAAGAAATTATTGAGTAAAACCACAAAATAAATAAAGTGAAGGTTATACAAAGTGAAATGAAGGAAAATATACAAGGAACCAACGGAGATAGGAAGAAGCCAGGATTCAATTCAGCAATGTGGAACAAAAGAAAGAAAGAAACATGTGGCCAAAACAGAAAGGAGAAACAAGAATCGAACATCTAGGACAACTTTAAACATACCAACATCTGAATCCTAGTGGTGCCAGAAGGAGAAAAGAAAGAGCAAGAGACTGAAAACGTATTTGAAAAAATGAAAACTAACTTCCCAAATTTGGTCCAGGAAATAGACGTACAACTCCAGGAAGCAAAGAGAGTCCCAAACAAGCTAGACCGAAAGCAAACCACACCAAGGCACATCATAATTAAAATGCCAAAGGTGGAAGATAAAGAGAGAATCTTAAAGGCAACGATAGAAAATAACAGAGTTACCTAAAAAGGAGTTCCCATAAAACTATTGTGGGCAAACACTCCTCATGGTTTCAGGAATTGTAGACCCGGCCCCAGCATGACGAGCCGCCAGCATCCTGGCCGCTCTTGTCTCTATGTCTCAACATAAGGCCGCACGCGGAATGTCACTGTCAACCACTCAGAGGGTGGCCATGGGAATTAGATCAAAGAGCGCTCCTCATGCTCATTATGCTTTAGAACTTGCTCTGCTTTTCTTATCAGCAATGCGGTGTAAGCTATCTTTAGCAGGGAGTCTATGGGACCCTGCAACTGGTCCAAACGTTTTATAGACCTTGACTCTGATCGGTAAGAGCGATTCCTGAATTAGTGTATGTTACCTGTTACTGTCAAACAACTGAATACAATAGACAATTTATGAATTTTAGCCTTGCATCTCTCGTATGTATCCTCCTCAAGAAAAGACATGAGGGATGAAGGTTTGGCTGCTGGTCTCCGCTAGAGAGGCAGTCACCTTCCTTCCCCCAGATATAATAAAGTGTCCTGGATAAGTTTGTTCTGCTTTGGCCACGAGGCCTCTACTGGACAGAGTGACTTCCAACTGAGCCTCGGGTGTGTGTGTGTGTGTGTGTGTGTGTGTGTGTGTGGCACCACCGCCATAACCTGCCAACACCAACCAAGGCTCAACTACAAGAGGAAGGTGTACTCAGCCCACAGCGCTGGCACACCTCCAGTACCCAGCTTGGGTGATAGGGGAGGCTGTGGAATGGGACCGTATAGGACACGTACTACAGTAGGCCATGCTACCAAGACACGGAGTCAAGGCAGTTCTACCTAGTACACAGAAACAAACACAGGGAGGCTGCTAAGTTGAAGAGGCAAAGAAATATGGCCCACATGAAAGAACAGAACAAAACCCAGATAAAGAAATATATGAAATGTAGATAGCCAACCCATCAGATGCAGAGTTCAAAACACTGGTAATCAGAATGCTCAAAGAAATTATTGAATAAAACCACAAAATAAATAAAGTGAAGGTTATACAAAGTGAAATGAAGGAAAATATACAAGGAACCAACGGAGATAGGAAGAAGCCAGGATTCAATTCAGCATTGTGGAACAAAAGAAAGAAAGAAACATGTGGCCAAAACAGAAAGGAGAAACAAGAATCGAACATCTAGGACAACTTTAAACATACCAACATCTGAATCCTAGTGGTGCCAGAAGGAGAAGAGAAAGAGCAAGAGACTGAAAACGTATTTGAAAAAATGAAAACTAACTTCCCAAATTTGGTCCAGGAAATAGACGTACAACTCCAGGAAGCAAAGAGAGTCCCAAACAAGCTAGACCGAAAGCAGACCACACCAAGGCACATCATAATTAAAATGCCAAAGGTGGAAGATAAAGAGAGAATCTTAAAGGCAACGATAGAAAATAACAGAGTTACCTAAAAAGGAGTTCCCATAAAACTATTGTGGGCAAACACTCCTCATGGTTTCAGGAATTGTAGACCCGGCCCCAGCATGACGAGCCGCCAGCATCCTGGCCGCTCTTGTCTCTATGTCTCAACATAAGGCCGCACGCGGAATGTCACTGTCAACCACTCAGAGGGTGGCCATGGGAATTAGATCAAAGAGCGCTCCTCATGCTCATTATGCTTTAGAACTTGCTCTGCTTTTCTTATCAGCAATGCGGTGTAAGCTATCTTTAGCAGGGAGTCTATGGGACCCTGCAACTGGTCCAAACGTTTTATAGACCTTGACTCTGATCGGTAAGAGCGATTCCTGAATTAGTGTATGTTATCTGTTACTGTCAAACAACTGAATACAATAGACAATTTATGAATTTTAGCCTTGCATCTCTCGTATGTATCCTCCTCAAGAAAAGAAATGAGGGATGAAGGTTTGGCTGCTGGTCTCCGCTAGAGAGGCAGTCACCTTCCTTCCCCCAGATATAATAAAGTGTCCTGGGTAAGTTTGTTCTGCTGTGGCCACGAGGCCTCTACCGGACAGAGCGACTTCCAACTGAGCCTCGGGAGGGGGTGTGTGTGTGTGTGTGTGTGGCACCACCGCCATAACCTGCCAACACCAACCAAGGCTCAACTACAAGAGGAAGGTGTACTCAGCCCACACCGCTGGCACACGTAAAGTACCCAGCTTGGGTGATAGGGGAGGCTGTGGAATGGGACCTTATAGGACACGTACTACAGTAGGTCATGCTACCAAGAACCGGAGTCAAGGCAGTTCTACCTAGTACACAGAAACAAACACAGGGAGCCTGCTAAATTGAAGAGGCAAAGAAATATGGCCCACATGAAAAAACAGAACAAAACCCAGATAAAGAAATATATGAAATGTAGATAGCCAACCCATCAGATGCAGAGTTCAAAACACTGGTAATCAGAATGCTCAAAGAAATTATTGAGTAAAACCACAAAATAAATTAAAAAAAGTGAAGGTTATACAAAGTGAAATGAAGAAAAATATACAAGGAACCAACGGAGATAGGAAGAAGCCAGGATTCAATTCAGCAATGTGGAACAAAAGAAAGAAAGAAACATGTGCCCAAAACAGAAAGGAAAAACAAGAATCGAACATCTAGGACAACTTTAAACATACCAACATCTGAATCCTAGCGGTGCCAGAAGGAGAAGAGAAAGAGCAAGAGACTGAAAACGTATTTGAAAAAATGAAAACTAACTTCCCAAATTTGGTCCAGGAAATAGACGTACAAGTCCAGGAAGCAAAGAGAGTCCCAAACAAGCTAGACCGAAAGCAGACCACACCAAGACACATCATAATTAAAATGCCAAAGGTGGAAGATAAAGAGAGAATCTTAAAGGCAACGATAGAAAATAACAGAGTTACCTACAAAGGAGTTCCCATAAAACTATTGTGGGCAAACACTCCTCATGGTTTCAGGAATTGTAGACCCGGCCCCAGCATGACGAGCCGCCAGCATCCTGGCCGCTCTTGTCTCTATGTCTCAACATAAGGCTGCACGCGGAATGTCACTGTCAACCACTCAGAGGGTGGCCATGGGAATTAGATCAAAGAGCGCTCATCATGCTCATTATGCTTTAGAACTTGCTCTGCTTTTCTTATCAGCAATGCGGTGTAAGCTATCTTTAGCAGGGAGTCTATGGGACCCTGCAACTGGTCCAAACGTTTTATAGACCTTGACTCTGATCGGTAAGAGCGATTCCTGAATTAGTGTATGTTATCTGTTACTGTCAAACAACTGAATACAATAGACAATTTATGAATTTTAGCCTTGCATCTCTCGTATGTATCCTCCTCAAGAAAAGACATGAGGGATGAAGGTTTGGCTGCTGGTCTCCGCTAGAGAGGCAGTCACCTTCCTTCCCCCAGATATAATAAAGTGTCCTGGGTAAGTTTGTTCTGCTGTGGCCACGAGGCCTCTACCGGACAGAGCGACTTCCAACTGAGCCTCGGGAGGGGGTGTGTGTGTGTGTGTGTGTGGCACCACCGCCATAACCTGCCAACACCAACCAAGGCTCAACTACAAGAGGAAGGTGTACTCAGTCCACACCGCTGGCACACGTAAAGTACCCAGCTTGGGTGATAGGGGAGGCTGTGGAATGGGACCTTATAGGACACGTACTACAGTAGGTCATGCTACCAAGAACCGGAGTCAAGGCAGTTCTACCTAGTACACAGAAACAAACACAGGGAGGCTGCTAAGTTGAAGAGGCAAAGAAATATGGCCCACATGAAAGAACAGAACAAAACCCAGATAAAGAAATATATGAAATGTAGATAGCCAACCCATCAGATGCAGAGTTCAAAACACTGGTAATCAGAATGCTCAAAGAAATTATTGAATAAAACCACAAAATAAATAAAGTGAAGGTTATACAAAGTGAAATGAAGGAAAATATACAAGGAACCAACGGAGATAGGAAGAAGCCAGGATTCAATTCAGCATTGTGGAACAAAAGAAAGAAAGAAACATGTGGCCAAAACAGAAAGGAGAAACAAGAATCGAACATCTAGGACAACTTTAAACATACCAACATCTGAATCCTAGTGGTGCCAGAAGGAGAAGAGAAAGAGCAAGAGACTGAAAACGTATTTGAAAAAATGAAAACTAACTTCCCAAATTTGGTCCAGGAAATAGACGTACAACTCCAGGAAGCAAAGAGAGTCCCAAACAAGCTAGACCGAAAGCAGACCACACCAAGGCACATCATAATTAAAATGCCAAAGGTGGAAGATAAAGAGAGAATCTTAAAGGCAACGATAGAAAATAACAGAGTTACCTAAAAAGGAGTTCCCAAAAAACTATTGTGGGCAAACACTCCTCATGGTTTCAGGAATTGTAGACCCGGCCCCAGCATGACGAGCCGCCAGCATCCTGGCCGCTCTTGTCTCTATGTCTCAACATAAGGCCGCACGCGGAATGTCACTGTCAACCACTCAGAGGGTGGCCATGGGAATTAGATCAAAGAGCGCTCCTCATGCTCATTATGCTTTAGAACTTGCTCTGCTTTTCTTATCAGCAATGCGGTGTAAGCTATCTTTAGCAGGGAGTCTATGGGACCCTGCAACTGGTCCAAACGTTTTATAGACCTTGACTCTGATCGGTAAGAGCGATTCCTGAATTAGTGTATGTTATCTGTTACTGTCAAACAACTGAATACAATAGACAATTTATGAATTTTAGCCTTGCATCTCTCGTATGTATCCTCCTCAAGAAAAGAAATGAGGGATGAAGGTTTGGCTGCTGGTCTCCGCTAGAGAGGCAGTCACCTTCCTTCCCCCAGATATAATAAAGTGTCCTGGGTAAGTTTGTTCTGCTGTGGCCACGAGGCCTCTACCGGACAGAGCGACTTCCAACTGAGCCTCGGGAGGGGGTGTGTGTGTGTGTGTGTGTGGCACCACCGCCATAACCTGCCAACACCAACCAAGGCTCAACTACAAGAGGAAGGTGTACTCAGTCCACACCGCTGGCACACGTAAAGTACCCAGCTTGGGTGATAGGGGAGGCTGTGGAATGGGACCTTATAGGACACGTACTACAGTAGGTCATGCTACCAAGAACCGGAGTCAAGGCAGTTCTACCTAGTACACAGAAACAAACACAGGGAGCCTGCTAAATTGAAGAGGCAAAGAAATATGGCCCACATGAAAAAACAGAACAAAACCCAGATAAAGAAATATATGAAATGTAGATAGCCAACCCATCAGATGCAGAGTTCAAAACACTGGTAATCAGAATGCTCAAAGAAATTATTGAGTAAAACCACAAAATAAATTAAAAAAAGTGAAGGTTATACAAAGTGAAATGAAGAAAAATATACAAGGAACCAACGGAGATAGGAAGAAGCCAGGATTCAATTCAGCAATGTGGAACAAAAGAAAGAAAGAAACATGTGCCCAAAACAGAAAGGAAAAACAAGAATCGACCATCTAGGACAACTTTAAACATACCAACATCTGAATCCTAGCGGTGCCAGAAGGAGAAGAGAAAGAGCAAGAGACTGAAAACGTATTTGAGAAAATGAAAACTAACTTCCCAAATTTGGTCCAGGAAATAGACGTACAAGTCCAGGAAGCAAAGAGAGTCCCAAACAAGCTAGACCGAAAGCAGACCACACCAAGACACATCATAATTAAAATGCCAAAGGTGGAAGATAAAGAGAGAATCTTAAAGGCAACGATAGAAAATAACAGAGTTACCTACAAAGGAGTTCCCATAAAACTATTGTGGGCAAACACTCCTCATGGTTTCAGGAATTGTAGACCCGGCCCCAGCATGACGAGCCGCCAGCATCCTGGCCGCTCTTGTCTCTATGTCTCAACATAAGGCTGCACGCGGAATGTCACTGTCAACCACTCAGAGGGTGGCCATGGGAATTAGATCAAAGAGCGCTCATCATGCTCATTATGCTTTAGAACTTGCTCTGCTTTTCTTATCAGCAATGCGGTGTAAGCTATCTTTAGCAGGGAGTCTATGGGACCCTGCAACTGGTCCAAACGTTTTATAGACCTTGACTCTGATCGGTAAGAGCGATTCCTGAATTAGTGTATGTTATCTGTTACTGTCAAACAACTGAATACAATAGACAATTTATGAATTTTAGCCTTGCATCTCTCGTATGTATCCTCCTCAAGAAAAGACATGAGGGATGAAGGTTTGGCTGCTGGTCTCCGCTAGAGAGGCAGTCACCTTCCTTCCCCCAGATATAATAAAGTGTCCTGGGTAAGTTTGTTCTGCTGTGGCCACGAGGCCTCTACCGGACAGAGCGACTTCCAACTGAGCCTCGGGAGGGGGTGTGTGTGTGTGTGTGTGTGGCACCACCGCCATAACCTGCCAACACCAACCAAGGCTCAACTACAAGAGGAAGGTGTACTCAGCCCACACCGCTGGCACACGTAAAGTACCCAGCTTGGGTGATAGCGGAGGCTGTGGAATGGGACCTTATAGGACACGTACTACAGTAGGTCATGCTACCAAGAACCGGAGTCAAAGCAGTTCTACCTAGTACACAGAAACAAACACAGGGAGCCTGCTAAATTGAAGAGGCAAAGAAATATGGCCCACATGAAAAAACAGAACAAAACCCATATAAAGAAATATATGAAATGTAGATAGCCAACCCATCAGATGCAGAGTTCAAAACACTGGTAATCAGAATGCTCAAAGAAATTATTGAGTAAAACCACAAAATAAATTAAAAAAAGTGAAGGTTATACAAAGTGAAATGAAGAAAAATATACAAGGAACCAACGGAGATAGGAAGAAGCCAGGATTCAATTCAGCAATGTGGAACAAAAGAAAGAAAGAAACATGTGCCCAAAACAGAAAGGAAAAACAAGAATCGAACATCTAGGACAACTTTAAACATACCAACATCTGAATCCTAGCGGTGCCAGAAGGAGAAGAGAAAGAGCAAGAGACTGAAAACGTATTTGAAAAAATGAAAACTAACTTCCCAAATTTGGTCCAGGAAATAGACGTACAAGTCCAGGAAGCAAAGAGAGTCCCAAACAAGCTAGACCGAAAGCAGACCACACCAAGACACATCATAATTAAAATGCCAAAGGTGGAAGATAAAGAGAGAATCTTAAAGGCAACGATAGAAAATAACAGAGTTACCTACAAAGGAGTTCCCATAAAACTATTGTGGGCAAACACTCCTCATGGTTTCAGGAATTGTAGACCCGGCCCCAGCATGACGAGCCGCCAGCATCCTGGCCGCTCTTGTCTCTATGTCTCAACATAAGGCCGCACGCGGAATGTCACTGTCAACCACTCAGAGGGTGGCCATGGGAATTAGATCAAAGAGCGCTCACCATGCTCATTATGCTTTAGAACTTGCTCTGCTTTTCTTATCAGCAATGCGGTGTAAGCTATCTTTAGCAGGGAGTCTATGGGACCCTGCAACTGGTCCAAACGTTTTATAGACCTTGACTCTGATCGGTAAGAGCGATTCCTGAATTAGTGTATGTTATCTGTTACTGTCAAACAACTGAATACAATAGACAATTTATGAATTTTAGCCTTGCATCTCTCGTATGTATCCTCCTCAAGAAAAGACATGAGGGATGAAGGTTTGGCTGCTGGTCTCCGCTAGAGAGGCAGTCACCTTCCTTCCCCCAGATATAATAAAGTGTCCTGGGTAAGTTTGTTCTGCTGTGGCCACGAGGCCTCTACCGGACAGAGCGACTTCCAACTGAGCCTCGGGAGGGGGTGTGTGTGTGTGTGTGTGTGGCACCACCGCCATAACCTGCCAACACCAACCAAGGCTCAACTACAAGAGGAAGGTGTACTCAGCCCACACCGCTGGCACACGTAAAGTACCCAGCTTGGGTGATAGGGGAGGCTGTGGAATGGGACCTTATAGGACACGTACTACAGTAGGTCATGTTACCAAGAACCGGAGTCAAGGCAGTTCTACCTAGTACACAGAAACAAACACAGGGAGCCTGCTAAATTGAAGAGGCAAAGAAATATGGCCCACATGAAAAAACAGAACAAAACCCAGATAAAGAAATATATGAAATGTAGATAGCCAACCCAACAGATGCAGAGTTCAAAACACTGGTAATCAGAATGCTCAAAGAAATTATTGAGTAAAACCACAAAATAAATTAAAAAAAGTGAAGGTTATACAAAGTGAAATGAAGAAAAATATACAAGGAACCAACGGAGATAGGAAGAAGCCAGGATTCAATTCAGCAATGTGGAACAAAAGAAAGAAAGAAACATGTGCCCAAAACAGAAAGGAAAAACAAGAATCGACCATCTAGGACAACTTTAAACATACCAACATCTGAATCCTAGCGGTGCCAGAAGGAGAAGAGAAAGAGCAAGAGACTGAACACGTATTTGAAAAAATGAAAACTAACTTCCCAAATTTGGTCCAGGAAATAGACGTACAAGTCCAGGAAGCAAAGAGAGTCCCAAACAAGCTAGACCGAAAGCAGACCACACCAAGACACATCATAATTAAAATGCCAAAGGTGGAAGATAAAGAGAGAATCTTAAAGGCAACGATAGAAAATAACAGAGTTACCTACAAAGGAGTTCCCATAAAACTATTGTGGGCAAACACTCCTCATGGTTTCAGGAATTGTAGACCCGGCCCCAGCATGACGAGCCGCCAGCATCCTGGCCGCTCTTGTCTCTATGTCTCAACATAAGGCCGCACGCGGAATGTCACTGTCAACCACTCAGAGGGTGGCCATGGGAATTAGATCAAAGAGCGCTCATCATGCTCATTATGCTTTAGAACTTGCTCTGCTTTTCTTATCAGCAATGCGGTGTAAGCTATCTTTAGCAGGGAGTCTATGGGACCCTGCAACTGGTCCAAACGTTTTATAGACCTTGACTCTGATCGGTAAGAGCGATTCCTGAATTAGTGTATGTTATCTGTTACTGTCAAACAACTGAATACAATAGACAATTTATGAATTTTAGCCTTGCATCTCTCGTATGTATCCTCCTCAAGAAAAGACATGAGGGATGAAGGTTTGGCTGCTGGTCTCCGCTAGAGAGGCAGTCACCTTCCTTCCCCCAGATATAATAAAGTGTCCTGGGTAAGTTTGTTCTGCTGTGGCCACGAGGCCTCTACCGGACAGAGCGACTTCCAACTGAGCCTCGGGAGGGTGTGTGTGTGTGTGTGTGTGTGGCACCACCGCCATAACCTGCCAACACCAACCAAGGCTCAACTACAAGAGGAAGGTGTACTCAGCCCACACCGCTGGCACACCTCAAGTACCCAGCTTGGGTGATAGGGGAGGCTGTGGAATGGGACCTTATAGGACACGTACTACAGTAGGTCATGCTACCAAGAACCGGAGTCAAGGCAGTTCTACCTAGTACACAGAAACAAACACAGGGAGCCTGCTAAATTGAAGAGGCAAAGAAATATGGCCCACATGAAAAAACAGAACAAAACCCAGATAAAGAAATATATGAAATGTAGATAGCCAACCCATGAGATGCAGAGTTCAAAACACTGGTAATCAGAATGCTCAAAGGAATTATTGAGTAAAACCACAAAATAAATAAAAAGAAGTGAAGGTTATACAAAGTGAAATGAAGAAAAATATACAAGGAACCAACGGAGATAGGAAGAAGCCAGGTTTCAATTCAGCAATGTGGAACAAAAGAAAAAAGAAACATGTGCCCAAAACAGAAAGGAGAACCAAGAATCGAACATCTAGGACAACTTTAAACATACCAACATCTGAATCCTAGCGGAGCCAGAAGAAGAGAAAGAGCAAGAGACTGAACACGTATTTGAAAAAATGAAAACTAACTTCCCAAATTTGGTCCAGGAAATAGAAGTACAAGTCCAGGAAGCAAAGAGAGTCCCAAACAAGCTAGACCTAAAGCAGACCACACCAAGACCCATCATAATTAAAATGCCAAAGGTGGAAGATAAAGAGAGAATCTTAAAGGCAATGATAGAAAATAACAGAGTTACCTACAAAGGAGTTCCCATAAAACTATTGTGGGCAAACACTCCTCATGGTTTCAGGAATTGTAGACCCGGCCCCAGCATGACGAGTCGCCAGCATCCTGGCCGCTCTTGTCTCTATGTCTCAACATAAGGCCGCACGCGGAATGTCACTGTCAACCACTCAGAGGGTGGACATGGGAATTAGATCAAAGAGCGCTCCTCATGCTCATTATGCTTTAGAACTTGCTCTGCTTTTCTTATCAGCAATGCGGTGTAAGCTATCTTTAGCAGGGAGTCTATGGGACCCTGCAACTGGTCCAAACGTTTTATAGACCTTGACTCTGATCGGTAAGAGCGATTCCTGAATTAGTGTATGTTATCTGTTACTGTCAAACAACTGAATACAATAGACAATTTATGAATTTTAGCCTTGCATCTCTCGTATGTATCCTCCTCAAGAAAAGACATGAGGGATGAAGGTTTGGCTGCTGGTCTCCGCTAGAGAGGCAGTCACCTTCCTTCCCCCAGATATAATAAAGTGTCCTGGGTAAGTTTGTTCTGCTGTGGCCACGAGGCCTCTACCGGACAGAGCGACTTCCAACTGAGCCTCGGGAGGGGGTGTGTGTGTGTGTGTGTGTGGCACCACCGCCATAACCTGCCAACACCAACCAAGGCTCAACTACAAGAGGAAGGTGTACTCAGCCCACACCGCAGGCACACGTAAAGTACCCAGCTTGGGTGATAGGGGAGGCTGTGGAATGGGACCTTATAGGACATGTACTACAGTAGGTCATGCTACCAAGAACCGGAGTCAAGGCAGTTCTACCTAGTACACAGAAACAAACACAGGGAGCCTGCTAAATTGAAGAGGCAAAGAAATATGGCCCACATGAAAAAACAGAACAAAACCCAGATAAAGAAATATATGAAATGTAGATAGCCAACCCATCAGATGCAGAGTTCAAAACACTGGTAATCAGAATGCTCAAAGAAATTATTGAGTAAAACCACAAAATAAATAAAAAGAAGTGAAGGTTATACAAAGTGAAATGAAGAAAAATATACAAGGAACCAACGGAGATAGGAAGAAGCCAGGATTCAATTCAGCAATGTGGAACAAAAGAAAAAAGAAACATGTGCCCAAAACAGAAAGGAGAACCAAGAATCGAACATCTAGGACAACTTTAAACATACCAACATCTGAATCCTAGCGGTGCCAGAAGAAGAGAAAGAGCAAGAGACTGAAAACGTATTTGAAAAAATGAAAACTAACTTCCCAAATTTGGCCCAGGAAATAGACGTACAAGTCCAGGAAGCAAAGAGACTCCCAAACAAGCTAGACCCAAAGAAGACCACACCAAGACACATCATAATTAAAATGCTAAAGGTGGAAGATAAAGAGAGAATCTTAAAGGCAATGATAGAAAATAACAGAGTTACCTACAAAGGAGTTCCCATAAAACTATTGTGGGCAAACACTCCTCATGGTTTCAGGAATTGTAGACCCGGCCCCAGCATGACGAGCCGCCAGCATCCTGGCTGCTCTTGTCTCTATGTCTCAACATAAGGCCGCACGCGGAATGTCACTGTCAACCACTCAGAGGGTGGACACGGGAATTAGATCAAAGAGCGCTCCTCATGCTCATTATGCTTTAGAACTTGCTCTGCTTTTCTTATCAGCAATGTGGTGTAAGCTATCTTTAGCAGGGAGTCTATGGGACCCTGCAACTGGTCCAAACGTTTTATAGACCTTGACTCTGATCGGTAAGAGCGATTCCTGAATTAGTGTATGTTACCTGTTACTGTCAAACAACTGAATACAATAGACAATTTATGAATTTTGGCCTTGCATCTCTCGTATGTATCCTCCTCAAGAAATGGCATGAGGGATGAAGGTTTGGCTGCTGGTCTCCGCTAGAGAGTCAGTCACCTTCCTTCCCCCAGATATAATAAAGTGTCCTGGGTAAGTTTGTTCTGCTGTGGCCACGAGGCCTCTACTGGACAGAGCGACTTCCAACTGATCATCGGTCGGGGGAGGTGTGTGTGGCACCACCGCCATAACCTGCCAACACCAACCGAGGCTCAACTACAAGGGGAAGGTGTACTCAGCCAACACCGCTGGCACACCTCAAGTACCCAGCTTGGATGATAGGGGAGGCTGTGGAATGGGACCCTATAAGACACGTACTACAGTAGGCCATGCTACCAAGAACCGGAGTCAAGGCAGTTCTACCTAGTACTCAGAAACAAACACAGGGAGGCTTCTAAGTTGAAGAGGCAAAGAAATATGGCCCACATGAAAGAACAGAACAAAACCCAGATAAAGAAATATATGAAATGTAGATAGCCAACCCATCAGATGCAGACTTCAAAACACTGGTAATCAGAATGCTCAAAGAAATTATTGAGTAAAACCACAAAATAAATAAAAAGAAGTGAAGGTTATACAAAGTGAAATGAAGAAAAATATACAAGGAACCAACGGAGATAGGAAGAAGCCAGGATTCAATTCAGCAATGTGGAACAAAAGAAAGAAAGTAAGATGTGCCCAAAACAGAAAGGAGAACCAAGAATCGAACATCTAGGACAACTTTAAACATACCAACATCTGAATCCTAGCGGTGCCAGAAGAAGAGAAAGAGCAAGAGACTGAACACGTATTTGAAAAAATGAAAACTAACTTCCCAAATTTGGTCCAGGAAATAGAAGTACAAGTCCAGGAAGCAAAGAGAGTCCCAAACAAGCTAGACCGAAAGCAGACCACACCAAGACACATCATAATTAAAATGCCAAAGGTGGAAGATAAAGAGAGAATCTTAAAGGCAACGATAGAAAATAACAGAGTTACCTACAAAGGAGTTCCCATAAAACTATTGTGGGCAAACACTCCTCATGGTTTCAGGAATTGTAGACCCGGCCCCAGCATGACGAGCCGCCAGCATCCTGGCCGCTCTTGTCTCTATGTCTCAACATAAGGCCGCACGCGGAATGTCACTGTCAACCACTCAGAGGGTGGCCATGGGAATTAGATCAAAGAGCGCTCATCATGCTCATTATGCTTTAGAACTTGCTCTGCTTTTCTTTTCAGCAATGCGGTGTAAGCTATCTTTAGCAGGGAGTCTATGGGACCCTGCAACTGGTCCAAACGTTTTATAGACCTTGACTCTGATCGGTAAGAGCGATTCCTGAATTAGTGTATGTTATCTGTTACTGTCAAACAACTGAATACAATAGACAATTTATGAATTTTAGCCTTGCATCTCTCGTATGTATCCTCCTCAAGAAAAGACATGAGGGATGAAGGTTTGGCTGCTGGTCTGCGCTAGAGAGGCAGTCACCTTCCTTCCCCCAGATATAATAAAGTGTCCTGGGTAAGTTTGTTCTGCTGTGGCCACGAGGCCTCTACCGGACAGAGCGACTTCCAACTGAGCCTCGGGAGGGGGTGTGTGTGTGTGTGTGTGTGGCACCACCGCCATAACCTGCCAACACCAACCAAGGCTCAACTACAAGAGGAAGGTGTACTCAGCCCACACCGCTGGCACACGTAAAGTACCCAGCTTGGGTGATAGGGGAGGCTGTGGAATGGGACCTTATAGGACACGTACTACAGTAGGTCATGCTACCAAGAACCGGAGTCAAGGCAGTTCTACCTAGTACACAGAAACAAACACAGGGAGCCTGCTAAATTGAAGAGGCAAAGAAATATGGCCCACATGAAAAAACAGAACAAAACCCAGATAAAGAAATATATGAAATGTAGATAGCCAACCCATCAGATGCAGAGTTCAAAACACTGGTAATCAGAATGCTCAAAGAAATTATTGAGTAAAACCACAAAATAAATTAAAAAAAGTGAAGGTTATACAAAGTGAAATGAAGAAAAATATACAAGGAACCAACGGAGATAGGAAGAAGCCAGGATTCAATTCAGCAATGTGGAACAAAAGAAAGAAAGAAACATGTGCCCAAAACAGAAAGGAAAAACAAGAATCGAACATCTAGGACAACTTTAAACATACCAACATCTGAATCCTAGCGGTGCCAGAAGGAGAAGAGAAAGAGCAAGAGACTGAAAACGTATTTGAAAAAATGAAAACTAACTTCCCAAATTTGGCCCAGGAAATAGACGTACAAGTCCAGGAAGCAAAGAGAGTCCCAAACAAGCTAGACCGAAAGCAGACCACACCAAGACACATCATAATTAAAATGCCAAAGGTGGAAGATAAAGAGAGAATCTTAAAGGCAACGATAGAAAATAACAGAGTTACCTACAAAGGAGTTCCCATAAAACTATTGTGGGCAAACACTCCTCATGGTTTCAGGAATTGTAGACCCGGCCCCAGCATGACGAGCCGCCAGCATCCTGGCCGCTCTTGTCTCTATGTCTCAACATAAGGCTGCACGCGGAATGTCACTGTCAACCACTCAGAGGGTGGCCATGGGAATTAGATCAAAGAGCGCTCATCATGCTCATTATGCTTTAGAACTTGCTCTGCTTTTCTTTTCAGCAATGCGGTGTAAGCTATCTTTAGCAGGGAGTCTATGGGACCCTGCAACTGGTCCAAACGTTTTATAGACCTTGACTCTGATCGGTAAGAGCGATTCCTGAATTAGTGTATGTTATCTGTTACTGTCAAACAACTGAATACAATAGACAATTTATGAATTTTAGCCTTGCATCTCTCGTATGTATCCTCCTCAAGAAAAGACATGAGGGATGAAGGTTTGGCTGCTGGTCTCCGCTAGAGAGGCAGTCACCTTCCTTCCCCCAGATATAATAAAGTGTCCTGGGTAAGTTTGTTCTGCTGTGGCCACGAGGCCTCTACCGGACAGAGCGACTTCCAACTGAGCCTCGGGAGGGGGTGTGTGTGTGTGTGTGTGTGGCACCACCGCCATAACCTGCCAACACCAAACAAGGCTCAACTACAAGAGGAAGGTGTACTCAGCCCACACCGCTGGCACACGTAAAGTACCCAGCTTGGGTGATAGGGGAGGCTGTGGAATGGGACCTTATAGGACACGTACTACAGTAGGTCATGCTACCAAGAACCGGAGTCAAGGCAGTTCTACCTAGTACACAGAAACAAACACAGGGAGCCTGCTAAATTGAAGAGGCAAAGAAATATGGCCCACATGAAAAAACAGAACAAAACCCAGATAAAGAAATATATGAAATGTAGATAGCCAACCCATCAGATGCAGAGTTCAAAACACTGGTAATCAGAATGCTCAAAGAAATTATTGAGTAAAACCACAAAATAAATAAAAAGAAGTGAAGGTTATACAAAGTGAAATGAAGAAAAATATACAAGGAACCAACGGAGATAGGAAGAAGCCAGGATTCAATTCAGCAATGTGGAACAAAAGAAAAAAGAAACATGTGCCCAAAACAGAAAGGAGAACCAAGAATCGAACATCTAGGACAACTTTAAACATACCAACATCTGAATCCTAGCGGTGCCAGAAGAAGAGAAAGAGCAAGAGACTGAACACGTATTTGAAAAAATGAAAACTAACTTCCCAAATTTGGTCCAGGAAATAGAAGTACAAGTCCAGGAAGCAAAGAGAGTCCCAAACAAGCTAGACCGAAAGCAGACCACACCAAGACACATCATAATTAAAATGCCAAAGGTGGAAGATAAAGAGAGAATCTTAAAGGCAATGATAGAAAATAACAGAGTTACCTACAAAGGAGTTCCCATAAAACTATTGTGGGCAAACACTCCTCATGGTTTCAGGAATTGTAGACCCGGCCCCAGCATGACGAGCCGCCAGCATCCTGGCCGCTCTTGTCTCTATGTCGCAACATAAGGCCGCACGCGGAATGTCACTGTCAACCACTCAGAGGGTGGCAATGGGAATTAGATCAAAGAGCGCTCCTCATGCTCATTATGCTTTAGAACTTGCTCTGCTTTTCTTATCAGCAATGTGGTGTAAGCTATCTTTAGCAGGGAGTCTATGGGACCCTGCAACTGGTCCAAACGTTTTATAGACCTTGACTCTGATCGGTAAGAGCGATTCCTGAATTAGTGTATGTTATCTGTTACTGTCAAACAACTGAATACAATAGACAATTTATGAATTTTAGCCTTGCATCTCTCGTATGTATCCTCCTCAAGAAAAGACATGAGGGATGAAGGTTTGGCTGCTGGTCTCCGCTAGAGAGGCAGTCACCTTCCTTCCCCCAGATATAATAAAGTGTCCTGGGTAAGTTTGTTCTGCTGTGGCCATGAGGCCTCTACTGGACAGAGCGACTTCCAACTGAGCCTCGGGAGGGGGTGTGTGTGTGTGGCACCACCGCCATAACCTGCCAACACCAAACAAGGCTCAACTACAAGAGGAAGGTGTACTCAGCCCACACCGCTGGCACACCTCAAGTACCCAGCTTGGGTGATAGGGGAGGCTGTGGAATGGGACCTTATAGGACACGTACTACAGTAGGTCATGCTACCAAGAACCGGAGTCAAGGCAGTTCTACCTAGTACACAGAAACAAACACAGGGAGCCTGCTAAATTGAAGAGGCAAAGAAATATGGCCCACATGAAAAAACAGAACAAAACCCAGATAAAGAAATATATGAAATGTAGATAGCCAACCCATCAGATGCAGAGTTCAAAACACTGGTAATCAGAATGCTCAAAGAAATTATTGAGTAAAACCACAAAATAAATAAAAAGAAGTGAAGGTTATACAAAGTGAAATGAAGAAAAATATACAAGGAACCAACGGAGATAGGAAGAAGCCAGGATTCAATTCAGCAATGTGGAACAAAAGAAAAAAGAAACATGTGCCCAAAACAGAAAGGAGAACCAAGAATCGAACATCTAGGACAACTTTAAACATACCAACATCTGAATCCTAGCGGTGCCAGAAGAAGTGAAAGAGCAAGAGACTGAAAACGTATTTACAAAAATGAAAACTAACTTCCCAAATTTGGCCCAGGAAATAGACGTACAAGTCCAGGAAGCAAAGAGACTCCCAAACAAGCTAGACCCAAAGAAGACCACACCAAGACACATCATAATTAAAATGCTAAAGGTGGAAGATAAAGAGAGAATCTTAAAGGCAATGATAGAAAATAACAGAGTTACCTACAAAGGAGTTCCCATAAAACTATTGTGGGCAAACACTCCTCATGGTTTCAGGAATTGTAGACCCGGCCCCAGCATGACGAGCCACCAGCATCCTGGCTGCTCTTGTCTCTATGTCTCAACATAAGGCCGCACGCGGAATGTCACTGTCAACCACTCAGAGGGTGGACACGGGAATTAGATCAAAGAGCGCTCCTCATGCTCATTATGCTTTAGAACTTGCTCTGCTTTTCTTATCAGCAATGCGGTGTAAGCTATCTTTAGCAGGGAGTCTATGGGACCCTGCAACTGGTCCAAACGTTTTATAGACCTTGACTCTGATCGGTAAGAGCGATTCCTGAATTAGTGTATGTTACCTGTTACTGTCAAACAACTGAATACAATAGACAATTTATGAATTTTGGCCTTGCATCTCTCGTATGTATCCTCCTCAAGAAATGGCATGAGGGATGAAGGTTTGGCTGCTGGTCTCCGCTAGAGTCAGTCACCTTCCTTCCCCCAGATATAATAAAGTGTCCTGGGTAAGTTTGTTCTGCTGTGGCCACGAGGCCTCTACTGGACAGAGCGACTTCCAACTGAGCCTCGGGGGAGGAGGGTGTGTGTGTGGCACCACCGCCATAACCTGCCAACACCAACCAAGGCTCAACTACAAGGGGAAGGTGTACTCAGCCAACACCGCTGGCACACCTCAAGTACCCAGCTTGGATGATAGGGGAGGCTGTGGAATGGGACCCTATAAGACACGTACTACAGTAGGCCATGCTACCAAGAACCGGAGTCAAGGCAGTTCTACCTAGTACTCAGAAACAAACACAGGGAGGCTGCTAAGTTGAAGAGGCAAAGAAATATGGCCCACATGAAAGAACAGAACAAAACCCAGATAAAGAAATATATGAAATGTAGATAGCCAACCCATCAGATGCGGAGTTCAAAACACTGGTAATCAGAATGCTCAAAGGAATTATTGAGTAAAACCACAAAATAAATAAAAAGAAGTGAAGGTTATACAAAGTGAAATGAAGAAAAATATACAAGGAACCAACGGAGATAGGAAGAAGCCAGGATTCAATTCAGCAATGTGGAACAAAAGAAAGAAAGAAACATGTGGCCAAAACAGAAAGGAGAAACAAGAATCGAACATCTAGGACAACTTTAAACATACCAACATCTGAATCCTAGCGGTGCCAGAAGGAGAAGAGAAAGAGCAAGAGACTGAAAACGTATTTGAAAAAATGAAAACTAACTTCCCAAATTTGGTCCAGGAAATAGACGTACAAGTCCAGCAAGCAAAGAGAGTCCCAAACAAGCTAGACCGAAAGCAGACCACACCAAGACACATCATAATTAAAATGCCAAAGGTGGAAGATAAAGAGAGAATCTTAAAGGCAATGATAGAAAATAACAGAGTTACCTACAAAGAAGTTCCCATAAAACTATTGTGGGCAAACACTCCTCATGGTTTCAGGAATTGTAGACCCGGCCCCAGCATGACGAGCCGCCAGCATCCTGGCCGCTCTTGTCTCTATGTCTCAACATAAGGCCGCACGAGGAATGTCACTGTCAACCACTCAGAGGGTGGCCATGGGAATTAGATCAAAGAGCGCTCCTCATGCTCATTATGCTTTAGAACTTGCTCTGCTTTTCTTATCAGCAATGCGGTGTAAGCTATCTTTAGCAGGGAGTCTATGGGACCCTGCAACTGGTCCAAACGTTTTATAGACCTTGACTCTGATCGGTAAGAGCGATTCCTGAATTAGTGTATGTTATCTGTTACTGTCAAACAACTGAATACAATAGACAATTTATGAATTTTAGCCTTGCAACTCTCGTATGTATCCTCCTCAAGAAAAGAAATGAGGGATGAAGGTTTGGCTGCTGGTCTCCGCTAGAGAGGCAGTCACCTTCCTTCCCCCAGATATAATAAAGTGTCCTGGGTAAGTTTGTTCTGCTGTGGCCACGAGGCCTCTACTGGACAGAGCGACTTCCAACTGACCATCGGTCGGGGGAGGTGTGTGTGGCACCACCGCCATAACCTGCCAACACCAACCGAGGCTCAACTACAAGGGGAAGGTGTACTCAGCCAACACCGCTGGCACACCTCAAGTACCCAGCTTGGATGATAGGGGAGGCTGTGGAATGGGACCCTATAAGACACGTACTACAGTAGGCCATGCTACCAAGAACCGGAGTCAAGGCAGTTCTACCTAGTACTCAGAAACAAACACAGTGAGGCTGCTAAGTTGAAGAGGCAAAGAAATATGGCCCACATGAAAGAACAGAACAAAACCCAGATAAAGAAATATATGAAATGTAGATAGCCAACCCATCAGATGCGGAGTTCAAAACACTGGTAATCAGAATGCTCAAAGGAATTATTGAGTAAAACCACAAAATAAATAAAAAGAAGTGAAGGTTATACAAAGTTTAATGAAGAAAAATATACAAGGAACCAACGGAGATAGGAAGAAGCCAGGATTCAATTCAGCAATGTGGAACAAAAGAAAGAAAGTAAGATGTGCCCAAAACAGAAAGGAGAACCAAGAATCGAACATCTAGGACAACTTTAAACATACCAACATCTGAATCCTAGCGGTGCCAGAAGAAGAGAAAGAGCAAGAGACTGAAAACGTATTTGAAAAAATGAAAACTAACTTCCCAAATTTGGTCCACGAAATAGAAGTACAAGTCCAGGAAGCAAAGAGAGTCCCAAACAAGCTAGACCGAAAGCAGACCACACCAAGACACATCATAATTAAAATGCCAAAGGTGGAAGATAAAGAGAGAATCTTAAAGGCAATGATAGAAAATAACAGAGTTACCTACAAAGGAGTTCCCATAAAACTATTGTGGGCAAACACTCCTCATGGTTTCAGGAATTGTAGACCCGGCCCCAGCATGACGAGCCGCCAGCATCCTGGCCGCTCTTGTCTCTATGTCGCAACATAAGGCCGCACGCGGAATGTCACTGTCAACCACTCAGAGGGTGGCCATGGGAATTAGATCAAAGAGCGCTCCTCATGTTCATTATGCTTTAGAACTTGCTCTGCTTTTCTTATCAGCAATGTGGTGTAAGCTATCTTTAGCAGGGAGTCTATGGGACCCTGCAACTGGTCCAAACGTTTTATAGACCTTGACTCTGATCGGTAAGAGCGATTCCTGAATTAGTGTATGTTACCTGTTACTGTCAAACAACTGAATACAATAGACAATTTATGAATTTTAGCCTTGCATCTCTCGTATGTATCCTCCTCAAGAAAAGACATGAGGGATGAAGGTTTGGCTGCTGGTCTCCGCTAGAGAGGCAGTCACCTTCCTTCCCCCAGATATAATAAAGTGTCCTGGGTAAGTTTGTTCTGCTGTGGCCACGAGGCCTCTACTGGACAGAGCGACTTCCAACTGTGCCTCGGGGGGGGAGGGTGTGTGTGTGGCACCACCCCCATAACCTGCCAACACCAACCAAGGCTCAACTACAAGGGGAAGGTGTACTCAGCCCACACCGCTGCCACACCTCAAGTACCCAGCTTGGGTGATAGGGGAGGCTGTGGAATGGGACCCTATAGGACACGTACTACAGTAGGCCATGCTACCAAGACACGGAGTCAAGGCAGTTCTACCTAGTACACAGAAGCAAACAGGGAGGCTGCTAAGTTGAAGAGGCAAAGAAATATGGCCCACATGAAAGAACAGAACAAAACCCAGATAAAGAAATATATGAAATGTAGATAGCCAACCCATCAGATGCGGAGTTCAAAACACTGGTAATCAGAATGCTCAAAGAAATTATTGAGTAAAACCACAAAATAAATTTAAAAAAGTGAAGGTTATACAAAGTGAAATGAAGAAAAATATACAAGGAACCAACGGAGATAGGAAGAAGCCAGGATTCAATTCAGCAATGTGGAACAAAAGAAAGAAATAAACATGTGCCCAAAACAGAAAGGAAAAACAAGAATCGAACATATAGGACAACTTTAAACATACCAACATCTGAATCCTAGCGGTGCCAGAAGGAGAAGAGAAAGAGCAAGAGACTGAAAACGTATTTGAAAAAATGAAAACTAACTTCCCAAATTTGGTCCAGGAAATAGACGTACAAGTCCAGCAAGCAAAGAGAGTCCCAAACAAGCTAGACCGAAAGCAGACCACACCAAGACACATCATAATTAAAATGCCAAAGGTGGAAGATAAAGAGAGAATCTTAAAGGCAATGATAGAAAATAACAGAGTTACCTACAAAGAAGTTCCCATAAAACTATTGTGGGCAAACACTCCTCATGGTTTCAGGAATTGTAGACCCGGCCCCAGCATGACGAGCCGCCAGCATCCTGGCCGCTCTTGTCTCTATGTCTCAACATAAGGCCGCACGCGGAATGTCACTGTCAACCACTCAGAGGGTGGACATGGGAATTAGATCAAAGAGCGCTCCTCATGCTCATTATAATTTAGAACTTGCTCTGCTTTTCTTTTCAGCAATGCGGTGTAAACTATCTTTAGCAGGGAGTCTATGGGACCCTGCAACTGGTCCAAACGTTTTATAGACCTTGACTCTGATCGGTAAGAGCGATTCCTGAATTAGTGTATGTTATCTGTTACTGTCAAAAAACTGAATACAATAGACAATTTATGAATTTTAGCCTTGCATCTCTCGTATGTATCCTCCTCAAGAAAAGACATGAGGGATGAAGGTTTGGCTGCTGGTCTCCGCTAGAGAGGCAGTCACCTTCCTTCCCCCAGATATAATAAAGTGTCCTGGGTAAGTTTGTTCTGCTGTGGCCATGAGGCCTCTACTGGACAGAGCGACTTCCAACTGAGCCTCGGGAGGGGGTGTGTGTGTGTGTGTGTGTGGCACCACCGCCATAACCTGCCAACACCAACCAAGTCTCAACTACAAGAGGAAGGTGTACTCAGCCCACACCGCTGGCACACGTATAGTACCTAGCTTGGGTGATAGGGGAGGCTGTGGAATGGGACCTTATAGAACACGTACTACAGTCGGTCATGCTACCAAGAACCGGAGTCAAGGCAGTTCTACCTAGTACACAGAAACAAACACAGGGAGCCTGCTAAATTGAAGAGGCAAAGAAATATGGCCCACATGAAAGAACAGAACAAAACCCAGATAAAGAAATATATGAAATGTAGATAGCCAACCCATCAGATGCAGAGTTCAAAACACTGGTAATCAGAATGCTCAAAGAAATTATTGAGTAAAACCACAAAATAAATAAAAAGAAGTGAAGGTTATACAAAGTGAAATGAAGAAAAATATACAAGGAACCAACGGAGATAGGAAGAAGCCAGGATTCAATTCAGCAATGTGGAACAAAAGAAAAAAGAAACATGTGCCCAAAACAGAAAGGAGAACCAAGAATCGAACATCTAGGACAACTTTAAACATACCAACATCTGAATCCTAGCGGTGCCAGAAGAAGAGAAAGAGCAAGAGACTGAAAACGTATTTGAAAAAATGAAAACTAACTTCCCAAATTTGGTCCACGAAATAGAAGTACAAGTCCAGCAAGCAAAGAGAGTCCCAAACAAGCTAGACCGAAAGCAGACCACACCAAGACACATCATAATTAAAATGCCAAAGGTGGAAGATAAAGAGAGAATCTTAAAGGCAATGATAGAAAATAACAGAGTTACCTACAAAGGAGTTCCCATAAAACTATTGTGGGCAAACACTCCTCATGGTTTCAGGAATTGTAGACCCGGCCCCAGCATGACGAGCCGCCAGCATCCTGGCCGCTCTTGTCTCTATGTCTCAACATAAGGCCGCACGCGGAATGTCACTGTCAACCACTCAGAGGGTGGACATGGGAATTAGATCAAAGAGCGCTCCTCATGCTCATTATGCTTTAGAACTTGCTCTGCTTTTCTTATCAGCAATGCGGTGTAAGCTATCTTTAGCAGGGAGTCTAAGGGACCCTGCAACTGGTCCAAACGTTTTATAGACCTTGACTCTGATCGGTAAGAGCGATTCCTGAATTAGTGTATGTTATCTGTTACTGTCAAACAACTGAATACAATAGACAATTTATGAATTTTAGCCTTGCATCTCTCGTATGTATCCTCCTCAAGAAAAGAAATGAGGGATGAAGGTTTGGCTGCTGGTCTCCGCTAGAGAGGCAGTCACCTTCCTTCCCCCAGATATAATAAAGTGTCCTGGGTAAGTTTGTTCTGCTGTGGCCATGAGGCCTCTACTGGACAGAGCGACTTCCAACTGAGCCTCGGGCTGGTGTGTGTGTGTGTGGCACCACCGCCATAACCTGCCAACACCAAACAAGGCTCAACTACAAGAGGAAGGTGTACTCAGCCCACACCGCTGGCACACCTCAAGTACCCAGCTTGGGTGATAGGGGAGGCTGTGGAATGGGACCTTATAGGACACGTACTACAGTAGGTCATGCTACCAAGAACCGGAGTCAAGGCAGTTCTACCTAGTACACAGAAACAAACACAGGGAGCCTGCTAAATTGAAGAGGCAAAGAAATATGGCCCATATGAAAAAACAGAACAAAACCCAGATAAAGAAATATATGAAATGTAGATAGCCAAACCATCAGATGCAGAGTTCAAAACACTGGTAATCAGAATGCTCAAAGAAATTATTGAGTAAAACCACAAAATAAATAAAAAGAAGTGAAGGTTATACAAAGTGAAATGAAGAAAAATATACAAGGAACCAACGGAGATAGGAAGAAGCCAGGATTCAATTCAGCAATGTGGAACAAAAGAAAAAAGAAACATGTGCCCAAAACAGAAAGGAGAACCAAGAATCGAACATCTAGGACAACTTTAAACATACCAACATCTGAATCCTAGCGGTGCCAGAAGAAGAGAAAGAGCAAGAGACTGAAAACGTATTTGAAAAAATGAAAACTAACTTCCCAAATTTGGCCCAGGAAATAGACATACAAGTCCAGGAAGCAAAGAGACTCCCAAACAAGCTAGACCGAAAGCAGACCACACCAAGACACATCATAATTAAAATGCTAAAGGTGGAAGATAAAGAGAGAATCTTAAAGGCAATGATAGAAAATAACAGAGTTACCTACAAAGGAGTTCCCATAAAACTATTGTGGGCAAACACTCCTCATGGTTTCAGGAATTGTAGACCCGGCCCCAGCATGACGAGCCACCAGCATCCTGGCTGCTCTTGTCTCCATGTCTCAACATAAGGCCGCACACGGAATGTCACTGTCAACCACTCAGAGGGTGGACACGGGAATTAGATCAAAGAGCGCTCCTCATGCTCATTATGCTTTAGAACTTGCTCTGCTTTTCTTATCAGCAATGTGGTGTAAGCTATCTTTAGCAGGGAGTCTATGGGACCCTGCAACTGGTCCAAACGTTTTATAGACCTTGACTCTGATCGGTAAGAGCGATTCCTGAATTAGTGTATGTTACCTGTTACTGTCAAACAACTGAATACAATAGACAATTTATGAATTTTGGCCTTGCATCTCTCGTATGTATCCTCCTCAAGAAATGGCATGAGGGATGAAGGTTTGGCTGCTGGTCTCCGCTAGAGAGGCAGTCACCTTCCTTCCCCCAGATATAATAAAGTGTCCTGGGTAAGTTTGTTCTGCTGTGGCCACGAGGCCTCTACCGGACAGAGCGACTTCCAACTGAGCCTCGGGAGGGGGTGTGTGTGTGTGTGTGTGTGGCACCACCGCCATAACCTGCCAACACCAACCAAGGCTCAACTACAAGAGGAAGGTGTACTCAGCCCACACCGCTGGCACACCTCAAGTACCCAGCTTGGGTGATAGGGGAGGCTGTGGAATGGGACCTTATAGGACACGTACTACAGTAGGTCATGCTACCAAGAACCGGAGTCAAGGCAGTTCTACCTAGTACACAGAAACAAACACAGGGAGCCTGCTAAATTGAAGAGGCAAAGAAATATGGCCCACATGAAAAAACAGAACAAAACCCAGATAAAGAAATATATGAAATGTAGATAGCCAACCCATCAGATGCAGAGTTCAAAACACTGGTAATCAGAATGCTCAAAGAAATTATTGAGTAAAACCACAAAATAAATTAAAAAAAGTGAAGGTTATACAAAGTGAAATGAAGAAAAATATACAAGGAACCAACGGAGATAGGAAGAAGCCAGGATTCAATTCAGCAATGTGGAACAAAAGAAAGAAAGAAACATGTGCCCAAAACAGAAAGGAAAAACAAGAATCGAACATCTAGGACAACTTTAAACATACCAACATCTGAATCCTAGCGGTGCCAGAAGGAGAAGAGAAAGAGCAAGAGACTGAAAACGTATTTGAAAAAATGAAAACTAACTTCCCAAATTTGGTCCAGGAAATAGACGTACAAGTCCAGGAAGCAAAGAGAGTCCCAAACAAGCTAGACCGAAAGCAGACCACACCAAGACACATCATAATTAAAATGCCAAAGGTGGAAGATAAAGAGAGAATCTTAAAGGCAACGATAGAAAATAACAGAGTTACCTACAAAGGAGTTCCCATAAAACTATTGTGGGCAAACACTCCTCATGGTTTCAGGAATTGTAGACCCGGCCCCAGCATGACGAGCCGCCAGCATCCTGGCCGCTCTTGTCTCTATGTCTCAACATAAGGCCGCACGCGGAATGTCACTGTCAACCACTCAGAGGGTGGCCATGGGAATTAGATCAAAGAGCGCTCATCATGCTCATTATGCTTTAGAACTTGCTCTGCTTTTCTTTTCAGCAATGCGGTGTAAGCTATCTTTAGCAGGGAGTCTATGGGACCCTGCAACTGGTCCAAACGTTTTATAGACCTTGACTCTGATCGGTAAGAGCGATTCCTGAATTAGTGTATGTTACCTGTTACTGTCAAACAACTGAATACAATAGACAATTTATGAATTTTAGCCTTGCATCTCTCGTATGTATCCTCCTCAAGAAAAGACATGAGGGATGAAGGTTTGGCTGCTGGTCTCCGCTAGAGAGGCAGTCACCTTCCTTCCCCCAGATATAATAAAGTGTCCTGGGTAAGTTTGTTCTGCTGTGGCCACGAGGCCTCTACCGGACAGAGCGACTTCCAACTGAGCCTCGGGAGGGGGTGTGTGTGTGTGTGTGTGTGGCACCACCGCCATAACCTGCCAACACCAACCAAGGCTCAACTACAAGAGGAAGGTGTACTCAGCCCACACCGCTGGCACACCTCAAGTACCCAGCTTGGGTGATAGGGGAGGCTGTGGAATGGGACCTTATAGGACACGTACTACAGTAGGTCATGCTACCAAGAACCGGAGTCAAGGCAGTTCTACCTAGTACACAGAAACAAACACAGGGAGCCTGCTAAATTGAAGAGGCAAAGAAATATGGCCCACATGAAAAAACAGAACAAAACCCAGATAAAGAAATATATGAAATGTAGATAGCCAACCCATCAGATGCAGAGTTCAAAACACTGGTAATCAGAATGCTCAAAGAAATTATTGAGTAAAACCACAAAATAAATTAAAAAAAGTGAAGGTTATACAAAGTGAAATGAAGAAAAATATACAAGGAACCAACGGAGATAGGAAGAAGCCAGGATTCAATTCAGCAATGTGGAACAAAAGAAAGAAAGAAACATGTGCCCAAAACAGAAAGGAAAAACAAGAATCGAACATCTAGGACAACTTTAAACATACCAACATCTGAATCCTAGCGGTGCCAGAAGGAGAAGAGAAAGAGCAAGAGACTGAAAACGTATTTGAAAAAATGAAAACTAACTTCCCAAATTTGGTCCAGGAAATAGACGTACAAGTCCAGGAAGCAAAGAGAGTCCCAAACAAGCTAGACCGAAAGCAGACCACACCAAGACACATCATAATTAAAATGCCAAAGGTGGAAGATAAAGAGAGAATCTTAAAGGCAACGATAGAAAATAACAGAGTTACCTACAAAGGAGTTCCCATAAAACTATTGTGGGCAAACACTCCTCATGGTTTCAGGAATTGTAGACCCGGCCCCAGCATGACGAGCCACCAGCATCCTGGCCGCTCTTGTCTCTATGTCTCAACATAAGGCCGCACGCGGAATGTCACTGTCAACCACTCAGAGGGTGGCCATGGGAATTAGATCAAAGAGCGCTCATCATGCTCATTATGCTTTAGAACTTGCTCTGCTTTTCTTTTCAGCAATGCGGTGTAAGCTATCTTTAGCAGGGAGTCTATGGGACCCTGCAACTGGTCCAAACGTTTTATAGACCTTGACTCTGATCGGTAAGAGCGATTCCTGAATTAGTGTATGTTACCTGTTACTGTCAAACAACTGAATACAATAGACAATTTATGAATTTTAGCCTTGCATCTCTCGTATGTATCCTCCTCAAGAAAAGACATGAGGGATGAAGGTTTGGCTGCTGGTCTCCGCTAGAGAGGCAGTCACCTTCCTTCCCCCAGATATAATAAAGTGTCCTGGGTAAGTTTGTTCTGCTGTGGCCACGAGGCCTCTACCGGACAGAGCGACTTCCAACTGAGCCTCGGGAGGGGGTGTGTGTGTGTGTGTGTGTGGCACCACCGCCATAACCTGCCAACACCAACCAAGGCTCAACTACAAGAGGAAGGTGTACTCAGCCCACACCGCTGGCACACCTCAAGTACCCAGCTTGGGTGATAGGGGAGGCTGTGGAATGGGACCTTATAGGACACGTACTACAGTAGGTCATGCTACCAAGAACCGGAGTCAAGGCAGTTCTACCTAGTACACAGAAACAAACACAGGGAGCCTGCTAAATTGAAGAGGCAAAGAAATATGGCCCACATGAAAAAACAGAACAAAACCCAGATAAAGAAATATATGAAATGTAGATAGCCAACCCATCAGATGCAGAGTTCAAAACACTGGTAATCAGAATGCTCAAAGAAATTATTGAGTAAAACCACAAAATAAATTAAAAAAAGTGAAGGTTATACAAAGTGAAATGAAGAAAAATATACAAGGAACCAACGGAGATAGGAAGAAGCCAGGATTCAATTCAGCAATGTGGAACAAAAGAAAGAAAGAAACATGTGCCCAAAACAGAAAGGAAAAACAAGAATCGAACATCTAGGACAACTTTAAACATACCAACATCTGAATCCTAGCGGTGCCAGAAGGAGAAGAGAAAGAGCAAGAGACTGAAAACGTATTTGAAAAAATGAAAACTAACTTCCCAAATTTGGTCCAGGAAATAGACGTACAAGTCCAGGAAGCAAAGAGAGTCCCAAACAAGCTAGACCGAAAGCAGACCACACCAAGACACATCATAATTAAAATGCCAAAGGTGGAAGATAAAGAGAGAATCTTAAAGGCAACGATAGAAAATAACAGAGTTACCTACAAAGGAGTTCCCATAAAACTATTGTGGGCAAACACTCCTCATGGTTTCAGGAATTGTAGACCCGGCCCCAGCATGACGAGCCGCCAGCATCCTGGCCGCTCTTGTCTCTATGTCTCAACATAAGGCCGCACGCGGAATGTCACTGTCAACCACTCAGAGGGTGGCCATGGGAATTAGATCAAAGAGCGCTCACCATGCTCATTATGCTTTAGAACTTGCTCTGCTTTTCTTATCAGCAATGCGGTGTAAGCTATCTTTAGCAGGGAGTCTATGGGACCCTGCAACTGGTCCAAACGTTTTATAGACCTTGACTCTGATCGGTAAGAGCGATTCCTGAATTAGTGTATGTTATCTGTTACTGTCAAACAACTGAATACAATAGACAATTTATGAATTTTAGCCTTGCATCTCTCGTATGTATCCTCCTCAAGAAAAGACATGAGGGATGAAGGTTTGGCTGCTGGTCTCCGCTAGAGAGGCAGTCACCTTCCTTCCCCCAGATATAATAAAGTGTCCTGGGTAAGTTTGTTCTGCTGTGGCCACGAGGCCTCTACCGGACAGAGCGACTTCCAACTGAGCCTCGGGAGGGGGTGTGTGTGTGTGTGTGTGTGGCACCACCGCCATAACCTGCCAACACCAACCAAGGCTCAACTACAAGAGGAAGGTGTACTCAGCCCACACCGCTGGCACACCTCAAGTACCCAGCTTGGGTGATAGGGGAGGCTGTGGAATGGGACCTTATAGGACACGTACTACAGTAGGTCATGCTACCAAGAACCGGAGTCAAGGCAGTTCTACCTAGTACACAGAAACAAACACAGGGAGCCTGCTAAATTGAAGAGGCAAAGAAATATGGCCCACATGAAAAAACAGAACAAAACCCAGATAAAGAAATATATGAAATGTAGATAGCCAACCCATCAGATGCAGAGTTCAAAACACTGGTAATCAGAATGCTCAAAGAAATTATTGAGTAAAACCACAAAATAAATTAAAAAAAGTGAAGGTTATACAAAGTGAAATGAAGAAAAATATACAAGGAACCAACGGAGATAGGAAGAAGCCAGGATTCAATTCAGCAATGTGGAACAAAAGAAAGAAAGAAACATGTGCCCAAAACAGAAAGGAAAAACAAGAATCGAACATCTAGGACAACTTTAAACATACCAACATCTGAATCCTAGCGGTGCCAGAAGGAGAAGAGAAAGAGCAAGAGACTGAAAACGTATTTGAAAAAATGAAAACTAACTTCCCAAATTTGGTCCAGGAAATAGACGTACAAGTCCAGGAAGCAAAGAGAGTCCCAAACAAGCTAGACCGAAAGCAGACCACACCAAGACACATCATAATTAAAATGCCAAAGGTGGAAGATAAAGAGAGAATCTTAAAGGCAACGATAGAAAATAACAGAGTTACCTACAAAGGAGTTCCCATAAAACTATTGTGGGCAAACACTCCTCATGGTTTCAGGAATTGTAGACCCGGCCCCAGCATGACGAGCCGCCAGCATCCTGGCCGCTCTTGTCTCTATGTCTCAACATAAGGCCGCACGCGGAATGTCACTGTCAACCACTCAGAGGGTGGCCATGGGAATTAGATCAAAGAGCGCTCACCATGCTCATTATGCTTTAGAACTTGCTCTGCTTTTCTTATCAGCAATGCGGTGTAAGCTATCTTTAGCAGGGAGTCTATGGGACCCTGCAACTGGTCCAAACGTTTTATAGACCTTGACTCTGATCGGTAAGAGCGATTCCTGAATTAGTGTATGTTATCTGTTACTGTCAAACAACTGAATACAATAGACAATTTATGAATTTTAGCCTTGCATCTCTCGTATGTATCCTCCTCAAGAAAAGACATGAGGGATGAAGGTTTGGCTGCTGGTCTCCGCTAGAGAGGCAGTCACCTTCCTTCCCCCAGATATAATAAAGTGTCCTGGGTAAGTTTGTTCTGCTGTGGCCACGAGGCCTCTACCGGACAGAGCGACTTCCAACTGAGCCTCGGGAGGGGGTGTGTGTGTGTGTGTGTGTGGCACCACCGCCATAACCTGCCAACACCAACCAAGGCTCAACTACAAGAGGAAGGTGTACTCAGCCCACACCGCTGGCACACGTAAAGTACCCAGCTTGGGTGATAGGGGAGGCTGTGGAATGGGACCTTATAGGCCACGTACTACAGTAGGTCATGCTACCAAGAACCGGAGTCAAGGCAGTTCTACCTAGTACACAGAAACAAACACAGGGAGCCTGCTAAATTGAAGAGGCAAAGAAATATGGCCCACATGAAAAAACAGAACAAAACCCAGATAAAGAAATATATGAAATGTAGATAGCCAACCCATCAGATGCAGAGTTCAAAACACTGGTAATCAGAATGCTCAAAGAAATTATTGAGTAAAACCACAAAATAAATTAAAAAAAGTGAAGGTTATACAAAGTGAAATGAAGAAAAATATACAAGGAACCAACGGAGATAGGAAGAAGCCAGGATTCAATTCAGCAATGTGGAACAAAAGAAAGAAAGAAACATGTGCCCAAAACAGAAAGGAAAAACAAGAATCGAACATCTAGGACAACTTTAAACATACCAACATCTGAATCCTAGCGGTGCCAGAAGGAGAAGAGAAAGAGCAAGAGACTGAAAACGTATTTGAAAAAATGAAAACTAACTTCCCAAATTTGGCCCAGGAAATAGACGTACAAGTCCAGGAAGCAAAGAGAGTCCCAAACAAGCTAGACCGAAAGCAGACCACACCAAGACACATCATAATTAAAATGCCAAAGGTGGAAGATAAAGAGAGAATCTTAAAGGCAACGATAGAAAATAACAGAGTTACCTACAAAGGAGTTCCCATAAAACTATTGTGGGCAAACACTCCTCATGGTTTCAGGAATTGTAGACCCGGCCCCAGCATGACGAGCCGCCAGCATCCTGGCCGCTCTTGTCTCTATGTCTCAACATAAGGCCGCACGCGGAATGTCACTGTCAACCACTCAGAGGGTGGCCATGGGAATTAGATCAAAGAGCGCTCATCATGCTCATTATGCTTTAGAACTTGCTCTGCTTTTCTTTTCAGCAATGCGGTGTAAGCTATCTTTAGCAGGGAGTCTATGGGACCCTGCAACTGGTCCAAACGTTTTATAGACCTTGACTCTGATCGGTAAGAGCGATTCCTGAATTAGTGTATGTTATCTGTTACTGTCAAACAACTGAATACAATAGACAATTTATGAATTTTAGCCTTGCATCTCTCGTATGTATCCTCCTCAAGAAAAGACATGAGGGATGAAGGTTTGGCTGCTGGTCTCCGCTAGAGAGGCAGTCACCTTCCTTCCCCCAGATATAATAAAGTGTCCTGGGTAAGTTTGTTCTGCTGTGGCCACGAGGCCTCTACCGGACAGAGCGACTTCCAACTGAGCCTCGGGAGGGGGTGTGTGTGTGTGTGTGTGTGGCACCACCGCCATAACCTGCCAACACCAACCAAGGCTCAACTACAAGAGGAAGGTGTACTCAGCCCACACCGCTGGCACACCTCAAGTACCCAGCTTGGGTGATAGGGGAGGCTGTGGAATGGGACCTTATAGGACACGTACTACAGTAGGTCATGCTACCAAGAACCGGAGTCAAGGCAGTTCTACCTAGTACACAGAAACAAACACAGGGAGCCTGCTAAATTGAAGAGGCAAAGAAATATGGCCCACATGAAAAAACAGAACAAAACCCAGATAAAGAAATATATGAAATGTAGATAGCCAACCCATCAGATGCAGAGTTCAAAACACTGGTAATCAGAATGCTCAAAGAAATTATTGAGTAAAACCACAAAATAAATTAAAAAAAGTGAAGGTTATACAAAGTGAAATGAAGAAAAATATACAAGGAACCAACGGAGATAGGAAGAAGCCAGGATTCAATTCAGCAATGTGGAACAAAAGAAAGAAAGAAACATGTGCCCAAAACAGAAAGGAAAAACAAGAATCGAACATCTAGGACAACTTTAAACATACCAACATCTGAATCCTAGCGGTGCCAGAAGGAGAAGAGAAAGAGCAAGAGACTGAAAACGTATTTGAAAAAATGAAAACTAACTTCCCAAATTTGGTCCAGGAAATAGACGTACAAGTCCAGGAAGCAAAGAGAGTCCCAAACAAGCTAGACCGAAAGCAGACCACACCAAGACACATCATAATTAAAATGCCAAAGGTGGAAGATAAAGAGAGAATCTTAAAGGCAACGATAGAAAATAACAGAGTTACCTACAAAGGAGTTCCCATAAAACTATTGTGGGCAAACACTCCTCATGGTTTCAGGAATTGTAGACCCGGCCCCAGCATGACGAGCCGCCAGCATCCTGGCCGCTCTTGTCTCTATGTCTCAACATAAGGCCGCACGCGGAATGTCACTGTCAACCACTCAGAGGGTGGCCATGGGAATTAGATCAAAGAGCGCTCACCATGCTCATTATGCTTTAGAACTTGCTCTGCTTTTCTTTTCAGCAATGCGGTGTAAGCTATCTTTAGCAGGGAGTCTATGGGACCCTGCAACTGGTCCAAACGTTTTATAGACCTTGACTCTGATCGGTAAGAGCGATTCCTGAATTAGTGTATGTTATCTGTTACTGTCAAACAACTGAATACAATAGACAATTTATGAATTTTAGCCTTGCATCTCTCGTATGTATCCTCCTCAAGAAAAGACATGAGGGATGAAGGTTTGGCTGCTGGTCTCCGCTAGAGAGGCAGTCACCTTCCTTCCCCCAGATATAATAAAGTGTCCTGGGTAAGTTTGTTCTGCTGTGGCCACGAGGCCTCTACCGGACAGAGCGACTTCCAACTGAGCCTCGGGAGGGGGTGTGTGTGTGTGTGTGTGTGGCACCACCGCCATAACCTGCCAACACCAACCAAGGCTCAACTACAAGAGGAAGGTGTACTCAGCCCACACCGCTGGCACACCTCAAGTACCCAGCTTGGGTGATAGGGGAGGCTGTGGAATGGGACCTTATAGGACACGTACTACAGTAGGTCATGCTACCAAGAACCGGAGTCAAGGCAGTTCTACCTAGTACACAGAAACAAACACAGGGAGCCTGCTAAATTGAAGAGGCAAAGAAATATGGCCCACATGAAAAAACAGAACAAAACCCAGATAAAGAAATATATGAAATGTAGATAGCCAACCCATCAGATGCAGAGTTCAAAACACTGGTAATCAGAATGCTCAAAGAAATTATTGAGTAAAACCACAAAATAAATTAAAAAAAGTGAAGGTTATACAAAGTGAAATGAAGAAAAATATACAAGGAACCAACGGAGATAGGAAGAAGCCAGGATTCAATTCAGCAATGTGGAACAAAAGAAAGAAAGAAACATGTGCCCAAAACAGAAAGGAAAAACAAGAATCGAACATCTAGGACAACTTTAAACATACCAACATCTGAATCCTAGCGGTGCCAGAAGGAGAAGAGAAAGAGCAAGAGACTGAAAACGTATTTGAAAAAATGAAAACTAACTTCCCAAATTTGGTCCAGGAAATAGACGTACAAGTCCAGGAAGCAAAGAGAGTCCCAAACAAGCTAGACCGAAAGCAGACCACACCAAGACACATCATAATTAAAATGCCAAAGGTGGAAGATAAAGAGAGAATCTTAAAGGCAACGATAGAAAATAACAGAGTTACCTACAAAGGAGTTCCCATAAAACTATTGTGGGCTAACACTCCTCATGGTTTCAGGAATTGTAGACCCGGCCCCAGCATGACGAGCCGCCAGCATCCTGGCCGCTCTTGTCTCTATGTCTCAACATAAGGCCGCACGCGGAATGTCACTGTCAACCACTCAGAGGGTGGCCATGGGAATTAGATCAAAGAGCGCTCCTCATGCTCATTATGCTTTAGAACTTGCTCTGCTTTTCTTATCAGCAATGCGGTGTAAGCTATCTTTAGCAGGGAGTCTATGGGACCCTGCAACTGGTCCAAACGTTTTATAGACCTTGACTCTGATCGGTAAGAGCGATTCCTGAATTAGTGTATGTTATCTGTTACTGTCAAACAACTGAATACAATAGACAATTTATGAATTTTAGCCTTGCATCTCTCGTATGTATCCTCCTCAAGAAAAGACATGAGGGATGAAGGTTTGGCTGCTGGTCTCCGCTAGAGAGGCAGTCACCTTCCTTCCCCCAGATATAATAAAGTGTCCTGGGTAAGTTTGTTCTGCTGTGGCCACGAGGCCTCTACCGGACAGAGCGACTTCCAACTGAGCCTCGGGAGGGGGTGTGTGTGTGTGTGTGTGTGGCACCACCGCCATAACCTGCCAACACCAACCAAGGCTCAACTACAAGAGGAAGGTGTACTCAGCCCACACCGCTGGCACACCTCAAGTACCCAGCTTGGGTGATAGGGGAGGCTGTGGAATGGGACCTTATAGGACACGTACTACAGTAGGTCATGCTACCAAGAACCGGAGTCAAGGCAGTTCTACCTAGTACACAGAAACAAACACAGGGAGCCTGCTAAATTGAAGAGGCAAAGAAATATGGCCCACATGAAAAAACAGAACAAAACCCAGATAAAGAAATATATGAAATGTAGATAGCCAACCCATCAGATGCAGAGTTCAAAACACTGGTAATCAGAATGCTCAAAGAAATTATTGAGTAAAACCACAAAATAAATTAAAAAAAGTGAAGGTTATACAAAGTGAAATGAAGAAAAATATACAAGGAACCAACGGAGATAGGAAGAAGCCAGGATTCAATTCAGCAATGTGGAACAAAAGAAAGAAAGAAACATGTGCCCAAAACAGAAAGGAAAAACAAGAATCGAACATCTAGGACAACTTTAAACATACCAACATCTGAATCCTAGCGGTGCCAGAAGGAGAAGAGAAAGAGCAAGAGACTGAAAACGTATTTGAAAAAATGAAAACTAACTTCCCAAATTTGGTCCAGGAAATAGATGTACAAGTCCAGGAAGCAAAGAGAGTCCCAAACAAGCTAGACCGAAAGCAGACCACACCAAGACACATCATAATTAAAATGCCAAAGGTGGAAGATAAAGAGAGAATCTTAAAGGCAACGATAGAAAATAACAGAGTTACCTACAAAGGAGTTCCCATAAAACTATTGTGGGCAAACACTCCTCATGGTTTCAGGAATTGTAGACCCGGCCCCAGCATGACGAGCCGCCAGCATCCTGGCCGCTCTTGTCTCTATGTCTCAACATAAGGCCGCACGCGGAATGTCACTGTCAACCACTCAGAGGGTGGCCATGGGAATTAGATCAAAGAGCGCTCACCATGCTCATTATGCTTTAGAACTTGCTCTGCTTTTCTTATCAGCAATGCGGTGTAAGCTATCTTTAGCAGGGAGTCTATGGGACCCTGCAACTGGTCCAAACGTTTTATAGACCTTGACTCTGATCGGTAAGAGCGATTCCTGAATTAGTGTATGTTATCTGTTACTGTCAAACAACTGAATACAATAGACAATTTATGAATTTTAGCCTTGCATCTCTCGTATGTATCCTCCTCAAGAAAAGACATGAGGGATGAAGGTTTGGCTGCTGGTCTCCGCTAGAGAGGCAGTCACCTTCCTTCCCCCAGATATAATAAAGTGTCCTGGGTAAGTTTGTTCTGCTGTGGCCACGAGGCCTCTACCGGACAGAGCGACTTCCAACTGAGCCTCGGGAGGGGGTGTGTGTGTGTGTGTGTGTGTGGCACCACCGCCATAACCTGCCAACACCAACCAAGGCTCAACTACAAGAGGAAGGTGTACTCAGCCCACACCGCTGGCACACGTAAAGTACCCAGCTTGGGTGATAGGGGAGGCTGTGGAATGGGACCTTATAGGCCACGTACTACAGTAGGTCATGCTACCAAGAACCGGAGTCAAGGCAGTTCTACCTAGTACACAGAAACAAACACAGGGAGCCTGCTAAATTGAAGAGGCAAAGAAATATGGCCCACATGAAAAAACAGAACAAAACCCAGATAAAGAAATATATGAAATGTAGATAGCCAACCCATCAGATGCAGAGTTCAAAACACTGGTAATCAGAATGCTCAAAGAAATTATTGAGTAAAACCACAAAATAAATTAAAAAAAGTGAAGGTTATACAAAGTGAAATGAAGAAAAATATACAAGGAACCAACGGAGATAGGAAGAAGCCAGGATTCAATTCAGCAATGTGGAACAAAAGAAAGAAAGAAACATGTGCCCAAAACAGAAAGGAAAAACAAGAATCGAACATCTAGGACAACTTTAAACATACCAACATCTGAATCCTAGCGGTGCCAGAAGGAGAAGAGAAAGAGCAAGAGACTGAAAACGTATTTGAAAAAATGAAAACTAACTTCCCAAATTTGGTCCAGGAAATAGACGTACAAGTCCAGGAAGCAAAGAGAGTCCCAAACAAGCTAGACCGAAAGCAGACCACACCAAGACACATCATAATTAAAATGCCAAAGGTGGAAGATAAAGAGAGAATCTTAAAGGCAACGATAGAAAATAACAGAGTTACCTACAAAGGAGTTCCCATAAAACTATTGTGGGCAAACACTCCTCATGGTTTCAGGAATTGTAGACCCGGCCCCAGCATGACGAGCCGCCAGCATCCTGGCCGCTCTTGTCTCTATGTCTCAACATAAGGCCGCACGCGGAATGTCACTGTCAACCACTCAGAGGGTGGCCATGGGAATTAGATCAAAGAGCGCTCACCATGCTCATTATGCTTTAGAACTTGCTCTGCTTTTCTTATCAGCAATGCGGTGTAAGCTATCTTTAGCAGGGAGTCTATGGGACCCTGCAACTGGTCCAAACGTTTTATAGACCTTGACTCTGATCGGTAAGAGCGATTCCTGAATTAGTGTATGTTATCTGTTACTGTCAAACAACTGAATACAATAGACAATTTATGAATTTTAGCCTTGCATCTCTCGTATGTATCCTCCTCAAGAAAAGACATGAGGGATGAAGGTTTGGCTGCTGGTCTCCGCTAGAGAGGCAGTCACCTTCCTTCCCCCAGATATAATAAAGTGTCCTGGGTAAGTTTGTTCTGCTGTGGCCACGAGGCCTCTACCGGACAGAGCGACTTCCAACTGAGCCTCGGGAGGGGGTGTGTGTGTGTGTGTGTGTGTGGCACCACCGCCATAACCTGCCAACACCAACCAAGGCTCAACTACAAGAGGAAGGTGTACTCAGCCCACACCGCTGGCACACCTCAAGTACCCAGCTTGGGTGATAGGGGAGGCTGTGGAATGGGACCTTATAGGACACGTACTACAGTAGGTCATGCTACCAAGAACCGGAGTCAAGGCAGTTCTACCTAGTACACAGAAACAAACACAGGGAGCCTGCTAAATTGAAGAGGCAAAGAAATATGGCCCACATGAAAAAACAGAACAAAACCCAGATAAAGAAATATATGAAATGTAGATAGCCAACCCATCAGATGCAGAGTTCAAAACACTGGTAATCAGAATGCTCAAAGAAATTATTGAGTAAAACCACAAAATAAATTAAAAAAAGTGAAGGTTATACAAAGTGAAATGAAGAAAAATATACAAGGAACCAACGGAGATAGGAAGAAGCCAGGATTCAATTCAGCAATGTGGAACAAAAGAAAGAAAGAAACATGTGCCCAAAACAGAAAGGAAAAACAAGAATCGAACATCTAGGACAACTTTAAACATACCAACATCTGAATCCTAGCGGTGCCAGAAGGAGAAGAGAAAGAGCAAGAGACTGAAAACGTATTTGAAAAAATGAAAACTAACTTCCCAAATTTGGTCCAGGAAATAGACGTACAAGTCCAGGAAGCAAAGAGAGTCCCAAACAAGCTAGACCGAAAGCAGACCACACCAAGACACATCATAATTAAAATGCCAAAGGTGGAAGATAAAGAGAGAATCTTAAAGGCAACGATAGAAAATAACAGAGTTACCTACAAAGGAGTTCCCATAAAACTATTGTGGGCAAACACTCCTCATGGTTTCAGGAATTGTAGACCCGGCCCCAGCATGACGAGCCGCCAGCATCCTGGCCGCTCTTGTCTCTATGTCTCAACATAAGGCTGCACGCGGAATGTCACTGTCAACCACTCAGAGGGTGGCCATGGGAATTAGATCAAAGAGCGCTCATCATGCTCATTATGCTTTAGAACTTGCTCTGCTTTTCTTATCAGCAATGCGGTGTAAGCTATCTTTAGCAGGGAGTCTATGGGACCCTGCAACTGGTCCAAACGTTTTATAGACCTTGACTCTGATCGGTAAGAGCGATTCCTGAATTAGTGTATGTTATCTGTTACTGTCAAACAACTGAATACAATAGACAATTTATGAATTTTAGCCTTGCATCTCTCGTATGTATCCTCCTCAAGAAAAGACATGAGGGATGAAGGTTTGGCTGCTGGTCTCCGCTAGAGAGGCAGTCACCTTCCTTCCCCCAGATATAATAAAGTGTCCTGGGTAAGTTTGTTCTGCTGTGGCCACGAGGCCTCTACCGGACAGAGCGACTTCCAACTGAGCCTCGGGAGGGGGTGTGTGTGTGTGTGTGTGTGGCACCACCGCCATAACCTGCCAACACCAACCAAGGCTCAACTACAAGAGGAAGGTGTACTCAGCCCACACCGCTGGCACACCTCAAGTACCCAGCTTGGGTGATAGGGGAGGCTGTGGAATGGGACCTTATAGGACACGTACTACAGTAGGTCATGCTACCAAGAACCGGAGTCAAGGCAGTTCTACCTAGTACACAGAAACAAACACAGGGAGCCTGCTAAATTGAAGAGGCAAAGAAATATGGCCCACATGAAAAAACAGAACAAAACCCAGATAAAGAAATATATGAAATGTAGATAGCCAACCCATCAGATGCAGAGTTCAAAACACTGGTAATCAGAATGCTCAAAGAAATTATTGAGTAAAACCACAAAATAAATTAAAAAAAGTGAAGGTTATACAAAGTGAAATGAAGAAAAATATACAAGGAACCAACGGAGATAGGAAGAAGCCAGGATTCAATTCAGCAATGTGGAACAAAAGAAAGAAAGAAACATGTGCCCAAAACAGAAAGGAAAAACAAGAATCGAACATCTAGGACAACTTTAAACATACCAACATCTGAATCCTAGCGGTGCCAGAAGGAGAAGAGAAAGAGCAAGAGACTGAAAACGTATTTGAAAAAATGAAAACTAACTTCCCAAATTTGGTCCAGGAAATAGACGTACAAGTCCAGGAAGCAAAGAGAGTCCCAAACAAGCTAGACCGAAAGCAGACCACACCAAGACACATCATAATTAAAATGCCAAAGGTGGAAGATAAAGAGAGAATCTTAAAGGCAACGATAGAAAATAACAGAGTTACCTACAAAGGAGTTCCCATAAAACTATTGTGGGCAAACACTCCTCATGGTTTCAGGAATTGTAGACCCGGCCCCAGCATGACGAGCCGCCAGCATCCTGGCCGCTCTTGTCTCTATGTCTCAACATAAGGCCGCACGCGGAATGTCACTGTCAACCACTCAGAGGGTGGCCATGGGAATTAGATCAAAGAGCGCTCACCATGCTCATTATGCTTTAGAACTTGCTCTGCTTTTCTTATCAGCAATGCGGTGTAAGCTATCTTTAGCAGGGAGTCTATGGGACCCTGCAACTGGTCCAAACGTTTTATAGACCTTGACTCTGATCGGTAAGAGCGATTCCTGAATTAGTGTATGTTATCTGTTACTGTCAAACAACTGAATACAATAGACAATTTATGAATTTTAGCCTTGCATCTCTCGTATGTATCCTCCTCAAGAAAAGACATGAGGGATGAAGGTTTGGCTGCTGGTCTCCGCTAGAGAGGCAGTCACCTTCCTTCCCCCAGATATAATAAAGTGTCCTGGGTAAGTTTGTTCTGCTGTGGCCACGAGGCCTCTACCGGACAGAGCGACTTCCAACTGAGCCTCGGGAGGGGGTGTGTGTGTGTGTGTGTGTGTGGCACCACCGCCATAACCTGCCAACACCAACCAAGGCTCAACTACAAGAGGAAGGTGTACTCAGCCCACACCGCTGGCACACCTCAAGTACCCAGCTTGGGTGATAGGGGAGGCTGTGGAATGGGACCTTATAGGACACGTACTACAGTAGGTCATGCTACCAAGAACCGGAGTCAAGGCAGTTCTACCTAGTACACAGAAACAAACACAGGGAGCCTGCTAAATTGAAGAGGCAAAGAAATATGGCCCACATGAAAAAACAGAACAAAACCCAGATAAAGAAATATATGAAATGTAGATAGCCAACCCATCAGATGCAGAGTTCAAAACACTGGTAATCAGAATGCTCAAAGAAATTATTGAGTAAAACCACAAAATAAATTAAAAAAAGTGAAGGTTATACAAAGTGAAATGAAGAAAAATATACAAGGAACCAACGGAGATAGGAAGAAGCCAGGATTCAATTCAGCAATGTGGAACAAAAGAAAGAAAGAAACATGTGCCCAAAACAGAAAGGAAAAACAAGAATCGAACATCTAGGACAACTTTAAACATACCAACATCTGAATCCTAGCGGTGCCAGAAGGAGAAGAGAAAGAGCAAGAGACTGAAAACGTATTTGAAAAAATGAAAACTAACTTCCCAAATTTGGCCCAGGAAATAGACGTACAAGTCCAGGAAGCAAAGAGAGTCCCAAACAAGCTAGACCGAAAGCAGACCACACCAAGACACATCATAATTAAAATGCCAAAGGTGGAAGATAAAGAGAGAATCTTAAAGGCAACGATAGAAAATAACAGAGTTACCTACAAAGGAGTTCCCATAAAACTATTGTGGGCAAACACTCCTCATGGTTTCAGGAATTGTAGACCCGGCCCCAGCATGACGAGCCGCCAGCATCCTGGCCGCTCTTGTCTCTATGTCTCAACATAAGGCCGCACGCGGAATGTCACTGTCAACCACTCAGAGGGTGGCCATGGGAATTAGATCAAAGAGCGCTCACCATGCTCATTATGCTTTAGAACTTGCTCTGCTTTTCTTATCAGCAATGCGGTGTAAGCTATCTTTAGCAGGGAGTCTATGGGACCCTGCAACTGGTCCAAACGTTTTATAGACCTTGACTCTGATCGGTAAGAGCGATTCCTGAATTAGTGTATGTTATCTGTTACTGTCAAACAACTGAATACAATAGACAATTTATGAATTTTAGCCTTGCATCTCTCGTATGTATCCTCCTCAAGAAAAGACATGAGGGATGAAGGTTTGGCTGCTGGTCTCCGCTAGAGAGGCAGTCACCTTCCTTCCCCCAGATATAATAAAGTGTCCTGGGTAAGTTTGTTCTGCTGTGGCCACGAGGCCTCTACCGGACAGAGCGACTTCCAACTGAGCCTCGGGAGGGGGTGTGTGTGTGTGTGTGTGTGGCACCACCGCCATAACCTGCCAACACCAACCAAGGCTCAACTACAAGAGGAAGGTGTACTCAGCCCACACCGCTGGCACACCTCAAGTACCCAGCTTGGGTGATAGGGGAGGCTGTGGAATGGGACCTTATAGGACACGTACTACAGTAGGTCATGCTACCAAGAACCGGAGTCAAGGCAGTTCTACCTAGTACACAGAAACAAACACAGGGAGCCTGCTAAATTGAAGAGGCAAAGAAATATGGCCCACATGAAAAAACAGAACAAAACCCAGATAAAGAAATATATGAAATGTAGATAGCCAACCCATCAGATGCAGAGTTCAAAACACTGGTAATCAGAATGCTCAAAGAAATTATTGAGTAAAACCACAAAATAAATTAAAAAAAGTGAAGGTTATACAAAGTGAAATGAAGAAAAATATACAAGGAACCAACGGAGATAGGAAGAAGCCAGGATTCAATTCAGCAATGTGGAACAAAAGAAAGAAAGAAACATGTGCCCAAAACAGAAAGGAAAAACAAGAATCGAACATCTAGGACAACTTTAAACATACCAACATCTGAATCCTAGCGGTGCCAGAAGGAGAAGAGAAAGAGCAAGAGACTGAAAACGTATTTGAAAAAATGAAAACTAACTTCCCAAATTTGGTCCAGGAAATAGACGTACAAGTCCAGGAAGCAAAGAGAGTCCCAAACAAGCTAGACCGAAAGCAGACCACACCAAGACACATCATAATTAAAATGCCAAAGGTGGAAGATAAAGAGAGAATCTTAAAGGCAACGATAGAAAATAACAGAGTTACCTACAAAGGAGTTCCCATAAAACTATTGTGGGCAAACACTCCTCATGGTTTCAGGAATTGTAGACCCGGCCCCAGCATGACGAGCCGCCAGCATCCTGGCCGCTCTTGTCTCTATGTCTCAACATAAGGCTGCACGCGGAATGTCACTGTCAACCACTCAGAGGGTGGCCATGGGAATTAGATCAAAGAGCGCTCATCATGCTCATTATGCTTTAGAACTTGCTCTGCTTTTCTTTTCAGCAATGCGGTGTAAGCTATCTTTAGCAGGGAGTCTATGGGACCCTGCAACTGGTCCAAACGTTTTATAGACCTTGACTCTGATCGGTAAGAGCGATTCCTGAATTAGTGTATGTTATCTGTTACTGTCAAACAACTGAATACAATAGACAATTTATGAATTTTAGCCTTGCATCTCTCGTATGTATCCTCCTCAAGAAAAGACATGAGGGATGAAGGTTTGGCTGCTGGTCTCCGCTAGAGAGGCAGTCACCTTCCTTCCCCCAGATATAATAAAGTGTCCTGGGTAAGTTTGTTCTGCTGTGGCCACGAGGCCTCTACCGGACAGAGCGACTTCCAACTGAGCCTCGGGAGGGGGTGTGTGTGTGTGTGTGTGTGGCACCACCGCCATAACCTGCCAACACCAACCAAGGCTCAACTACAAGAGGAAGGTGTACTCAGCCCACACCGCTGGCACACCTCAAGTACCCAGCTTGGGTGATAGGGGAGGCTGTGGAATGGGACCTTATAGGCCACGTACTACAGTAGGTCATGCTACCAAGAACCGGAGTCAAGGCAGTTCTACCTAGTACACAGAAACAAACACAGGGAGCCTGCTAAATTGAAGAGGCAAAGAAATATGGCCCACATGAAAAAACAGAACAAAACCCAGATAAAGAAATATATGAAATGTAGATAGCCAACCCATCAGATGCAGAGTTCAAAACACTGGTAATCAGAATGCTCAAAGAAATTATTGAGTAAAACCACAAAATAAATTAAAAAAAGTGAAGGTTATACAAAGTGAAATGAAGAAAAATATACAAGGAACCAACGGAGATAGGAAGAAGCCAGGATTCAATTCAGCAATGTGGAACAAAAGAAAGAAAGAAACATGTGCCCAAAACAGAAAGGAAAAACAAGAATCGAACATCTAGGACAACTTTAAACATACCAACATCTGAATCCTAGCGGTGCCAGAAGGAGAAGAGAAAGAGCAAGAGACTGAAAACGTATTTGAAAAAATGAAAACTAACTTCCCAAATTTGGTCCAGGAAATAGACGTACAAGTCCAGGAAGCAAAGAGAGTCCCAAACAAGCTAGACCGAAAGCAGACCACACCAAGACACATCATAATTAAAATGCCAAAGGTGGAAGATAAAGAGAGAATCTTAAAGGCAACGATAGAAAATAACAGAGTTACCTACAAAGGAGTTCCCATAAAACTATTGTGGGCAAACACTCCTCATGGTTTCAGGAATTGTAGACCCGGCCCCAGCATGACGAGCCGCCAGCATCCTGGCCGCTCTTGTCTCTATGTCTCAACATAAGGCCGCACGCGGAATGTCACTGTCAACCACTCAGAGGGTGGCCATGGGAATTAGATCAAAGAGCGCTCACCATGCTCATTATGCTTTAGAACTTTCTCTGCTTTTCTTATCAGCAATGCGGTGTAAGCTATCTTTAGCAGGGAGTCTATGGGACCCTGCAACTGGTCCAAACGTTTTATAGACCTTGACTCTGATCGGTAAGAGCGATTCCTGAATTAGTGTATGTTATCTGTTACTGTCAAACAACTGAATACAATAGACAATTTATGAATTTTAGCCTTGCATCTCTCGTATGTATCCTCCTCAAGAAAAGACATGAGGGATGAAGGTTTGGCTGCTGGTCTCCGCTAGAGAGGCAGTCACCTTCCTTCCCCCAGATATAATAAAGTGTCCTGGGTAAGTTTGTTCTGCTGTGGCCACGAGGCCTCTACCGGACAGAGCGACTTCCAACTGAGCCTCGGGAGGGGGTGTGTGTGTGTGTGTGTGTGGCACCACCGCCATAACCTGCCAACACCAACCAAGGCTCAACTACAAGAGGAAGGTGTACTCAGCCCACACCGCTGGCACACCTCAAGTACCCAGCTTGGGTGATAGGGGAGGCTGTGGAATGGGACCTTATAGGACACGTACTACAGTAGGTCATGCTACCAAGAACCGGAGTCAAGGCAGTTCTACCTAGTACACAGAAACAAACACAGGGAGCCTGCTAAATTGAAGAGGCAAAGAAATATGGCCCACATGAAAAAACAGAACAAAACCCAGATAAAGAAATATATGAAATGTAGATAGCCAACCCATCAGATGCAGAGTTCAAAACACTGGTAATCAGAATGCTCAAAGAAATTATTGAGTAAAACCACAAAATAAATTAAAAAAAGTGAAGGTTATACAAAGTGAAATGAAGAAAAATATACAAGGAACCAACGGAGATAGGAAGAAGCCAGGATTCAATTCAGCAATGTGGAACAAAAGAAAGAAAGAAACATGTGCCCAAAACAGAAAGGAAAAACAAGAATCGAACATCTAGGACAACTTTAAACATACCAACATCTGAATCCTAGCGGTGCCAGAAGGAGAAGAGAAAGAGCAAGAGACTGAAAACGTATTTGAAAAAATGAAAACTAACTTCCCAAATTTGGTCCAGGAAATAGACGTACAAGTCCAGGAAGCAAAGAGAGTCCCAAACAAGCTAGACCGAAAGCAGACCACACCAAGACACATCATAATTAAAATGCCAAAGGTGGAAGATAAAGAGAGAATCTTAAAGGCAACGATAGAAAATAACAGAGTTACCTACAAAGGAGTTCCCATAAAACTATTGTGGGCAAACACTCCTCATGGTTTCAGGAATTGTAGACCCGGCCCCAGCATGACGAGCCGCCAGCATCCTGGCCGCTCTTGTCTCTATGTCTCAACATAAGGCCGCACGCGGAATGTCACTGTCAACCACTCAGAGGGTGGCCATGGGAATTAGATCAAAGAGCGCTCACCATGCTCATTATGCTTTAGAACTTGCTCTGCTTTTCTTATCAGCAATGCGGTGTAAGCTATCTTTAGCAGGGAGTCTATGGGACCCTGCAACTGGTCCAAACGTTTTATAGACCTTGACTCTGATCGGTAAGAGCGATTCCTGAATTAGTGTATGTTATCTGTTACTGTCAAACAACTGAATACAATAGACAATTTATGAATTTTAGCCTTGCATCTCTCGTATGTATCCTCCTCAAGAAAAGACATGAGGGATGAAGGTTTGGCTGCTGGTCTCCGCTAGAGAGGCAGTCACCTTCCTTCCCCCAGATATAATAAAGTGTCCTGGGTAAGTTTGTTCTGCTGTGGCCACGAGGCCTCTACCGGACAGAGCGACTTCCAACTGAGCCTCGGGAGGGGGTGTGTGTGTGTGTGTGTGTGGCACCACCGCCATAACCTGCCAACACCAACCAAGGCTCAACTACAAGAGGAAGGTGTACTCAGCCCACACCGCTGGCACACCTCAAGTACCCAGCTTGGGTGATAGGGGAGGCTGTGGAATGGGACCTTATAGGACACGTACTACAGTAGGTCATGCTACCAAGAACCGGAGTCAAGGCAGTTCTACCTAGTACACAGAAACAAACACAGGGAGCCTGCTAAATTGAAGAGGCAAAGAAATATGGCCCACATGAAAAAACAGAACAAAACCCAGATAAAGAAATATATGAAATGTAGATAGCCAACCCATCAGATGCAGAGTTCAAAACACTGGTAATCAGAATGCTCAAAGAAATTATTGAGTAAAACCACAAAATAAATTAAAAAAAGTGAAGGTTATACAAAGTGAAATGAAGAAAAATATACAAGGAACCAACGGAGATAGGAAGAAGCCAGGATTCAATTCAGCAATGTGGAACAAAAGAAAGAAAGAAACATGTGCCCAAAACAGAAAGGAAAAACAAGAATCGAACATCTAGGACAACTTTAAACATACCAACATCTGAATCCTAGCGGTGCCAGAAGGAGAAGAGAAAGAGCAAGAGACTGAAAACGTATTTGAAAAAATGAAAACTAACTTCCCAAATTTGGCCCAGGAAATAGACGTACAAGTCCAGGAAGCAAAGAGAGTCCCAAACAAGCTAGACCGAAAGCAGACCACACCAAGACACATCATAATTAAAATGCCAAAGGTGGAAGATAAAGAGAGAATCTTAAAGGCAACGATAGAAAATAACAGAGTTACCTACAAAGGAGTTCCCATAAAACTATTGTGGGCAAACACTCCTCATGGTTTCAGGAATTGTAGACCCGGCCCCAGCATGACGAGCCGCCAGCATCCTGGCCGCTCTTGTCTCTATGTCTCAACATAAGGCCGCACGCGGAATGTCACTGTCAACCACTCAGAGGGTGGCCATGGGAATTAGATCAAAGAGCGCTCACCATGCTCATTATGCTTTAGAACTTGCTCTGCTTTTCTTATCAGCAATGCGGTGTAAGCTATCTTTAGCAGGGAGTCTATGGGACCCTGCAACTGGTCCAAACGTTTTATAGACCTTGACTCTGATCGGTAAGAGCGATTCCTGAATTAGTGTATGTTATCTGTTACTGTCAAACAACTGAATACAATAGACAATTTATGAATTTTAGCCTTGCATCTCTCGTATGTATCCTCCTCAAGAAAAGACATGAGGGATGAAGGTTTGGCTGCTGGTCTCCGCTAGAGAGGCAGTCACCTTCCTTCCCCCAGATATAATAAAGTGTCCTGGGTAAGTTTGTTCTGCTGTGGCCACGAGGCCTCTACCGGACAGAGCGACTTCCAACTGAGCCTCGGGAGGGGGTGTGTGTGTGTGTGTGTGTGGCACCACCGCCATAACCTGCCAACACCAACCAAGGCTCAACTACAAGAGGAAGGTGTACTCAGCCCACACCGCTGGCACACCTCAAGTACCCAGCTTGGGTGATAGGGGAGGCTGTGGAATGGGACCTTATAGGCCACGTACTACAGTAGGTCATGCTACCAAGAACCGGAGTCAAGGCAGTTCTACCTAGTACACAGAAACAAACACAGGGAGCCTGCTAAATTGAAGAGGCAAAGAAATATGGCCCACATGAAAAAACAGAACAAAACCCAGATAAAGAAATATATGAAATGTAGATAGCCAACCCATCAGATGCAGAGTTCAAAACACTGGTAATCAGAATGCTCAAAGAAATTATTGAGTAAAACCACAAAATAAATTAAAAAAAGTGAAGGTTATACAAAGTGAAATGAAGAAAAATATACAAGGAACCAACGGAGATAGGAAGAAGCCAGGATTCAATTCAGCAATGTGGAACAAAAGAAAGAAAGAAACATGTGCCCAAAACAGAAAGGAAAAACAAGAATCGAACATCTAGGACAACTTTAAACATACCAACATCTGAATCCTAGCGGTGCCAGAAGGAGAAGAGAAAGAGCAAGAGACTGAAAACGTATTTGAAAAAATGAAAACTAACTTCCCAAATTTGGTCCAGGAAATAGATGTACAAGTCCAGGAAGCAAAGAGAGTCCCAAACAAGCTAGACCGAAAGCAGACCACACCAAGACACATCATAATTAAAATGCCAAAGGTGGAAGATAAAGAGAGAATCTTAAAGGCAACGATAGAAAATAACAGAGTTACCTACAAAGGAGTTCCCATAAAACTATTGTGGGCAAACACTCCTCATGGTTTCAGGAATTGTAGACCCGGCCCCAGCATGACGAGCCGCCAGCATCCTGGCCGCTCTTGTCTCTATGTCTCAACATAAGGCCGCACGTGGAATGTCACTGTCAACCACTCAGAGGGTGGCCATGGGAATTAGATCAAAGAGCGCTCACCATGCTCATTATGCTTTAGAACTTGCTCTGCTTTTCTTATCAGCAATGCGGTGTAAGCTATCTTTAGCAGGGAGTCTATGGGACCCTGCAACTGGTCCAAACGTTTTATAGACCTTGACTCTGATCGGTAAGAGCGATTCCTGAATTAGTGTATGTTATCTGTTACTGTCAAACAACTGAATACAATAGACAATTTATGAATTTTAGCCTTGCATCTCTCGTATGTATCCTCCTCAAGAAAAGACATGAGGGATGAAGGTTTGGCTGCTGGTCTCCGCTAGAGAGGCAGTCACCTTCCTTCCCCCAGATATAATAAAGTGTCCTGGGTAAGTTTGTTCTGCTGTGGCCACGAGGCCTCTACCGGACAGAGCGACTTCCAACTGAGCCTCGGGAGGGGGTGTGTGTGTGTGTGTGTGTGGCACCACCGCCATAACCTGCCAACACCAACCAAGGCTCAACTACAAGAGGAAGGTGTACTCAGCCCACACCGCTGGCACACCTCAAGTACCCAGCTTGGGTGATAGGGGAGGCTGTGGAATGGGACCTTATAGGACACGTACTACAGTAGGTCATGCTACCAAGAACCGGAGTCAAGGCAGTTCTACCTAGTACACAGAAACAAACACAGGGAGCCTGCTAAATTGAAGAGGCAAAGAAATATGGCCCACATGAAAAAACAGAACAAAACCCAGATAAAGAAATATATGAAATGTAGATAGCCAACCCATCAGATGCAGAGTTCAAAACACTGGTAATCAGAATGCTCAAAGAAATTATTGAGTAAAACCACAAAATAAATTAAAAAAAGTGAAGGTTATACAAAGTGAAATGAAGAAAAATATACAAGGAACCAACGGAGATAGGAAGAAGCCAGGATTCAATTCAGCAATGTGGAACAAAAGAAAGAAAGAAACATGTGCCCAAAACAGAAAGGAAAAACAAGAATCGAACATCTAGGACAACTTTAAACATACCAACATCTGAATCCTAGCGGTGCCAGAAGGAGAAGAGAAAGAGCAAGAGACTGAAAACGTATTTGAAAAAATGAAAACTAACTTCCCAAATTTGGTCCAGGAAATAGACGTACAAGTCCAGGAAGCAAAGAGAGTCCCAAACAAGCTAGACCGAAAGCAGACCACACCAAGACACATCATAATTAAAATGCCAAAGGTGGAAGATAAAGAGAGAATCTTAAAGGCAACGATAGAAAATAACAGAGTTACCTACAAAGGAGTTCCCATAAAACTATTGTGGGCAAACACTCCTCATGGTTTCAGGAATTGTAGACCCGGCCCCAGCATGACGAGCCGCCAGCATCCTGGCCGCTCTTGTCTCTATGTCTCAACATAAGGCTGCACGCGGAATGTCACTGTCAACCACTCAGAGGGTGGCCATGGGAATTAGATCAAAGAGCGCTCATCATGCTCATTATGCTTTAGAACTTGCTCTGCTTTTCTTTTCAGCAATGCGGTGTAAGCTATCTTTAGCAGGGAGTCTATGGGACCCTGCAACTGGTCCAAACGTTTTATAGACCTTGACTCTGATCGGTAAGAGCGATTCCTGAATTAGTGTATGTTATCTGTTACTGTCAAACAACTGAATACAATAGACAATTTATGAATTTTAGCCTTGCATCTCTCGTATGTATCCTCCTCAAGAAAAGACATGAGGGATGAAGGTTTGGCTGCTGGTCTCCGCTAGAGAGGCAGTCACCTTCCTTCCCCCAGATATAATAAAGTGTCCTGGGTAAGTTTGTTCTGCTGTGGCCACGAGGCCTCTACCGGACAGAGCGACTTCCAACTGAGCCTCGGGAGGGGGTGTGTGTGTGTGTGTGTGTGGCACCACCGCCATAACCTGCCAACACCAACCAAGGCTCAACTACAAGAGGAAGGTGTACTCAGCCCACACCGCTGGCACACCTCAAGTACCCAGCTTGGGTGATAGGGGAGGCTGTGGAATGGGACCTTATAGGCCACGTACTACAGTAGGTCATGCTACCAAGAACCGGAGTCAAGGCAGTTCTACCTAGTACACAGAAACAAACACAGGGAGCCTGCTAAATTGAAGAGGCAAAGAAATATGGCCCACATGAAAAAACAGAACAAAACCCAGATAAAGAAATATATGAAATGTAGATAGCCAACCCATCAGATGCAGAGTTCAAAACACTGGTAATCAGAATGCTCAAAGAAATTATTGAGTAAAACCACAAAATAAATTAAAAAAAGTGAAGGTTATACAAAGTGAAATGAAGAAAAATATACAAGGAACCAACGGAGATAGGAAGAAGCCAGGATTCAATTCAGCAATGTGGAACAAAAGAAAGAAAGAAACATGTGCCCAAAACAGAAAGGAAAAACAAGAATCGAACATCTAGGACAACTTTAAACATACCAACATCTGAATCCTAGCGGTGCCAGAAGGAGAAGAGAAAGAGCAAGAGACTGAAAACGTATTTGAAAAAATGAAAACTAACTTCCCAAATTTGGTCCAGGAAATAGACGTACAAGTCCAGGAAGCAAAGAGAGTCCCAAACAAGCTAGACCGAAAGCAGACCACACCAAGACACATCATAATTAAAATGCCAAAGGTGGAAGATAAAGAGAGAATCTTAAAGGCAACGATAGAAAATAACAGAGTTACCTACAAAGGAGTTCCCATAAAACTATTGTGGGCAAACACTCCTCATGGTTTCAGGAATTGTAGACCCGGCCCCAGCATGACGAGCCGCCAGCATCCTGGCCGCTCTTGTCTCTATGTCTCAACATAAGGCCGCACGCGGAATGTCACTGTCAACCACTCAGAGGGTGGCCATGGGAATTAGATCAAAGAGCGCTCATCATGCTCATTATGCTTTAGAACTTGCTCTGCTTTTCTTATCAGCAATGCGGTGTAAGCTATCTTTAGCAGGGAGTCTATGGGACCCTGCAACTGGTCCAAACGTTTTATAGACCTTGACTCTGATCGGTAAGAGCGATTCCTGAATTAGTGTATGTTATCTGTTACTGTCAAACAACTGAATACAATAGACAATTTATGAATTTTAGCCTTGCATCTCTCGTATGTATCCTCCTCAAGAAAAGACATGAGGGATGAAGGTTTGGCTGCTGGTCTCCGCTAGAGAGGCAGTCACCTTCCTTCCCCCAGATATAATAAAGTGTCCTGGGTAAGTTTGTTCTGCTGTGGCCACGAGGCCTCTACCGGACAGAGCGACTTCCAACTGAGCCTCGGGAGGGGGTGTGTGTGTGTGTGTGTGTGGCACCACCGCCATAACCTGCCAACACCAACCAAGGCTCAACTACAAGAGGAAGGTGTACTCAGCCCACACCGCTGGCACACGTAAAGTACCCAGCTTGGGTGATAGGGGAGGCTGTGGAATGGGACCTTATAGGACACGTACTACAGTAGGTCATGCTACCAAGAACCGGAGTCAAGGCAGTTCTACCTAGTACACAGAAACAAACACAGGGAGCCTGCTAAATTGAAGAGGCAAAGAAATATGGCCCACATGAAAAAACAGAACAAAACCCAGATAAAGAAATATATGAAATGTAGATAGCCAACCCATCAGATGCAGAGTTCAAAACACTGGTAATCAGAATGCTCAAAGAAATTATTGAGTAAAACCACAAAATAAATTAAAAAAAGTGAAGGTTATACAAAGTGAAATGAAGAAAAATATACAAGGAACCAACGGAGATAGGAAGAAGCCAGGATTCAATTCAGCAATGTGGAACAAAAGAAAGAAAGAAACATGTGCCCAAAACAGAAAGGAAAAACAAGAATCGAACATCTAGGACAACTTTAAACATACCAACATCTGAATCCTAGCGGTGCCAGAAGGAGAAGAGAAAGAGCAAGAGACTGAAAACGTATTTGAAAAAATGAAAACTAACTTCCCAAATTTGGTCCAGGAAATAGACGTACAAGTCCAGGAAGCAAAGAGAGTCCCAAACAAGCTAGACCGAAAGCAGACCACACCAAGACACATCATAATTAAAATGCCAAAGGTGGAAGATAAAGAGAGAATCTTAAAGGCAACGATAGAAAATAACAGAGTTACCTACAAAGGAGTTCCCATAAAACTATTGTGGGCAAACACTCCTCATGGTTTCAGGAATTGTAGACCCGGCCCCAGCATGACGAGCCGCCAGCATCCTGGCCGCTCTTGTCTCTATGTCTCAACATAAGGCTGCACGCGGAATGTCACTGTCAACCACTCAGAGGGTGGCCATGGGAATTAGATCAAAGAGCGCTCATCATGCTCATTATGCTTTAGAACTTGCTCTGCTTTTCTTTTCAGCAATGCGGTGTAAGCTATCTTTAGCAGGGAGTCTATGGGACCCTGCAACTGGTCCAAACGTTTTATAGACCTTGACTCTGATCGGTAAGAGCGATTCCTGAATTAGTGTATGTTATCTGTTACTGTCAAACAACTGAATACAATAGACAATTTATGAATTTTAGCCTTGCATCTCTCGTATGTATCCTCCTCAAGAAAAGACATGAGGGATGAAGGTTTGGCTGCTGGTCTCCGCTAGAGAGGCAGTCACCTTCCTTCCCCCAGATATAATAAAGTGTCCTGGGTAAGTTTGTTCTGCTGTGGCCACGAGGCCTCTACCGGACAGAGCGACTTCCAACTGAGCCTCGGGAGGGGGTGTGTGTGTGTGTGTGTGTGGCACCACCGCCATAACCTGCCAACACCAACCAAGGCTCAACTACAAGAGGAAGGTGTACTCAGCCCACACCGCTGGCACACCTCAAGTACCCAGCTTGGGTGATAGGGGAGGCTGTGGAATGGGACCTTATAGGCCACGTACTACAGTAGGTCATGCTACCAAGAACCGGAGTCAAGGCAGTTCTACCTAGTACACAGAAACAAACACAGGGAGCCTGCTAAATTGAAGAGGCAAAGAAATATGGCCCACATGAAAAAACAGAACAAAACCCAGATAAAGAAATATATGAAATGTAGATAGCCAACCCATCAGATGCAGAGTTCAAAACACTGGTAATCAGAATGCTCAAAGAAATTATTGAGTAAAACCACAATATAAATTAAAAAAAGTGAAGGTTATACAAAGTGAAATGAAGAAAAATATACAAGGAACCAACGGAGATAGGAAGAAGCCAGGATTCAATTCAGCAATGTGGAACAAAAGAAAGAAAGAAACATGTGCCCAAAACAGAAAGGAAAAACAAGAATCGAACATCTAGGACAACTTTAAACATACCAACATCTGAATCCTAGCGGTGCCAGAAGGAGAAGAGAAAGAGCAAGAGACTGAACACGTATTTGAAAAAATGAAAACTAACTTCCCAAATTTGGTCCAGGAAATAGACGTACAAGTCCAGGAAGCAAAGAGAGTCCCAAACAAGCTAGACCGAAAGCAGACCACACCAAGACACATCATAATTAAAATGCCAAAGGTGGAAGATAAAGAGAGAATCTTAAAGGCAACGATAGAAAATAACAGAGTTACCTACAAAGGAGTTCCCATAAAACTATTGTGGGCAAACACTCCTCATGGTTTCAGGAATTGTAGACCCGGCCCCAGCATGACGAGCCGCCAGCATCCTGGCCGCTCTTGTCTCTATGTCTCAACATAAGGCTGCACGCGGAATGTCACTGTCAACCACTCAGAGGGTGGCCATGGGAATTAGATCAAAGAGCGCTCATCATGCTCATTATGCTTTAGAACTTGCTCTGCTTTTCTTTTCAGCAATGCGGTGTAAGCTATCTTTAGCAGGGAGTCTATGGGACCCTGCAACTGGTCCAAACGTTTTATAGACCTTGACTCTGATCGGTAAGAGCGATTCCTGAATTAGTGTATGTTATCTGTTACTGTCAAACAACTGAATACAATAGACAATTTATGAATTTTAGCCTTGCATCTCTCGTATGTATCCTCCTCAAGAAAAGACATGAGGGATGAAGGTTTGGCTGCTGGTCTCCGCTAGAGAGGCAGTCACCTTCCTTCCCCCAGATATAATAAAGTGTCCTGGGTAAGTTTGTTCTGCTGTGGCCACGAGGCCTCTACCGGACAGAGCGACTTCCAACTGAGCCTCGGGAGGGGGTGTGTGTGTGTGTGTGTGTGGCACCACCGCCATAACCTGCCAACACCAACCAAGGCTCAACTACAAGAGGAAGGTGTACTCAGCCCACACCGCTGGCACACCTCAAGTACCCAGCTTGGGTGATAGGGGAGGCTGTGGAATGGGACCTTATAGGACACGTACTACAGTAGGTCATGCTACCAAGAACCGGAGTCAAGGCAGTTCTACCTAGTACACAGAAACAAACACAGGGAGCCTGCTAAATTGAAGAGGCAAAGAAATATGGCCCACATGAAAAAACAGAACAAAACCCAGATAAAGAAATATATGAAATGTAGATAGCCAACCCATCAGATGCAGAGTTCAAAACACTGGTAATCAGAATGCTCAAAGAAATTATTGAGTAAAACCACAAAATAAATTAAAAAAAGTGAAGGTTATACAAAGTGAAATGAAGAAAAATATACAAGGAACCAACGGAGATAGGAAGAAGCCAGGATTCAATTCAGCAATGTGGAACAAAAGAAAGAAAGAAACATGTGCCCAAAACAGAAAGGAAAAACAAGAATCGAACATCTAGGACAACTTTAAACATACCAACATCTGAATCCTAGCGGTGCCAGAAGGAGAAGAGAAAGAGCAAGAGACTGAAAACGTATTTGAAAAAATGAAAACTAACTTCCCAAATTTGGTCCAGGAAATAGACGTACAAGTCCAGGAAGCAAAGAGAGTCTCAAACAAGCTAGACCGAAAGCAGACCACACCAAGACACATCATAATTAAAATGCCAAAGGTGGAAGATAAAGAGAGAATCTTAAAGGCAACGATAGAAAATAACAGAGTTACCTACAAAGGAGTTCCCATAAAACTATTGTGGGCAAACACTCCTCATGGTTTCAGGAATTGTAGACCCGGCCCCAGCATGACGAGCCGCCAGCATCCTGGCCGCTCTTGTCTCTATGTCTCAACATAAGGCCGCACGCGGAATGTCACTGTCAACCACTCAGAGGGTGGCCATGGGAATTAGATCAAAGAGCGCTCACCATGCTCATTATGCTTTAGAACTTTCTCTGCTTTTCTTATCAGCAATGCGGTGTAAGCTATCTTTAGCAGGGAGTCTATGGGACCCTGCAACTGGTCCAAACGTTTTATAGACCTTGACTCTGATCGGTAAGAGCGATTCCTGAATTAGTGTATGTTATCTGTTACTGTCAAACAACTGAATACAATAGACAATTTATGAATTTTAGCCTTGCATCTCTCGTATGTATCCTCCTCAAGAAAAGACATGAGGGATGAAGGTTTGGCTGCTGGTCTCCGCTAGAGAGGCAGTCACCTTCCTTCCCCCAGATATAATAAAGTGTCCTGGGTAAGTTTGTTCTGCTGTGGCCACGAGGCCTCTACCGGACAGAGCGACTTCCAACTGAGCCTCGGGAGGGGGTGTGTGTGTGTGTGTGTGTGGCACCACCGCCATAACCTGCCAACACCAACCAAGGCTCAACTACAAGAGGAAGGTGTACTCAGCCCACACCGCTGGCACACGTAAAGTACCCAGCTTGGGTGATAGGGGAGGCTGTGGAATGGGACCTTATAGGCCACGTACTACAGTAGGTCATGCTACCAAGAACCGGAGTCAAGGCAGTTCTACCTAGTACACAGAAACAAACACAGGGAGCCTGCTAAATTGAAGAGGCAAAGAAATATGGCCCACATGAAAAAACAGAACAAAACCCAGATAAAGAAATATATGAAATGTAGATAGCCAACCCATCAGATGCAGAGTTCAAAACACTGGTAATCAGAATGCTCAAAGAAATTATTGAGTAAAACCACAAAATAAATTAAAAAAAGTGAAGGTTATACAAAGTGAAATGAAGAAAAATATACAAGGAACCAACGGAGATAGGAAGAAGCCAGGATTCAATTCAGCAATGTGGAACAAAAGAAAGAAAGAAACATGTGCCCAAAACAGAAAGGAAAAACAAGAATCGAACATCTAGGACAACTTTAAACATACCAACATCTGAATCCTAGCGGTGCCAGAAGGAGAAGAGAAAGAGCAAGAGACTGAAAACGTATTTGAAAAAATGAAAACTAACTTCCCAAATTTGGTCCAGGAAATAGACGTACAAGTCCAGGAAGCAAAGAGAGTCCCAAACAAGCTAGACCGAAAGCAGACCACACCAAGACACATCATAATTAAAATGCCAAAGGTGGAAGATAAAGAGAGAATCTTAAAGGCAACGATAGAAAATAACAGAGTTACCTACAAAGGAGTTCCCATAAAACTATTGTGGGCAAACACTCCTCATGGTTTCAGGAATTGTAGACCCGGCCCCAGCATGACGAGCCGCCAGCATCCTGGCCGCTCTTGTCTCTATGTCTCAACATAAGGCTGCACGCGGAATGTCACTGTCAACCACTCAGAGGGTGGCCATGGGAATTAGATCAAAGAGCGCTCATCATGCTCATTATGCTTTAGAACTTGCTCTGCTTTTCTTTTCAGCAATGCGGTGTAAGCTATCTTTAGCAGGGAGTCTATGGGACCCTGCAACTGGTCCAAACGTTTTATAGACCTTGACTCTGATCGGTAAGAGCGATTCCTGAATTAGTGTATGTTATCTGTTACTGTCAAACAACTGAATACAATAGACAATTTATGAATTTTAGCCTTGCATCTCTCGTATGTATCCTCCTCAAGAAAAGACATGAGGGATGAAGGTTTGGCTGCTGGTCTCCGCTAGAGAGGCAGTCACCTTCCTTCCCCCAGATATAATAAAGTGTCCTGGGTAAGTTTGTTCTGCTGTGGCCACGAGGCCTCTACCGGACAGAGCGACTTCCAACTGAGCCTCGGGAGGGGGTGTGTGTGTGTGTGTGTGTGGCACCACCGCCATAACCTGCCAACACCAACCAAGGCTCAACTACAAGAGGAAGGTGTACTCAGCCCACACCGCTGGCACACCTCAAGTACCCAGCTTGGGTGATAGGGGAGGCTGTGGAATGGGACCTTATAGGACACGTACTACAGTAGGTCATGCTACCAAGAACCGGAGTCAAGGCAGTTCTACCTAGTACACAGAAACAAACACAGGGAGCCTGCTAAATTGAAGAGGCAAAGAAATATGGCCCACATGAAAAAACAGAACAAAACCCAGATAAAGAAATATATGAAATGTAGATAGCCAACCCATCAGATGCAGAGTTCAAAACACTGGTAATCAGAATGCTCAAAGAAATTATTGAGTAAAACCACAAAATAAATTAAAAAAAGTGAAGGTTATACAAAGTGAAATGAAGAAAAATATACAAGGAACCAACGGAGATAGGAAGAAGCCAGGATTCAATTCAGCAATGTGGAACAAAAGAAAGAAAGAAACATGTGCCCAAAACAGAAAGGAAAAACAAGAATCGAACATCTAGGACAACTTTAAACATACCAACATCTGAATCCTAGCGGTGCCAGAAGGAGAAGAGAAAGAGCAAGAGACTGAAAACGTATTTGAAAAAATGAAAACTAACTTCCCAAATTTGGTCCAGGAAATAGACGTACAAGTCCAGGAAGCAAAGAGAGTCCCAAACAAGCTAGACCGAAAGCAGACCACACCAAGACACATCATAATTAAAATGCCAAAGGTGGAAGATAAAGAGAGAATCTTAAAGGCAACGATAGAAAATAACAGAGTTACCTACAAAGGAGTTCCCATAAAACTATTGTGGGCAAACACTCCTCATGGTTTCAGGAATTGTAGACCCGGCCCCAGCATGACGAGCCGCCAGCATCCTGGCCGCTCTTGTCTCTATGTCTCAACATAAGGCTGCACGCGGAATGTCACTGTCAACCACTCAGAGGGTGGCCATGGGAATTAGATCAAAGAGCGCTCATCATGCTCATTATGCTTTAGAACTTGCTCTGCTTTTCTTATCAGCAATGCGGTGTAAGCTATCTTTAGCAGGGAGTCTATGGGACCCTGCAACTGGTCCAAACGTTTTATAGACCTTGACTCTGATCGGTAAGAGCGATTCCTGAATTAGTGTATGTTATCTGTTACTGTCAAACAACTGAATACAATAGACAATTTATGAATTTTAGCCTTGCATCTCTCGTATGTATCCTCCTCAAGAAAAGACATGAGGGATGAAGGTTTGGCTGCTGGTCTCCGCTAGAGAGGCAGTCACCTTCCTTCCCCCAGATATAATAAAGTGTCCTGGGTAAGTTTGTTCTGCTGTGGCCACGAGGCCTCTACCGGACAGAGCGACTTCCAACTGAGCCTCGGGAGGGGGTGTGTGTGTGTGTGTGTGTGGCACCACCGCCATAACCTGCCAACACCAACCAAGGCTCAACTACAAGAGGAAGGTGTACTCAGCCCACACCGCTGGCACACGTAAAGTACCCAGCTTGGGTGATAGGGGAGGCTGTGGAATGGGACCTTATAGGCCACGTACTACAGTAGGTCATGCTACCAAGAACCGGAGTCAAGGCAGTTCTACCTAGTACACAGAAACAAACACAGGGAGCCTGCTAAATTGAAGAGGCAAAGAAATATGGCCCACATGAAAAAACAGAACAAAACCCAGATAAAGAAATATATGAAATGTAGATAGCCAACCCATCAGATGCAGAGTTCAAAACACTGGTAATCAGAATGCTCAAAGAAATTATTGAGTAAAACCACAAAATAAATTAAAAAAAGTGAAGGTTATACAAAGTGAAATGAAGAAAAATATACAAGGAACCAACGGAGATAGGAAGAAGCCAGGATTCAATTCAGCAATGTGGAACAAAAGAAAGAAAGAGACATGTGCCCAAAACAGAAAGGAAAAACAAGAATCGAACATCTAGGACAACTTTAAACATACCAACATCTGAATCCTAGCGGTGCCAGAAGGAGAAGAGAAAGAGCAAGAGACTGAAAACGTATTTGAAAAAATGAAAACTAACTTCCCAAATTTGGTCCAGGAAATAGACGTACAAGTCCAGGAAGCAAAGAGAGTCCCAAACAAGCTAGACCGAAAGCAGACCACACCAAGACACATCATAATTAAAATGCCAAAGGTGGAAGATAAAGAGAGAATCTTAAAGGCAACGATAGAAAATAACAGAGTTACCTACAAAGGAGTTCCCATAAAACTATTGTGGGCAAACACTCCTCATGGTTTCAGGAATTGTAGACCCGGCCCCAGCATGACGAGCCGCCAGCATCCTGGCCGCTCTTGTCTCTATGTCTCAACATAAGGCTGCACACGGAATGTCACTGTCAACCACTCAGAGGGTGGCCATGGGAATTAGATCAAAGAGCGCTCATCATGCTCATTATGCTTTAGAACTTGCTCTGCTTTTCTTATCAGCAATGCGGTGTAAGCTATCTTTAGCAGGGAGTCTATGGGACCCTGCAACTGGTCCAAACGTTTTATAGACCTTGACTCTGATCGGTAAGAGCGATTCCTGAATTAGTGTATGTTATCTGTTACTGTCAAACAACTGAATACAATAGACAATTTATGAATTTTGGCCTTGCATCTCTCGTATGTATCCTCCTCAAGAAAATACATGAGGGATGAAGGTTTGGCTGCTGGTCTCCGCTAGAGAGGCAGTCACCTTCCTTCCCCCAGATATAATAAAGTGTCCTGGGTAAGTTTGTTCTGCTGTGGCCACGAGGCCTCTACCGGACAGAGCGACTTCCAACTGAGCCTCGGGAGGGGGTGTGTGTGTGTGTGTGTGTGGCACCACCGCCATAACCTGCCAACACCAACCAAGGCTCAACTACAAGAGGAAGGTGTACTCAGCCCACACCGCTGGCACATGTAAAGTACCCAGCTTGGGTGATAGGGGAGGCTGTGGAATGGGACCTTATAGGACACGTACTACAGTAGGTCATGCTACCAAGAACCGGAGTCAAGGCAGTTCTACCTAGTACACAGAAACAAACACAGGGAGCCTGCTAAATTGAAGAGGCAAAGAAATATGGCCCACATGAAAAAACAGAACAAAACCCAGATAAAGAAATATATGAAATGTAGATAGCCAACCCATCAGATGCAGAGTTCAAAACACTGGTAATCAGAATGCTCAAAGAAATTATTGAGTAAAACCACAAAATAAATTAAAAAAAGTGAAGGTTATACAAAGTGAAATGAAGAAAAATATACAAGGAACCAACGGAGATAGGAAGAAGCCAGGATTCAATTCAGCAATGTGGAACAGAAGAAAGAAAGAAACATGTGCCCAAAACAGAAAGGAAAAACAAGAATCGAACATCTAGGACAACTTTAAACATACCAACATCTGAATCCTAGCGGTGCCAGAAGGAGAAGAGAAAGAGCAAGAGACTGAAAACGTATTTGAAAATATGAAAACTAACTTCCCAAATTTGGTCCAGGAAATAGACGTACAAGTCCAGGAAGCAAAGAGAGTCCCAAACAAGCTAGACCGAAAGCAGACCACACCAAGACACATCATAATTAAAATGCCAAAGGTGGAAGATAAAGAGAGAATCTTAAAGGCAACGATAGAAAATAACAGAGTTACCTACAAAGGAGTTCCCATAAAACTATTGTGGGCAAACACTCCTCATGGTTTCAGGAATTGTAGACCCGGCCCCAGCATGACGAGCCGCCAGCATCCTGGCCGCTCTTGTCTCTATGTCTCAACATAAGGCCGCACGCGGAATGTCACTGTCAACCACTCAGAGGGTGGCCATGGGAATTAGATCAAAGAGCGCTCATCATGCTCATTATGCTTTAGAACTTGCTCTGCTTTTCTTATCAGCAATGCGGTGTAAGCTATCTTTAGCAGGGAGTCTATGGGACCCTGCAACTGGTCCAAACGTTTTATAGACCTTGACTCTGATCGGTAAGAGCGATTCCTGAATTAGTGTATGTTATCTGTTACTGTCAAACAACTGAATACAATAGACAATTTATGAATTTTAGCCTTGCATCTCTCGTATGTATCCTCCTCAAGAAAAGACATGAGGGATGAAGGTTTGGCTGCTGGTCTCCGCTAGAGAGGCAGTCACCTTCCTTCCCCCAGATATAATAAAGTGTCCTGGGTAAGTTTGTTCTGCTGTGGCCACGAGGCCTCTACCGGACAGAGCGACTTCCAACTGAGCCTCGGGAGGGGGTGTGTGTGTGTGTGTGTGTGGCACCACCGCCATAACCTGCCAACACCAACCAAGGCTCAACTACAAGAGGAAGGTGTACTCAGCCCACACCGCTGGCACACCTCAAGTACCCAGCTTGGGTGATAGGGGAGGCTGTGGAATGGGACCTTATAGGACACGTACTACAGTAGGTCATGCTACCAAGAACCGGAGTCAAGGCAGTTCTACCTAGTACACAGAAACAAACACAGGGAGCCTGCTAAATTGAAGAGGCAAAGAAATATGGCCCACATGAAAAAACAGAACAAAACCCAGATAAAGAAATATATGAAATGTAGATAGCCAACCCATCAGATGCAGAGTTCAAAACACTGGTAATCAGAATGCTCAAAGAAATTATTGAGTAAAACCACAAAATAAATTAAAAAAAGTGAAGGTTATACAAAGTGAAATGAAGAAAAATATACAAGGAACCAACGGAGATAGGAAGAAGCCAGGATTCAATTCAGCAATGTGGAACAAAAGAAAGAAAGAAACATGTGCCCAAAACAGAAAGGAAAAACAAGAATCGAACATCTAGGACAACTTTAAACATACCAACATCTGAATCCTAGCGGTGCCAGAAGGAGAAGAGAAAGAGCAAGAGACTGAAAACGTATTTGAAAAAATGAAAACTAACTTCCCAAATTTGGTCCAGGAAATAGACGTACAAGTCCAGGAAGCAAAGAGAGTCCCAAACAAGCTAGACCGAAAGCAGACCACACCAAGACACATCATAATTAAAATGCCAAAGGTGGAAGATAAAGAGAGAATCTTAAAGGCAACGATAGAAAATAACAGAGTTACCTACAAAGGAGTTCCCATAAAACTATTGTGGGCAAACACTCCTCATGGTTTCAGGAATTGTAGACCCGGCCCCAGCATGACGAGCCGCCAGCATCCTGGCCGCTCTTGTCTCTATGTCTCAACATAAGGCCGCACGCGGAATGTCACTGTCAACCACTCAGAGGGTGGCCATGGGAATTAGATCAAAGAGCGCTCATCATGCTCATTATGCTTTAGAACTTGCTCTGCTTTTCTTATCAGCAATGCGGTGTAAGCTATCTTTAGCAGGGAGTCTATGGGACCCTGCAACTGGTCCAAACGTTTTATAGACCTTGACTCTGATCGGTAAGAGCGATTCCTGAATTAGTGTATGTTATCTGTTACTGTCAAACAACTGAATACAATAGACAATTTATGAATTTTAGCCTTGCATCTCTCGTATGTATCCTCCTCAAGAAAAGACATGAGGGATGAAGGTTTGGCTGCTGGTCTCCGCTAGAGAGGCAGTCACCTTCCTTCCCCCAGATATAATAAAGTGTCCTGGGTAAGTTTGTTCTGCTGTGGCCACGAGGCCTCTACCGGACAGAGCGACTTCCAACTGAGCCTCGGGAGGGGGTGTGTGTGTGTGTGTGTGTGGCACCACCGCCATAACCTGCCAACACCAACCAAGGCTCAACTACAAGAGGAAGGTGTACTCAGCCCACACCGCTGGCACACGTAAAGTACCCAGCTTGGGTGATAGGGGAGGCTGTGGAATGGGACCTTATAGGCCACGTACTACAGTAGGTCATGCTACCAAGAACCGGAGTCAAGGCAGTTCTACCTAGTACACAGAAACAAACACAGGGAGGCTGCTAAGTTGAAGAGGCAAAGAAATATGGCCCACATGAAAAAACAGAACAAAACCCAGATAAAGAAATATATGAAATGTAGATAGCCAACCCATCAGATGCAGAGTTCAAAACACTGGTAATCAGAATGCTCAAAGAAATTATTGAGTAAAACCACAAAATAAATTAAAAAAAGTGAAGGTTATACAAAGTGAAATGAAGAAAAATATACAAGGAACCAACGGAGATAGGAAGAAGCCAGGATTCAATTCAGCAATGTGGAACAAAAGAAAGAAAGAAACATGTGCCCAAAACAGAAAGGAAAAACAAGAATCGAACATCTAGGACAACTTTAAACATACCAACATCTGAATCCTAGCGGTGCCAGAAGGAGAAGAGAAAGAGCAAGAGACTGAAAACGTATTTGAAAAAATGAAAACTAACTTCCCAAATTTGGTCCAGGAAATAGACGTACAAGTCCAGGAAGCAAAGAGAGTCCCAAACAAGCTAGACCGAAAGCAGACCACACCAAGACACATCATAATTAAAATGCCAAAGGTGGAAGATAAAGAGAGAATCTTAAAGGCAACGATAGAAAATAACAGAGTTACCTACAAAGGAGTTCCCATAAAACTATTGTGGGCAAACACTCCTCATGGTTTCAGGAATTGTAGACCCGGCCCCAGCATGACGAGCCGCCAGCATCCTGGCCGCTCTTGTCTCTATGTCTCAACATAAGGCCGCACGCGGAATGTCACTGTCAACCACTCAGAGGGTGGCCATGGGAATTAGATCAAAGAGCGCTCATCATGCTCATTATGCTTTAGAACTTGCTCTGCTTTTCTTATCAGCAATGCGGTGTAAGCTATCTTTAGCAGGGAGTCTATGGGACCCTGCAACTGGTCCAAACGTTTTATAGACCTTGACTCTGATCGGTAAGAGCGATTCCTGAATTAGTGTATGTTATCTGTTACTGTCAAACAACTGAATACAATAGACAATTTATGAATTTTGGCCTTGCATCTCTCGTATGTATCCTCCTCAAGAAAAGACATGAGGGATGAAGGTTTGGCTGCTGGTCTCCGCTAGAGAGGCAGTCACCTTCCTTCCCCCAGATATAATAAAGTGTCCTGGGTAAGTTTGTTCTGCTGTGGCCACGAGGCCTCTACCGGACAGAGCGACTTCCAACTGAGCCTCGGGAGGGGGTGTGTGTGTGTGTGTGTGTGGCACCACCGCCATAACCTGCCAACACCAACCAAGGCTCAACTACAAGAGGAAGGTGTACTCAGCCCACACCGCTGGCACACGTAAAGTACCCAGCTTGGGTGATAGGGGAGGCTGTGGAATGGGACCTTATAGGCCACGTACTACAGTAGGTCATGCTACCAAGAACCGGAGTCAAGGCAGTTCTACCTAGTACACAGAAACAAACACAGGGAGCCTGCTAAATTGAAGAGGCAAAGAAATATGGCCCACATGAAAAAACAGAACAAAACCCAGATAAAGAAATATATGAAATGTAGATAGCCAACCCATCAGATGCAGAGTTCAAAACACTGGTAATCAGAATGCTCAAAGAAATTATTGAGTAAAACCACAAAATAAATTAAAAAAAGTGAAGGTTATACAAAGTGAAATGAAGAAAAATATACAAGGAACCAACGGAGATAGGAAGAAGCCAGGATTCAATTCAGCAATGTGGAACAAAAGAAAGAAAGAAACATGTGCCCAAAACAGAAAGGAAAAACAAGAATCGAACATCTAGGACAACTTTAAACATACCAACATCTGAATCCTAGCGGTGCCAGAAGGAGAAGAGAAAGAGCAAGAGACTGAAAACGTATTTGAAAATATGAAAACTAACTTCCCAAATTTGGTCCAGGAAATAGACGTACAAGTCCAGGAAGCAAAGAGAGTCCCAAACAAGCTAGACCGAAAGCAGACCACACCAAGACACATCATAATTAAAATGCCAAAGGTGGAAGATAAAGAGAGAATCTTAAAGGCAACGATAGAAAATAACAGAGTTACCTACAAAGGAGTTCCCATAAAACTATTGTGGGCAAACACTCCTCATGGTTTCAGGAATTGTAGACCCGGCCCCAGCATGACGAGCCGCCAGCATCCTGGCCGCTCTTGTCTCTATGTCTCAACATAAGGCTGCACGCGGAATGTCACTGTCAACCACTCAGAGGGTGGCCATGGGAATTAGATCAAAGAGCGCTCATCATGCTCATTATGCTTTAGAACTTGCTCTGCTTTTCTTATCAGCAATGCGGTGTAAGCTATCTTTAGCAGGGAGTCTATGGGACCCTGCAACTGGTCCAAACGTTTTATAGACCTTGACTCTGATCGGTAAGAGCGATTCCTGAATTAGTGTATGTTATCTGTTACTGTCAAACAACTGAATACAATAGACAATTTATGAATTTTAGCCTTGCATCTCTCGTATGTATCCTCCTCAAGAAAAGACATGAGGGATGAAGGTTTGGCTGCTGGTCTCCGCTAGAGAGGCAGTCACCTTCCTTCCCCCAGATATAATAAAGTGTCCTGGGTAAGTTTGTTCTGCTGTGGCCACGAGGCCTCTACCGGACAGAGCGACTTCCAACTGAGCCTCGGGAGGGGGTGTGTGTGTGTGTGTGTGTGGCACCACCGCCATAACCTGCCAACACCAACCAAGGCTCAACTACAAGAGGAAGGTGTACTCAGCCCACACCGCTGGCACACGTAAAGTACCCAGCTTGGGTGATAGGGGAGGCTGTGGAATGGGACCTTATAGGCCACGTACTACAGTAGGTCATGCTACCAAGAACCGGAGTCAAGGCAGTTCTACCTAGTACACAGAAACAAACACAGGGAGCCTGCTAAATTGAAGAGGCAAAGAAATATGGCCCACATGAAAAAACAGAACAAAACCCAGATAAAGAAATATATGAAATGTAGATAGCCAACCCATCAGATGCAGAGTTCAAAACACTGGTAATCAGAATGCTCAAAGAAATTATTGAGTAAAACCACAAAATAAATTAAAAAAAGTGAAGGTTATACAAAGTGAAATGAAGAAAAATATACAAGGAACCAACGGAGATAGGAAGAAGCCAGGATTCAATTCAGCAATGTGGAACAAAAGAAAGAAAGAAACATGTGCCCAAAACAGAAAGGAAAAACAAGAATCGAACATCTAGGACAACTTTAAACATACCAACATCTGAATCCTAGCGGTGCCAGAAGGAGAAGAGAAAGAGCAAGAGACTGAAAACGTATTTGAAAAAATGAAAACTAACTTCCCAAATTTGGTCCAGGAAATAGACGTACAAGTCCAGGAAGCAAAGAGAGTCCCAAACAAGCTAGACCGAAAGCAGACCACACCAAGACACATCATAATTAAAATGCCAAAGGTGGAAGATAAAGAGAGAATCTTAAAGGCAACGATAGAAAATAACAGAGTTACCTACAAAGGAGTTCCCATAAAACTATTGTGGGCAAACACTCCTCATGGTTTCAGGAATTGTAGACCCGGCCCCAGCATGACGAGCCGCCAGCATCCTGGCCGCTCTTGTCTCTATGTCTCAACATAAGGCCGCACGCGGAATGTCACTGTCAACCACTCAGAGGGTGGCCATGGGAATTAGATCAAAGAGCGCTCATCATGCTCATTATGCTTTAGAACTTGCTCTGCTTTTCTTATCAGCAATGCGGTGTAAGCTATCTTTAGCAGGGAGTCTATGGGACCCTGCAACTGGTCCAAACGTTTTATAGACCTTGACTCTGATCGGTAAGAGCGATTCCTGAATTAGTGTATGTTATCTGTTACTGTCAAACAACTGAATACAATAGAAAATTTATGAATTTTAGCCTTGCATCTCTCGTATGTATCCTCCTCAAGAAAAGACATGAGGGATGAAGGTTTGGCTGCTGGTCTCCGCTAGAGAGGCAGTCACCTTCCTTCCCCCAGATATAATAAAGTGTCCTGGGTAAGTTTGTTCTGCTGTGGCCACGAGGCCTCTACCGGACAGAGCGACTTCCAACTGAGCCTCGGGAGGGTGTGTGTGTGTGTGTGTGTGTGGCACCACCGCCATAACCTGCCAACACCAACCAAGGCTCAACTACAAGAGGAAGGTGTACTCAGCCCACACCGCTGGCACACCTCAAGTACCCAGCTTGGGTGATAGGGGAGGCTGTGGAATGGGACCTTATAGGACACGTACTACAGTAGGTCATGCTACCAAGAACCGGAGTCAAGGCAGTTCTACCTAGTACACAGAAACAAACACAGGGAGCCTGCTAAATTGAAGAGGCAAAGAAATATGGCCCACATGAAAAAACAGAACAAAACCCAGATAAAGAAATATATGAAATGTAGATAGCCAACCCATCAGATGCAGAGTTCAAAACACTGGTAATCAGAATGCTCAAAGGAATTATTGAGTAAAACCACAAAATAAATTAAAAAAAGTGAAGGTTATACAAAGTGAAATGAAGAAAAATATACAAGGAACCAACGGAGATAGGAAGAAGCCAGGATTCAATTCAGCAATGTGGAACAAAAGAAAGAAAGAAACATGTGCCCAAAACAGAAAGGAAAAACAAGAATCGAACATCTAGGACAACTTTAAACATACCAACATCTGAATCCTAGCGGTGCCAGAAGGAGAAGAGAAAGAGCAAGAGACTGAAAACGTATTTGAAAAAATGAAAACTAACTTCCCAAATTTGGTCCAGGAAATAGACGTACAAGTCCAGGAAGCAAAGAGAGTCCCAAACAAGCTAGACCGAAAGCAGACCACACCAAGACACATCATAATTAAAATGCCAAAGGTGGAAGATAAAGAGAGAATCTTAAAGGCAACGATAGAAAATAACAGAGTTACCTACAAAGGAGTTCCCATAAAACTATTGTGGGCAAACACTCCTCATGGTTTCAGGAATTGTAGACCCGGCCCCAGCATGACGAGCCGCCAGCATCCTGGCCGCTCTTGTCTCTATGTCTCAACATAAGGCCGCACGCGGAATGTCACTGTCAACCACTCAGAGGGTGGCCATGGGAATTAGATCAAAGAGCGCTCCTCATGCTCATTATGCTTTAGAACTTGCTCTGCTTTTCTTATCAGCAATGCGGTGTAAGCTATCTTTAGCAGGGAGTCTATGGGACCCTGCAACTGGTCCAAACGTTTTATAGACCTTGACTCTGATCGGTAAGAGCGATTCCTGAATTAGTGTATGTTATCTGTTACTGTCAAACAACTGAATACAATAGACAATTTATGAATTTTAGCCTTGCATCTCTCGTATGTATCCTCCTCAAGAAAAGAAATGAGGGATGAAGGTTTGGCTGCTGGTCTCCGCTAGAGAGGCAGTCACCTTCCTTCCCCCAGATATAATAAAGTGTCCTGGGTAAGTTTGTTCTGCTGTGGCCACGAGGCCTCTACCGGACAGAGCGACTTCCAACTGAGCCTCGGGAGGGGGTGTGTGTGTGTGTGTGTGTGGCACCACCGCCATAACCTGCCAACACCAACCAAGGCTCAACTACAAGAGGAAGGTGTACTCAGCCCACACCGCTGGCACACCTCAAGTACCCAGCTTGGGTGATAGGGGAGGCTGTGGAATGGGACCTTATAGGACACGTACTACAGTAGGTCATGCTACCAAGAACCGGAGTCAAGGCAGTTCTACCTAGTACACAGAAACAAACACAGGGAGCCTGCTAAATTGAAGAGGCAAAGAAATATGGCCCACATGAAAAAACAGAACAAAACCCAGATAAAGAAATATATGAAATGTAGATAGCCAACCCATCAGATGCAGAGTTCAAAACACTGGTAATCAGAATGCTCAAAGGAATTATTGAGTAAAACCACAAAATAAATAAAAAGAAGTGAAGGTTATAGAAAGTGAAATGAAGAAAAATATACAAGGAACCAACGGAGATAGGAAGAAGCCAGGATTCAATTCAGCAATGTGGAACAAAAGAAAAAAGAAACATGTGCCCAAAACAGAAAGGAGAACCAAGAATCGAACATCTAGGACAACTTTAAACATACCAACATCTGAATCCTAGCGGTGCCAGAAGAAGAGAAAGAGCAAGAGACTGAACACGTATTTGAAAAAATGAAAACTAACTTCCCAAATTTGACCCAGGAAATAGACGTACAAGTCCAGGAAGCAAAGAGACTCCCAAACAAGCTAGACCCAAAGAAGACCACACCAAGACATATCATAATTAAAATGCTAAAGGTGGAAGATAAAGAGAGAATCTTAAAGGCAATGATAGAAAATAACAGAGTTACCTACAAAGGAGTTCCCATAAAACTATTGTGGGCAAACACTCCTCATGGTTTCAGGAATTGTAGACCCGGCCCCAGCATGACGAGCCGCCAGCATCCTGGCCGCTCTTGTCTCTATGTCTCAACATAAGGCCGCACGCGGAATGTCACTGTCAACCACTCAGAGGGTGGACATGGGAATTAGATCAAAGAGCGCTTCTCATGCTCATTATGCTTTAGAACTTGCTCTGCTTTTCTTATCAGCAATGCGGTGTAAGCTATCTTTAGCAGGGAGTCTAAGGGACCCTGCAACTGGTCCAAACGTTTTATAGACCTTGACTCTGATCGGTAAGAGCGATTCCTGAATTAGTGTATGTTATCTGTTACTGTCAAACAACTGAATACAATAGACAATTTATGAATTTTAGCCTTGCATCTCTCGTATGTATCCTCCTCAAGAAAAGAAATGAGGGATGAAGGTTTGGCTGCTGGTCTCCGCTAGAGAGGCAGTCACCTTCCTTCCCCCAGATATAATAAAGTGTCCTGGGTAAGTTTGTTCTGCTGTGGCCATGAGGCCTCTACTGGACAGAGCGACTTCCAACTGAGCCTCGGGAGGGGGTGTGTGTGTGTGGCACCACCGCCATAACCTGCCAACACCAACCAAGGCTCAACTACAAGAGGAAGGTGTACTCAGCCCACACCGCTGGCACACCTCAAGTACCCAGCTTGGGTGATAGGGGAGGCTGTGGAATGGGACCTTATAGGACACGTACTACAGTAGGTCATGCTACCAAGAACCGGAGTCAAGGCAGTTCTACCTAGTACACAAAAACAAACACAGGGAGCCTGCTAAATTGAAGAGGCAAAGAAATATGGCCCACATGAAAAAACAGAACAAAACCCAGATAAAGAAATATATGAAATGTAGATAGCCAACCCATCAGATGCAGAGTTCAAAACACTGGTAATCAGAATGCTCAAAGAAATTATTGAGTAAAACCACAAAATAAATAAAAAGAAGTGAAGGTTATACAAAGTGAAATGAAGAAAAATATACAAGGAACCAACGGAGATAGGAAGAAGTCAGGATTCAATTCAGCAATGTGGAACAAAAGAAAAAAGAAACATGTGCCCAAAACAGAAAGGAGAACCAAGAATCGAACATCTAGGACAACTTTAAACATACCAACATCTGAATCCTAGCGGTGCCAGAAGAAGAGAAAGAGCAAGAGACTGAAAACGTATTTGAAAAAATGAAAACTAACTTCCCAAATTTGGCCCAGGAAATAGACGTACAAGTCCAGGAAGCAAAGAGACTCCCAAACAAGCTAGACCCAAAGAAGACCACACCAAGACACATCATAATTAAAATGCCAAAGGTGGAAGATAAAGAGAGAATCTTAAAGGCAACGATAGAAAATAACAGAGTTACCTAAAAAGGAGTTCCCATAAAACTATTGTGGGCAAACACTCCTCATGGTTTCAGGAATTGTAGACCCGGCCCCAGCATGATGAGCCGCCAGCATCCTGGCCGCTCTTGTCTCTATGTCTCAACATAAGGCCGCACGCGGAATGTCACTGTCAACCACTCAGAGGGTGGATACGGGAATTAGATCAAAGAGCGCTCCTCATGCTCATTATGCTTTAGAACTTGCTCTGCTTTTCTTATCAGCAATGTGGTGTAAGCTATCTTTAGCAGGGAGTCTATGGGACCCTGCAACTGGTCCAAACGTTTTATAGACCTTGACTCTGATCGGTAAGAGCGATTCCTGAATTAGTGTATGTTACCTGTTACTGTCAAACAACTGAATACAATAGACAATTTATGAATTTTAGCCTTGAATCTCTCGTATGTATCCTCCTCAAGAAATGGCATGAGGGATGAAGGTTTGGCTGCTAGTCTCCGCTAGAGAGTCAGTCACCTTCCTTCCCCCAGATATAATAAAGTGTCCTGGGTAAGTTTGTTCTGCTGTGGCCACGAGGCCTCTACTGGACAGAGCGACTTCCAACTGAGCATCGGTCGGGGGAGGTGTGTGTGGCACCACCGCCATAACCTGCCAACACCAACCGAGGCTCAACTACAAGAGGAAGATGTACTCAGCCCACACCGCTGACACACCTCAAGTACCCAGCTTGGGTGATAGGGGAGGCTGTGGAATGGGACCTTATAGGACACGTACTACAGTAGGTCATGCTACCAAGAACCGGAGTCAAGGCAGTTCTACCTAGTACACAGAAACAAACACAGGGAGCCTGCTAAATTGAAGAGGCAAAGAAATATGGCCCACATGAAAAAAACAGAACAAAACCCAGATAAAGAAATATATGAAATGTAGATAGCCAACCCATCAGATGCAGAGTTCAAAACACTGGTAATCAGAATGCTCAAAGAAATTGTTGAGTAAAACCACAAAATAAATTAAAAAAAGTGAAGGTTATACAAAGTGAAATGAAGAAAAATATACAAGGAACCAACGGAGATAGGAAGAAGCCAGGATTCAATTCAGCAATGTGGAACAAAAGAAAGAAAGAAACATGTGCCCAAAACAGAAAGGAAAAACAAGAATCGAACATCTAGGACAACTTTAAACATACCAACATCTGAATCCTAGCGGTGCCAGAAGGAGAAGAGAAAGAGCAAGAGACTGAACACGTATTTGAAAAAATGAAAACTAACTTCCCAAATTTGGTCCAGGAAATAGACGTACAAGTCCAGGAAGCAAAGAAAGTCCCAAACAAGCTAGACCGAAAGCAGACCACACCAAGACACATCATAATTAAAATGCCAAAGGTGGAAGATAAAGAGAGAATCTTAAAGGCAATGATAGAAAATAACAGAGTTACCTACAAAGGAGTTCGCATAAAACTATTGTGGGCAAACACTCCTCATGGTTTCAGGAATTGTAGACCCGGCCCCAGCATGACGAGCCACCAGCATCCTGGCTGCTCTTGTCTCTATGTCTCAACATAAGGCCGCACGCGGAATGTCACTGTCAACCACTCAGAGGGTGGATACGGGAATTAGATCAAAGAGCGCTCCTCATGCTCATTATGCTTTAGAACTTGCTCTGCTTTTCTTATCAGCAATGTGGTGTAAGCTATCTTTAGCAGGGAGTCTATGGGACCCTGCAACTGGTCCAAACGTTTTATAGACCTTGACTCTGATCGGTAAGAGCGATTCCTGAATTAGTGTATGTTACCTGTTACTGTCAAACAACTGAATACAATAGACAATTTATGAATTTTAGCCATGAATCTCTCGTATGTATCCTCCTCAAGAAATGGCATGAGGGATGAAGGTTTGGCTGCTGGTCTCCGCTAGAGAGTCAGTCACCTTCCTTCCCCCAGATATAATAAAGTGTCCTGGGTAAGTTTGTTCTGCTGTGGCCACGAGGCCTCTACTGGACAGAGCGACTTCCAACTGAGCATCGGTCGGGGGAGGTGTGTGTGGCACCACCGCCATAACCTGCCAACACCAACCGAGGCTCAACTACAAGAGGAAGATGTACTCAGCCCACACCGCTGACACACCTCAAGTACCCAGCTTGGGTGATAGGGGAGGCTGTGGAATGGGACCTTATAGGACACGTACTACAGTAGGTCATGCTACCAAGAACCGGAGTCAAGGCAGTTCTACCTAGTACACAGAAACAAACACAGGGAGCCTGCTAAATTGAAGAGGCAAAGAAATATGGCCCACATGAAAAAAACAGAACAAAACCCAGATAAAGAAATATATGAAATGTAGATAGCCAACCCATCAGATGCAGAGTTCAAAACACTGGTAATCAGAATGCTCAAAGAAATTATTGAGTAAAACCACAAAATAAATTAAAAAAAGTGAAGGTTATACAAAGTGAAATGAAGAAAAATATACAAGGAACCAACGGAGATAGGAAGAAGCCAGGATTCAATTCAGCAATGTGGAACAAAAGAAAAAAAGAAACATGTGCCCAAAACAGAAAGGAAAAACAAGAATCGAACATCTAGGACAACTTTAAACATACCAACATCTGAATCCTAGCGGTGCCAGAAGGAGAAGAGAAAGAGCAAGAGACTGAAAACGTATTTGAAAAAATGAAAACTAACTTCCCAAATTTGGTCCAGGAAATAGACGTACAAGTCCAGGAAGCAAAGAGAGTCCCAAACAAGCTAGACCGAAAGCAGACCACACCAAGACACATCATAATTAAAATGCCAAAGGTGGAAGATAAAGAGAGAATCTTAAAGGCAACGATAGAAAATAACAGAGTTACCTACAAAGGAGTTCCCATAAAACTATTGTGGGCAAACACTCCTCATGGTTTCAGGAATTGTAGACCCGGCCCCAGCATGACGAGCCGCCAGCATCCTGGCCGCTCTTGTCTCTATGTCTCAACATAAGGCTGCACGCGGAATGTCACTGTCAACCACTCAGAGGGTGGCCATGGGAATTAGATCAAAGAGCGCTCCTCATGCTCATTATGCTTTAGAACTTGCTCTGCTTTTCTTATCAGCAATGCGGTGTAAGCTATCTTTAGCAGGGAGTCTATGGGACCCTGCAACTGGTCCAAACGTTTTATAGACCTTGACTCTGATCGGTAAGAGCGATTCCTGAATTAGTGTATGTTATCTGTTACTGTCAAACAACTGAATACAATAGACAATTTATGAATTTTACCCTTGCATCTCTCGTATGTATCCTCCTCAAGAAAAGAAATGAGGGATGAAGGTTTGGCTGCTGGTCTCCGCTAGAGAGGCAGTCACCTTCCTTCCCCCAGATATAATAAAGTGTCCTGGGTAAGTTTGTTCTGCTGTGGCCACGAGGCCTCTACCGGACAGAGCGACTTCCAACTGAGCCTCGGGAGGGGGTGTGTGTGTGTGTGTGTGTGGCACCACCGCCATAACCTGCCAACACCAACCAAGGCTCAACTACAAGAGGAAGGTGTACTCAGCCCACACCGCTGGCACACGTAAAGTACCCAGCTTGGGTGATAGGGGAGGCTGTGGAATGGGACCCTATAGGACACGTACTACAGTAGGCCATGCTACCAAGAACCGGAGTCAAGGCAGTTCTACCTAGTACTCAGAAACAAACAAAGGGAGGCTGCTAAGTTGAAGAGGCAAAGAAATATGGCCCACATGAAAGAACAGAACAAAACCCAGATAAAGAAATATATGAAATGTAGATAGCCAACCCATCAGATGCGGAGTTCAAAACACTGGTAATCAGAATGCTCAAAGGAATTATTGAGTAAAACCACAAAATAAATAAAAAGAAGTGAAGGTTATACAAAGTGAAATGAAGAAAAATATACAAGGAACCAACGGAGATAGGAAGAAGCCAGGATTCAATTCAGCAATGTGGAACAAAAGAAAAAAGAAACATGTGCCCAAAACAGAAAGGAGAACCAAGAATCGAACATCTAGGACAACTTTAAACATACCAACATCTGAATCCTAGCGGTGCCAGAAGAAGAGAAAGAGCAAGAGACTGAAAACGTATTTTAAAAAATGAAAACTAACTTCCCAAATTTGGTCCAGGAAATAGAAGTACTAGTCCAGGAAGCAAAGAGAGTCCCAAACAAGCTAGACCGAAAGCAGACCACACCAAGACACATCATAATTAAAATGCCAAAGGTGGAAGATAAAGAGAGAATCTTAAAGGCAATGATAGAAAATAACAGAGTTACCTACAAAGGAGTTCCCATAAAACTATTGTGGGCAAACACTCCTCATGGTTTCAGGAATTGTAGACCCGGCCCCAGCATGACGAGCCGCCAGCATCCTGGCCGCTCTTGTCTCTATGTCTCAACATAAGGCCGCACGCGGAATGTCACTGTCAACCACTCAGAGGGTGGCCATGGGAATTAGATCAAAGAGCGCTCCTCATGCTCATTATGCTTTAGAACTTGCTCTGCTTTTCTTATCAGCAATGTGGTGTAAGCTATCTTTAGCAGTGAGTCTAGGGACCCTGCAACCGGTCCAAACGTTTTATAGAGCTTGACTCTGATCGGTAAGAGCGATTCCTGAATTAGTGTATGTTACCTGTTACTGTCAAACAACTGAATACAATAGACAATTTATGAATTTTAGCCTTGCATCTCTCGTATGTATCCTCCTCAAGAAAAGACATGAGGGATGAAGGTTTGGCTGCTGGTCTCCGCTAGAGAGGCAGTCACCTTCCTCCCCCCAGATAAAATAAAGTGTCCTGGGTAAGTTTGTTCTGCTGTGGCCATGAGGCCTCTACTGGACATAGCGACTTCCAACTGAGCCTCGGGGGGGGATGGTGTGTGTGTGTGTGTGTGGCACCACCGCCATAATCTGCCAACACCAACCAAGGCTCAACTACAAGAGGAAGGTGTACTCAGCCCACAGCGCTGGCACACCTCAAGTACCCAGCTTGGGTGATAGTGGAGGCTGTGGAATGGGACCCTATAGGACACGTATTACAATAGGCCATGCTACCAAGACACGGAGTCAAGGCAGTTCTACCTAGTACACAGAAACAAACACAGGGAGGCTGCTAAGTTGAAGAGGCAAAGAAATATGGCCCACATGAAAGAACAGAACAAAACCCAGATAAAGAAATATATGAAATGTAGATAGCCAACCCATCAGATGCAGAGTTCAAAACACTGGTAATCAGAATGCTCAAAGAAATTATTGAGTAAAACCACAAAATAAATAAAGTGAAGGTTATACAAAGTGAAATGAAGGAAAATATACAAGGAACCAACGGAGATAGGAAGAAGCCAGGATTCAATTCAGCAATGTGGAACAAAAGGAAGAAAGAAACATGTGGCCAAAACAGAAAGGAGAAACAAGAATCGAACATCTAGGACAACTTTAAACATACCAACATCTGAATCCTAGTGGTGCCAGAAGGAGAAGAGAAAGAGCAAGAGACTGAAAACGTATTTGAAAAAATGAAAACTAACTTCCCAAATTTGGTCCAGGAAATAGACGTAGAAGTCCAGGAAGCAAAGAGAGTCCCAAACAAGCTAGACCGAAAGCAGACCACACCAAGACACATCATAATTAAAATGCCAAAGGTGGAAGATAAAGAGAGAATCTTAAAGGCAACGATAGAAAATAACAGAGTTACCTACAAAGGAGTTCCCATAAAACTATTGTGGGCAAACACTCCTCATGGTTTCAGGAATTGTAGACCCGGCCCCAGCATGACGAGCCGCCAGCATCCTGGCCGCTCTTGTCTCTATGTCTCAACATAAGGCCGCACGAGGAATGTCACTGTCAACCACTCAGAGGGTGGCCATGGGAATTAGATCAAAGAGCGCTCCTCATGCTCATTATGCTTTAGAACTTGCTCTGCTTTTCTTATCATCAATGCGGTGTAAGCTATCTTTAGCAGGGAGTCTATGGGACCCTGCAACTGGTCCAAACGTTTTATAGACCTTGACTCTGATCGGTAAGAGCGATTCCTGAATTAGTGTATGTTATCTGTTCCTGTCAAACAACTGAATACAATAGACAATTTATGAATTTTAGCCTTGCAACTCTCGTATGTATCCTCCTCAAGAAAAGAAATGAGGGATGAAGGTTTGGCTGCTGGTCTCCGCTAGAGAGGCAGTCACCTTCCTTCCCCCAGATATAATAAAGTGTCCTGGGTAAGTTTGTTCTGCTGTGGCCACGAGGCCTCTACTGGACAGAGCGACTTCCAACTGAGCATCGGTCGGGGGAGGTGTGTGTGGCACCACCGCCATAACCTGCCAACACCAACCGAGGCTCAACTACAAGAGGAAGATGTACTCAGCCCACACCGCTGGCACACCTCAAGTACCCAGCTTGGGTGATAGGGGAGGCTGTGGAATGGGACCTTATAGGACACGTACTACAGTAGTTCATGCTACCAAGAACCGGAGTCAAGGCAGTTCTACCTAGTACACAGAAACAAACACAGGGAGCCTGCTAAATTGAAGAGGCAAAGAAATATGGCCCACATGAAAAAACAGAACAAAACCCAGATAAAGAAATATATGAAATGTAGATAGCCAACCCATCAGATGCAGAGTTCAAAACACTGGTAATCAGAATGCTCAAAGAAATTATTGGGTAAAACCACAAAATAAATTTAAAAAAAGTGAAGGTTATACAAAGTGAAATGAAGAAAAATATACAAGGAACCAACGGAGATAGGAAGAAGGCAGGATTCAATTCAGCAATGTGGAACAAAAGAAAGAAAGAAACATGTGCACAAAACAGAAAGGAGAACCAAGAATCGAACATCTAGGACAACTTTAAACATACCAACATCTGAATCCTAGCGGTGCCAGAAGGAGAAGAGAAAGAGCAAGAGACTGAAAACGTATTTGAAAAAATGAAAACTAACTTCCCAAATTTGGTCCAGGAAATAGACGTACAAGTCCAGGAAGCAAAGAGAGTCCCAAACAAGCTAGACCCAAAGAAGACCACACCAAGACACATCATAATTAAAATGCCAAAGGTGGAAGATAAAGAGAGAATCTTAAAGGCAACGATAGAAAATAACAGAGTTACCTACAAAGGAGTTCCCATAAAACTATTGTGGGCAAACACTCCTCATGGTTTCAGGAATTGTAGACCCGGCCCCAGCATGACGAGCCGCCAGCATCCTGGCCGCTCTTGTCTCTATGTCTCAACATAAGGCTGCACGCGGAATGTCACTGTCAACCACTCAGAGGGTGGCCATGGGAATTAGATCAAAGAGCGCTCCTCATGCTCATTATGCTTTAGAACTTGCTCTGCTTTTCTTATCAGCAATGCGGTGTAAGCTATCTTTAGCAGGGAGTCTATGGGACCCTGCAACTGGTCCAAACGTTTTATAGACCTTGACTCTGATCGGTAAGAGCGATTCCTGAATTAGTGTATGTTATCTGTTACTGTCAAACAACTGAATACAATAGACAATTTATGAATTTTAGCCTTGCATCTCTCGTATGTATCCTCCTCAAGAAAAGACATGAGGGATGAAGGTTTGGCTGCTGGTCTCCGCTAGAGAGGCAGTCACCTTCCTTCCCCCAGATATAATAAAGTGTCCTGGGTAAGTTTGTTCTGCTGTGGCCATGAGGCCTCTACTGGACAGAGCGACTTCCAACTGAGCCTCGGGCGGGGGTGTGTGTGTGTGGCACCACCGCCATAACCTGCCAACACCAACCAAGGCTCAACTACAAGAGGAAGGTGTACTCAGCCCACACCGCTGGCACAACTCAATTACCCAGCTTGGGTGATAGGGGAGGCTGTGGAATGGGACCTTATAGGACACGTACTACAGTAGGTCATGCTACCAAGAACCGGAGTCAAGGCAGTTCTACCTAGTTCTCAGAAACAAACACAGGGAGCCTGCTAAATTGAAGAGGCAAAGAAATATGGCCCACATGAAAAAACAGAACAAAGCCCAGATAAAGAAATATATGAAATGTAGATAGCCAACACATCAGATGCGGAGTTCAAAACACTGGTAATCAGAATGCTCAAAGGAATTATTGAGTAAAACCACAAAATAAATAAAAAGAAGTGAAGGTTATACAAAGTGAAATGAAGAAAAATATACAAGGAACCAACGGAGATAGGAAGAAGCCAGGATTCAATTCAGGAATGTGGAACAAAAGAAAAAAGAAACATGTGCCCAAAACAGAAAGGAGAACCAAGAATCGAACATCTAGGACAACTTTAAACATACCAACATCTGAATCCTAGCGGTGCCAGAAGAAGAGAAAGAGCAAGAGACTGAAAACGTATTTGAAAAAATGAAAACTAACTTCCCAAATTTGGCCCAGGAAATAGACGTACAAGTCCAGGAAGCAAAGAGAGTCCCAAACAAGCTAGACCCAAAGAAGACCACACCAAGATACATCATAATTAAAATGCCAAAGGTGGAAGATAAAGAGAGAATCTTAAAGGCAATGATAGAAAATAACGGAGTTACTAGAAAGGAGTTCCCATAAAACTATTGTGGGCAAACACTCCTCATGGTTTCAGGAATTGTAGACCCGGCCCCAGCATGACGAGCCACCAGCATCCTGGCCGCTCTTGTCTCTATGTCTCAACATAAGGCCGCACGCGGAATGTCACTGTCAACCACTCAGAGGGTGGACACGGGAATTAGATCAAAGAGCGCTCCTCATGCTCATTATGCTTTAGAACTTGCTCTGCTTTTCTTATCAGCAATGTGGTGTAAGCTATCTTTAGCAGGGAGTCTATGGGACCCTGCAACTGGTCCAAACATTTTATAGACCTTGACTCTGATCGGTAAGAGCGATTCCTGAATTAGTGTATGTTACCTGTTACTGTCAAACAACTGAATACAATAGACAATTTATGAATTTTGGCCTTGCATCTCTCGTATGTATCCTCCTCAAGAAATGGCATGAGGGATGAAGGTTTGGCTGCTGGTCTCCGCTAGAGAGGCAGTCACCTTCCTTCCCCCAGATATAATAAAGTGTCCTGGGTAAGTTTGTTCTGCTGTGGCCACGAGGCCTCTACTGGACAGAGCGACTTCCAACTGAGCCTCGGGGGAGGAGGGTGTGTGTGTGGCACCACCGCCATAACCTGCCAACACCAACCAAGGCTCAACTACAAGGGGAAGGTGTACTCAGCCAACACCGCTGGCACACCTCAAGTACCCAGCTTGGATGATAGGGGAGGCTGTGGAATGGGACCCTATAAGACACGTACTACAGTAGGCCATGCTACCAAGAACCGGAGTCAAGGCAGTTCTACCTAGTACTCAGAAACAAACACAGGGAGGCTGCTAAGTTGAAGAGGCAAAGAAATATGGCCCACATGAAAAAACAGAACAAAACCCAGATAAAGAAATATATGAAATGTAGATAGCCAACACATCAGATGCGGAGTTCAAAACACTGGTAATCAGAATGCTCAAAGGAATTATTGAGTAAAACCACAAAATAAATAAAAAGAAGTGAAGGTTATACAAAGTGAAATGAAGAAAAATATACAAGGAACCAACGGAGATAGGAAGAAGCCAGGATTCAATTCAGGAATGTGGAACAAAAGAAAAAAGAAACATGTGCCCAAAACAGAAAGGAGAACCAAGAATCGAACATCTAGGACAACTTTAAACATACCAACATCTGAATCCTAGCGGTGCCAGAAGAAGAGAAAGAGCAAGAGACTGAAAACGTATTTGAAAAAATGAAAACTAACTTCCCAAATTTGGCCCAGGAAATAGACGTACAAGTCCAGGAAGCAAAGAGAGTCCCAAACAAGCTAGACCCAAAGAAGACCACACCAAGATACATCATAATTAAAATGCCAAAGGTGGAAGATAAAGAGAGAATCTTAAAGGCAATGATAGAAAATAACGGAGTTACTAGAAAGGAGTTCCCATAAAACTATTGTGGGCAAACACTCCTCATGGTTTCAGGAATTGTAGACCCGGCCCCAGCATGACGAGCCACCAGCATCCTGGCCGCTCTTGTCTCTATGTCTCAACATAAGGCCGCACGCGGAATGTCACTGTCAACCACTCAGAGGGTGGACACGGGAATTAGATCAAAGAGCGCTCCTCATGCTCATTATGCTTTAGAACTTGCTCTGCTTTTCTTATCAGCAATGTGGTGTAAGCTATCTTTAGCAGGGAGTCTATGGGACCCTGCAACTGGTCCAAACGTTTTATAGACCTTGACTCTGATCGGTAAGAGCGATTCCTGAATTAGTGTATGTTACCTGTTACTGTCAAACAACTGAATACAATAGACAATTTATGAATTTTGGCCTTGCATCTCTCGTATGTATCCTCCTCAAGAAATGGCATGAGGGATGAAGGTTTGGCTGCTGGTCTCCGCTTGAGAGGCAGTCACCTTCCTTCCCCCAGATATAATAAAGTGTCCTGGGTAAGTTTGTTCTGCTGTGGCCACGAGGCCTCTACTGGACAGAGCGACTTCCAACTGAGCCTCGGGGGAGGAGGGTGTGTGTGTGGCACCACCGCCATAACCTGCCAACACCAACCAAGGCTCAACTACAAGGGGAAGGTGTACTCAGCCAACACCGCTGGCACACCTCAAGTACCCAGCTTGGATGATAGGGGAGGCTGTGGAATGGGACCCTATAAGACACGTACTACAGTAGGCCATGCTACCAAGAACCGGAGTCAAGGCAGTTCTACCTAGTACTCAGAAACAAACACAGGGAGGCTGCTAAGTTGAAGAGGCAAAGAAATATGGCCCACATGAAAGAACAGAACAAAACTCAGATAAAGAAATATATGAAATGTAGATAGCCAACCCATCAGATGCGGAGTTCAAAACACTGGTAATCAGAATGCTCAAAGAAATTATTGGGTAAAACCACAAAATAAATTTTAAAAAAGTGAAGGTTATACAAAGTGAAATGAAGAAAAATGTACAAGTAACCAACGGAGATAGGAAGAAGCCAGGATTCAATTCAGCAAATGTGGAACAAAAGAAAGAAAGAAACATGTGCCCAAAACAGAAAGAAAAAACAAGAATCGAACATCTAGGACAACTTTAAACATACCAATATCTGAATCCTAGCGGTGCCAGAAGGAGAAGAGAAAGAGCAAGAGACTGAAAACGTATTTGAAAAAATGAAAACTAACTTCCCAAATTTGGTCCAGGAAATAGACGTGAAAGTCCAGCAAGCAAAGAGAGTCCCAAACAAGCTAGACCGAAAGCAGACCACACCAAGACACTTCATAATTAAAATGCCAAAGGTGGAAGATAAAGAGAGAATCTTAAAGGCAATGATAGAAAATAACAGAGTTACCTACAAAGAAGTTCCCATAAAACTATTGTGGGCAAACACTCCACATGGTTTCAGGAATTGTAGACCCGGCCCCAGCATGACGAGCCGCCAGCATCCTGGCCGCTCTTGTCTCTATGTCTCAACATAAGGCCGCACGCGGAATGTCACTGTCAACCACTCAGAGGGTGGACACGGGAATTAGATCAAAGAGCGCTCCTCATGCTCATTATGCTTTAGAACTTGCTCTGCTTTTCTTATCAGCAATGTGGTGTAAGCTATCTTTAGCAGGGAGTCTATGGGACCCTGCAACTGGTCCAAACGTTTTATAGACCTTGACTCTGATCGGTAAGAGCGATTCCTGAATTAGTGTATGTTACCTGTTACTGTCAAACAACTGAATACAATAGACAATTTATGAATTTTGGCCTTGCATCTCTCGTATGTATCCTCCTCAAGAAATGGCATGAGGGATGAAGGTTTGGCTGCTGGTCTCCGCTAGAGAGGCAGTCACCTTCCTTCCCCCAGATATAATAAAGTGTCCTGGGTAAGTTTGTTCTGCTGTTGCCACGAGGCCTCTACTGGACAGAGCGACTTCCAACTGAGCCTCGGTCGGGGGAGGTGTGTATGGCACCACCGCCATAACCTGCCAACACCAACCAAGGCTCAACTACAAGAGGAAGATGTACTCAGCCCACACCGCTGGCACACCTCAAGTACCCAGCTTGGGTGATAGGGGAGGCTGTGGAATGGGACCTTATAGGACACGTACTACAGTAGGTCATGCTACCAAGAACCGGAGTCAAGGCAGTTCTACCTAGTACACAGAAACAAACATAGGGAGCCTGCTAAATTGAAGAGGCAAAGAAATATGGCCCACATGAAAGAACAGAACAAAACCCAGATAAAGAAATATATGAAATGTAGATAGCCAACCTATCAGATGCAGAGTTCAAAACACTGGTAATCAGAATGCTCAAAGAAATTATTGGGTAAAACCACAAAATAAATTTAAAAAAAGTGAAGGTTATACAAAGTGAAATGAAGAAAAATATACAAGGAACCAACGGAGATAGGAAGAAGCCAGGATTCAATTCAGCAATGTGGAACAAAAGAAAGAAAGAAACATGTGCCCAAAACAGAAAGGAGAACCAAGAATCGAACATCTAGGACAACTTTAAACATACCAACATCTGAATCCTAGCGGTGCCAGAAGGAGAAGAGAAAGAGCAAGAGACTGAAAACGTATTTGAAAAAATGAAAACTAACTTCCCAAATTTGGTCCAGGAAATAGACGTACAAGTCCAGGAAGCAAAGAGAGTCCCAAACAAGCTAGACCCAAAGAAGACCACACCAAGACACATCATAATTAAAATGCCAAAGGTGGAAGATAAAGAGAGAATCTTAAAGGCAACGATAGAAAATAACAGAGTTACCTACAAAGGAGTTCCCATAAAACTATTGTGGGCAAACACTCCTCATGGTTTCAGGAATTGTAGACCCGGCCCCAGCATGACGAGCCGCCAGCATCCTGGCCGCTCTTGTCTCTATGTCTCAACATAAGGCTGCACGCGGAATGTCACTGTCAACCACTCAGAGGGTGGCCATGGGAATTAGATCAAAGAGCGCTCCTCATGCTCATTATGCTTTAGAACTTGCTCTGCTTTTCTTATCAGCAATGCGGTGTAAGCTATCTTTAGCAGGGAGTCTATGGGACCCTGCAACTGGTCCAAACGTTTTATAGACCTTGACTCTGATCGGTAAGAGCGATTCCTGAATTAGTGTATGTTATCTGTTACTGTCAAACAACTGAATACAATAGACAATTTATGAATTTTAGCCTTGCATCTCTCGTATGTATCCTCCTCAAGAAAAGACATGAGGGATGAAGGTTTGGCTGCTGGTCTCCGCTAGAGAGGCAGTCACCTTCCTTCCCCCAGATATAATAAAGTGTCCTGGGTAAGTTTGTTCTGCTGTGGCCATGAGGCCTCTACTGGACAGAGCGACTTCCAACTGAGCCTCGGGCGGGGGTGTGTGTGTGTGGCACCACCGCCATAACCTGCCAACACCAAACAAGGCTCAACTACAAGAGGAAGGTGTACTCAGCCCACACCGCTGGCACACCTCAAGTACCCAGCTTGGGTGATAGGGGAGGCTGTGGAATGGGACCTTATAGGACACGTACTACAGTAGGTCATGCTACCGAGAACCGGAGTCAAGGCAGTTCTACCTAGTACACAGAAACAAACACAGGGAGCCTGCTAAATTGAAGAGGCAAAGTAATATGGCCCACATGAAAAAACAGAACAAAACCCAGATAAAGAAATATATGAAATGTAGATAGCCAACCCATCAGATGCAGAGTTCAAAACACTGGTAATCAGAATGCTCAAAGAAATTATTGAGTAAAACCACAAAATAAATAAAAAGAAGTGAAGGTTATACAAAGTGAAATGAAGAAAAATATACAAGGAACCAACGGAGATAGGAAGCAGCCAGGATTCAATTCAGTAATGTGGAACAAAAGAAAAAAGAAACATGTGCCCAAAACAGAAAAGAGAACCAAGAATCGAACATCTAGGACAACTTTAAACATACCAACATCTGAATCCTAGTGGTGCCAGAAGGAGAAGAGAAAGAGCAAGAGACTGAAAACGTATTTTAAAAAATGAAAACTAACTTCCCAAATTTGGTCCAGGAAATAGACGTACAAGTCCAGCAAGCAAAGAGAGTCCCAAACAAGCTAGACCGAAAGCAGACCACACCAAGACACATCATAATTAAAATGCCAAAGGTGGAAGATAAAGAGAGAATCTTAAAGGCAATGATAGAAAATAACAGAGTTACCTACAAAGAAGTTCCCATAAAACTATTGTGGGCAAACACTCCTCATGGTTTCAGGAATTGTAGACCCGGCCCCAGCATGACGAGCCGCCAGCATCCTGGCCGCTCTTGTCTCTATGTCTCAACATAAGGTCGCATGCGGAATGTCACTGTCAACCACTCAGAGGGTGGCCATGGGAATTAGATCAAAGAGCGCTCATCATGCGCATTATGCTTTAGAACTTGCTCTGCTTTTCTTATCAGCAATGCGGTGTAAGCTATCTTTAGCAGGGAGTCTATGGGACCCTGCAACTGGTCCAAACGTTTTATAGACCTTGACTCTGATCGGTAAGAGCGATTCCTGAATTAGTGTATGTTATCTGTTACTGTCAAACAACTGAATACAATAGACAATTTATGAATTTTAGCCTTGCATCTCTCGTATGTATCCTCCTCAAGAAAAGACATGAGGGATGAAGGTTTGGCTGCTGGTCTCCGCTAGAGAGGCAGTCACCTTCCTTCCCCCACATATAATAAAGTGTCCTGGGTAAGTTTGTTCTGCTGTGGCCACGAGGCCTCTACCGGACAGAGCGACTTCCAACTGAGCCTCGGGGGAGGAGGGTGTGTGTGTGGGACCACCGCCATAACCTGCCAACACCAACCAAGGCTCAACTACAAGGGGAAGGTGTACTCAGCCCACACCGCTGGCACACCTCAAGTACCCAGCTTGGATGATAGGGGAGGCTGTGGAATGGGACCCTATAAGACACGTACTACAGTAGGCCATGCTACCAAGAACCGGAATCAAGGCAGTTCTACCTAGTACTCAGAAACAAACACAGGGAGGCTGCTAAGTTGAAGAGGCAAAGAAATATGGCCCACATGAAAAAACAGAACAAAACCCAGATAAAGAAATATATGAAATGTAGATAGCCAACACATCAGATGCGGAGTTCAAAACACTGGTAATCAGAATGCTCAAAAGAATTATTGAGTAAAACCACAAAATAAATAAAAAGAAGTGAAGGTTATACAAAGTGAAATGAAGAAAAATATACAAGGAACCAACGGAGATAGGAAGAAGCCAGGATTCAATTCAGGAATGTGGAACAAAAGAAAAAAGAAACATGTGCCCAAAACAGAAAGGAGAACCAAGAATCGAACATCTAGGACAACTTTAAACATACCAACATCTGAATCCTAGCGGTGCCAGAAGAAGAGAAAGAGCAAGAGACTGAAAACGTATTTGAAAAAATGAAAACTAACTTCCCAAATTTGGCCCAGGAAATAGACGTACAAGTCCAGGAAGCAAAGAGACTCCCAAACAAGCTAGACCCAAAGAAGACCACACCAAGATACATCATAATTAAAATGCCAAAGGTGGAAGATAAAGAGAGAATCTTAAAGGCAATGATAGAAAATAACGGAGTTACTAGAAAGGAGTTCCCATAAAACTATTGTGGGCAAACACTCCTCATGGTTTCAGGAATTGTAGACCCGGCCCCAGCATGAGGAGCCACCAGCATCCTGGCCGCTCTTGTCTCTATGTCTCAACATAAGGCCGCACGCGGAATGTCACTGTCAACCACTCAGAGGGTGGACACGGGAATTAGATCAAAGAGCGCTCCTCATGCTCATTATGCTTTAGAACTTGCTCTGCTTTTCTTATCAGCAATGTGGTGTAAGCTATCTTTAGCAGGGAGTCTATGGGACCCTGCAACTGGTCCAAACATTTTATAGACCTTGACTCTGATCGGTAAGAGCGATTCCTGAATTAGTGTATGTTACCTGTTACTGTCAAACAACTGAATACAATAGACAATTTATGAATTTTGGCCTTGCATCTCTCGTATGTATCCTCCTCAAGAAATGGCATGAGGGATGAAGGTTTGGCTGCTGGTCTCCGCTAGAGAGGCAGTCACCTTCCTTCCCCCAGATATAATAAAGTGTCCTGGGTAAGTTTGTTCTGCTGTGGCCACGAGGCCTCTACTGGACAGAGCGACTTCCAACTGAGCCTCGGGGGAGGAGGGTGTGTGTGTGGCACCACCGCCATAACCTGCCAACACCAACCAAGGCTCAACTACAAGGGGAAGGTGTACTCAGCCAACACCGCTGGCACACCTCAAGTACCCAGCTTGGATGATAGGGGAGGCTGTGGAATGGGACCCTATAAGACACGTACTACAGTAGGCCATGCTACCAAGAACCGGAGTCAAGGCAGTTCTACCTAGTACTCAGAAACAAACACAGGGAGGCTGCTAAGTTGAAGAGGCAAAGAAATATGGCCCACATGAAAAAACAGAACAAAACCCAGATAAAGAAATATATGAAATGTAGATAGCCAACACATCAGATGCGGAGTTCAAAACACTGGTAATCAGAATGCTCAAAGGAATTATTGAGTAAAACCACAAAATAAATAAAAAGAAGTGAAGGTTATACAAAGTGAAATGAAGAAAAATATACAAGGAACCAACGGAGATAGGAAGAAGCCAGGATTCAATTCAGGAATGTGGAACAAAAGAAAAAAGAAACATGTGCCCAAAACAGAAAGGAGAACCAAGAATCGAACATCTAGGACAACTTTAAACATACCAACATCTGAATCCTAGCGGTGCCAGAAGAAGAGAAAGAGCAAGAGACTGAAAACGTATTTGAAAAAATGAAAACTAACTTCCCAAATTTGGCCCAGGAAATAGACGTACAAGTCCAGGAAGCAAAGAGAGTCCCAAACAAGCTAGACCCAAAGAAGACCACACCAAGATACATCATAATTAAAATGCCAAAGGTGGAAGATAAAGAGAGAATCTTAAAGGCAATGATAGAAAATAACGGAGTTACTAGAAAGGAGTTCCCATAAAACTATTGTGGGCAAACACTCCTCATGGTTTCAGGAATTGTAGACCCGGCCCCAGCATGACGAGCCACCAGCATCCTGGCCGCTCTTGTCTCTATGTCTCAACATAAGGCCGCACGCGGAATGTCACTGTCAACCACTCAGAGGGTGGACACGGGAATTAGATCAAAGAGCGCTCCTCATGCTCATTATGCTTTAGAACTTGCTCTGCTTTTCTTATCAGCAATGTGGTGTAAGCTATCTTTAGCAGGGAGTCTATGGGACCCTGCAACTGGTCCAAACGTTTTATAGACCTTGACTCTGATCGGTAAGAGCGATTCCTGAATTAGTGTATGTTACCTGTTACTGTCAAACAACTGAATACAATAGACAATTTATGAATTTTGGCCTTGCATCTCTCGTATGTATCCTCCTCAAGAAATGGCATGAGGGATGAAGGTTTGGCTGCTGGTCTCCGCTTGAGAGGCAGTCACCTTCCTTCCCCCAGATATAATAAAGTGTCCTGGGTAAGTTTGTTCTGCTGTGGCCACGAGGCCTCTACTGGACAGAGCGACTTCCAACTGAGCCTCGGGGGAGGAGGGTGTGTGTGTGGCACCACCGCCATAACCTGCCAACACCAACCAAGGCTCAACTACAAGGGGAAGGTGTACTCAGCCAACACCGCTGGCACACCTCAAGTACCCAGCTTGGATGATAGGGGAGGCTGTGGAATGGGACCCTATAAGACACGTACTACAGTAGGCCATGCTACCAAGAACCGGAGTCAAGGCAGTTCTACCTAGTACTCAGAAACAAACACAGGGAGGCTGCTAAGTTGAAGAGGCAAAGAAATATGGCCCACATGAAAGAACAGAACAAAACTCAGATAAAGAAATATATGAAATGTAGATAGCCAACCCATCAGATGCGGAGTTCAAAACACTGGTAATCAGAATGCTCAAAGAAATTATTGGGTAAAACCACAAAATAAATTTTAAAAAAGTGAAGGTTATACAAAGTGAAATGAAGAAAAATGTACAAGTAACCAACGGAGATAGGAAGAAGCCAGGATTCAATTCAGCAAATGTGGAACAAAAGAAAGAAAGAAACATGTGCCCAAAACAGAAAGAAAAAACAAGAATCGAACATCTAGGACAACTTTAAACATACCAATATCTGAATCCTAGCGGTGCCAGAAGGAGAAGAGAAAGAGCAAGAGACTGAAAACGTATTTGAAAAAATGAAAACTAACTTCCCAAATTTGGTCCAGGAAATAGACGTGAAAGTCCAGCAAGCAAAGAGAGTCCCAAACAAGCTAGACCGAAAGCAGACCACACCAAGACACTTCATAATTAAAATGCCAAAGGTGGAAGATAAAGAGAGAATCTTAAAGGCAATGATAGAAAATAACAGAGTTACCTACAAAGAAGTTCCCATAAAACTATTGTGGGCAAACACTCCACATGGTTTCAGGAATTGTAGACCCGGCCCCAGCATGACGAGCCGCCAGCATCCTGGCCGCTCTTGTCTCTATGTCTCAACATAAGGCCGCACGCGGAATGTCACTGTCAACCACTCAGAGGGTGGACACGGGAATTAGATCAAAGAGCGCTCCTCATGCTCATTATGCTTTAGAACTTGCTCTGCTTTTCTTATCAGCAATGTGGTGTAAGCTATCTTTAGCAGGGAGTCTATGGGACCCTGCAACTGGTCCAAACGTTTTATAGACCTTGACTCTGATCGGTAAGAGCGATTCCTGAATTAGTGTATGTTACCTGTTACTGTCAAACAACTGAATACAATAGACAATTTATGAATTTTGGCCTTGCATCTCTCGTATGTATCCTCCTCAAGAAATGGCATGAGGGATGAAGGTTTGGCTGCTGGTCTCCGCTAGAGAGGCAGTCACCTTCCTTCCCCCAGATATAATAAAGTGTCCTGGGTAAGTTTGTTCTGCTGTTGCCACGAGGCCTCTACTGGACAGAGCGACTTCCAACTGAGCCTCGGTCGGGGGAGGTGTGTATGGCACCACCGCCATAACCTGCCAACACCAACCAAGGCTCAACTACAAGAGGAAGATGTACTCAGCCCACACCGCTGGCACACCTCAAGTACCCAGCTTGGGTGATAGGGGAGGCTGTGGAATGGGACCTTATAGGACACGTACTACAGTAGGTCATGCTACCAAGAACCGGAGTCAAGGCAGTTCTACCTAGTACACAGAAACAAACATAGGGAGCCTGCTAAATTGAAGAGGCAAAGAAATATGGCCCACATGAAAGAACAGAACAAAACCCAGATAAAGAAATATATGAAATGTAGATAGCCAACCTATCAGATGCAGAGTTCAAAACACTGGTAATCAGAATGCTCAAAGAAATTATTGGGTAAAACCACAAAATAAATTTAAAAAAAGTGAAGGTTATACAAAGTGAAATGAAGAAAAATATACAAGGAACCAACGGAGATAGGAAGAAGCCAGGATTCAATTCAGCAATGTGGAACAAAAGAAAGAAAGAAACATGTGCCCAAAACAGAAAGGAGAACCAAGAATCGAACATCTAGGACAACTTTAAACATACCAACATCTGAATCCTAGCGGTGCCAGAAGGAGAAGAGAAAGAGCAAGAGACTGAAAACGTATTTGAAAAAATGAAAACTAACTTCCCAAATTTGGTCCAGGAAATAGACGTACAAGTCCAGGAAGCAAAGAGAGTCCCAAACAAGCTAGACCCAAAGAAGACCACACCAAGACACATCATAATTAAAATGCCAAAGGTGGAAGATAAAGAGAGAATCTTAAAGGCAACGATAGAAAATAACAGAGTTACCTACAAAGGAGTTCCCATAAAACTATTGTGGGCAAACACTCCTCATGGTTTCAGGAATTGTAGACCCGGCCCCAGCATGACGAGCCGCCAGCATCCTGGCCGCTCTTGTCTCTATGTCTCAACATAAGGCTGCACGCGGAATGTCACTGTCAACCACTCAGAGGGTGGCCATGGGAATTAGATCAAAGAGCGCTCCTCATGCTCATTATGCTTTAGAACTTGCTCTGCTTTTCTTATCAGCAATGCGGTGTAAGCTATCTTTAGCAGGGAGTCTATGGGACCCTGCAACTGGTCCAAACGTTTTATAGACCTTGACTCTGATCGGTAAGAGCGATTCCTGAATTAGTGTATGTTATCTGTTACTGTCAAACAACTGAATACAATAGACAATTTATGAATTTTAGCCTTGCATCTCTCGTATGTATCCTCCTCAAGAAAAGACATGAGGGATGAAGGTTTGGCTGCTGGTCTCCGCTAGAGAGGCAGTCACCTTCCTTCCCCCAGATATAATAAAGTGTCCTGGGTAAGTTTGTTCTGCTGTGGCCATGAGGCCTCTACTGGACAGAGCGACTTCCAACTGAGCCTCGGGCGGGGGTGTGTGTGTGTGGCACCACCGCCATAACCTGCCAACACCAAACAAGGCTCAACTACAAGAGGAAGGTGTACTCAGCCCACACCGCTGGCACACCTCAAGTACCCAGCTTGGGTGATAGGGGAGGCTGTGGAATGGGACCTTATAGGACACGTACTACAGTAGGTCATGCTACCGAGAACCGGAGTCAAGGCAGTTCTACCTAGTACACAGAAACAAACACAGGGAGCCTGCTAAATTGAAGAGGCAAAGTAATATGGCCCACATGAAAAAACAGAACAAAACCCAGATAAAGAAATATATGAAATGTAGATAGCCAACCCATCAGATGCAGAGTTCAAAACACTGGTAATCAGAATGCTCAAAGAAATTATTGAGTAAAACCACAAAATAAATAAAAAGAAGTGAAGGTTATACAAAGTGAAATGAAGAAAAATATACAAGGAACCAACGGAGATAGGAAGCAGCCAGGATTCAATTCAGTAATGTGGAACAAAAGAAAAAAGAAACATGTGCCCAAAACAGAAAAGAGAACCAAGAATCGAACATCTAGGACAACTTTAAACATACCAACATCTGAATCCTAGTGGTGCCAGAAGGAGAAGAGAAAGAGCAAGAGACTGAAAACGTATTTTAAAAAATGAAAACTAACTTCCCAAATTTGGTCCAGGAAATAGACGTACAAGTCCAGCAAGCAAAGAGAGTCCCAAACAAGCTAGACCGAAAGCAGACCACACCAAGACACATCATAATTAAAATGCCAAAGGTGGAAGATAAAGAGAGAATCTTAAAGGCAATGATAGAAAATAACAGAGTTACCTACAAAGAAGTTCCCATAAAACTATTGTGGGCAAACACTCCTCATGGTTTCAGGAATTGTAGACCCGGCCCCAGCATGACGAGCCGCCAGCATCCTGGCCGCTCTTGTCTCTATGTCTCAACATAAGGTCGCATGCGGAATGTCACTGTCAACCACTCAGAGGGTGGCCATGGGAATTAGATCAAAGAGCGCTCATCATGCGCATTATGCTTTAGAACTTGCTCTGCTTTTCTTATCAGCAATGCGGTGTAAGCTATCTTTAGCAGGGAGTCTATGGGACCCTGCAACTGGTCCAAACGTTTTATAGACCTTGACTCTGATCGGTAAGAGCGATTCCTGAATTAGTGTATGTTATCTGTTACTGTCAAACAACTGAATACAATAGACAATTTATGAATTTTAGCCTTGCATCTCTCGTATGTATCCTCCTCAAGAAAAGACATGAGGGATGAAGGTTTGGCTGCTGGTCTCCGCTAGAGAGGCAGTCACCTTCCTTCCCCCACATATAATAAAGTGTCCTGGGTAAGTTTGTTCTGCTGTGGCCACGAGGCCTCTACCGGACAGAGCGACTTCCAACTGAGCCTCGGGGGAGGAGGGTGTGTGTGTGGGACCACCGCCATAACCTGCCAACACCAACCAAGGCTCAACTACAAGGGGAAGGTGTACTCAGCCCACACCGCTGGCACACCTCAAGTACCCAGCTTGGATGATAGGGGAGGCTGTGGAATGGGACCCTATAAGACACGTACTACAGTAGGCCATGCTACCAAGAACCGGAATCAAGGCAGTTCTACCTAGTACTCAGAAACAAACACAGGGAGGCTGCTAAGTTGAAGAGGCAAAGAAATATGGCCCACATGAAAAAACAGAACAAAACCCAGATAAAGAAATATATGAAATGTAGATAGCCAACACATCAGATGCGGAGTTCAAAACACTGGTAATCAGAATGCTCAAAAGAATTATTGAGTAAAACCACAAAATAAATAAAAAGAAGTGAAGGTTATACAAAGTGAAATGAAGAAAAATATACAAGGAACCAACGGAGATAGGAAGAAGCCAGGATTCAATTCAGGAATGTGGAACAAAAGAAAAAAGAAACATGTGCCCAAAACAGAAAGGAGAACCAAGAATCGAACATCTAGGACAACTTTAAACATACCAACATCTGAATCCTAGCGGTGCCAGAAGAAGAGAAAGAGCAAGAGACTGAAAACGTATTTGAAAAAATGAAAACTAACTTCCCAAATTTGGCCCAGGAAATAGACGTACAAGTCCAGGAAGCAAAGAGACTCCCAAACAAGCTAGACCCAAAGAAGACCACACCAAGATACATCATAATTAAAATGCCAAAGGTGGAAGATAAAGAGAGAATCTTAAAGGCAATGATAGAAAATAACGGAGTTACTAGAAAGGAGTTCCCATAAAACTATTGTGGGCAAACACTCCTCATGGTTTCAGGAATTGTAGACCCGGCCCCAGCATGAGGAGCCACCAGCATCCTGGCCGCTCTTGTCTCTATGTCTCAACATAAGGCCGCACGCGGAATGTCACTGTCAACCACTCAGAGGGTGGACACGGGAATTAGATCAAAGAGCGCTCCTCATGCTCATTATGCTTTAGAACTTGCTCTGCTTTTCTTATCAGCAATGTGGTGTAAGCTATCTTTAGCAGGGAGTCTATGGGACCCTGCAACTGGTCCAAACATTTTATAGACCTTGACTCTGATCGGTAAGAGCGATTCCTGAATTAGTGTATGTTACCTGTTACTGTCAAACAACTGAATACAATAGACAATTTATGAATTTTGGCCTTGCATCTCTCGTATGTATCCTCCTCAAGAAATGGCATGAGGGATGAAGGTTTGGCTGCTGGTCTCCGCTAGAGAGGCAGTCACCTTCCTTCCCCCAGATATAATAAAGTGTCCTGGGTAAGTTTGTTCTGCTGTGGCCACGAGGCCTCTACTGGACAGAGCGACTTCCAACTGAGCCTCGGGGGAGGAGGGTGTGTGTGTGGCACCACCGCCATAACCTGCCAACACCAACCAAGGCTCAACTACAAGGGGAAGGTGTACTCAGCCAACACCGCTGGCACACCTCAAGTACCCAGCTTGGATGATAGGGGAGGCTGTGGAATGGGACCCTATAAGACACGTACTACAGTAGGCCATGCTACCAAGAACCGGAGTCAAGGCAGTTCTACCTAGTACTCAGAAACAAACACAGGGAGGCTGCTAAGTTGAAGAGGCAAAGAAATATGGCCCACATGAAAAAACAGAACAAAGCCCAGATAAAGAAATATATGAAATGTAGATAGCCAACACATCAGATGCGGAGTTCAAAACACTGGTAATCAGAATGCTCAAAGGAATTATTGAGTAAAACCACAAAATAAATAAAAAGAAGTGAAGGTTATACAAAGTGAAATGAAGAAAAATATACAAGGAACCAACGGAGATAGGAAGAAGCCAGGATTCAATTCAGGAATGTGGAACAAAAGAAAAAAGAAACATGTGCCCAAAACAGAAAGGAGAACCAAGAATCGAACATCTAGGACAACTTTAAACATACCAACATCTGAATCCTAGCGGTGCCAGAAGAAGAGAAAGAGCAAGAGACTGAAAACGTATTTGAAAAAATGAAAACTAACTTCCCAAATTTGGCCCAGGAAATAGACGTACAAGTCCAGGAAGCAAAGAGAGTCCCAAACAAGCTAGACCCAAAGAAGACCACACCAAGATACATCATAATTAAAATGCCAAAGGTGGAAGATAAAGAGAGAATCTTAAAGGCAATGATAGAAAATAACGGAGTTACCAGAAAGGAGTTCCCATAAAACTATTGTGGGCAAACACTCCTCATGGTTTCAGGAATTGTAGACCCGGCCCCAGCATGACGAGCCACCAGCATCCTGGCCGCTCTTGTCTCTATGTCTCAACATAAGGCCGCACGCGGAATGTCACTGTCAACCACTCAGAGGGTGGACACGGGAATTAGATCAAAGAGCGCTCCTCATGCTCATTATGCTTTAGAACTTGCTCTGCTTTTCTTATCAGCAATGTGGTGTAAGCTATCTTTAGCAGGGAGTCTATGGGACCCTGCAACTGGTCCAAACATTTTATAGACCTTGACTCTGATCGGTAAGAGCGATTCCTGAATTAGTGTATGTTACCTGTTACTGTCAAACAACTGAATACAATAGACAATTTATGAATTTTGGCCTTGCATCTCTCGTATGTATCCTCCTCAAGAAATGGCATGAGGGATGAAGGTTTGGCTGCTGGTCTCCGCTAGAGAGGCAGTCACCTTCCTTCCCCCAGATATAATAAAGTGTCCTGGGTAAGTTTGTTCTGCTGTGGCCACGAGGCCTCTACTGGACAGAGCGACTTCCAACTGAGCCTCGGGGGAGGAGGGTGTGTGTGTGGCACCACCGCCATAACCTGCCAACACCAACCAAGGCTCAACTACAAGGGGAAGGTGTACTCAGCCAACACCGCTGGCACACCTCAAGTACCCAGCTTGGATGATAGGGGAGGCTGTGGAATGGGACCCTATAAGACACGTACTACAGTAGGCCATGCTACCAAGAACCGGAGTCAAGGCAGTTCTACCTAGTACTCAGAAACAAACACAGGGAGGCTGCTAAGTTGAAGAGGCAAAGAAATATGGCCCACATGAAAAAACAGAACAAAGCCCAGATAAAGAAATATATGAAATGTAGATAGCCAACACATCAGATGCGGAGTTCAAAACACTGGTAATCAGAATGCTCAAAGGAATTATTGAGTAAAACCACAAAATAAATAAAAAGAAGTGAAGGTTATACAAAGTGAAATGAAGAAAAATATACAAGGAACCAACGGAGATAGGAAGAAGCCAGGATTCAATTCAGGAATGTGGAACAAAAGAAAAAAGAAACATGTGCCCAAAACAGAAAGGAGAACCAAGAATCGAACATCTAGGACAACTTTAAACATACCAACATCTGAATCCTAGCGGTGCCAGAAGAAGAGAAAGAGCAAGAGACTGAAAACGTATTTGAAAAAATGAAAACTAACTTCCCAAATTTGGCCCAGGAAATAGACGTACAAGTCCAGGAAGCAAAGAGAGTCCCAAACAAGCTAGACCCAAAGAAGACCACACCAAGATACATCATAATTAAAATGCCAAAGGTGGAAGATAAAGAGAGAATCTTAAAGGCAATGATAGAAAATAACGGAGTTACTAGAAAGGAGTTCCCATGAAACTATTGTGGGCAAACACTCCTCATGGTTTCAGGAATTGTAGACCCGGCCCCAGCATGACGAGCCACCAGCATCCTGGCCGCTCTTGTCTCTATGTCTCAACATAAGGCCGCACGCGGAATGTCACTGTCAACCACTCAGAGGGTGGACACGGGAATTAGATCAAAGAGCGCTCCTCATGCTCATTATGCTTTAGAACTTGCTCTGCTTTTCTTATCAGCAATGTGGTGTAAGCTATCTTTAGCAGGGAGTCTATGGGACCCTGCAACTGGTCCAAACATTTTATAGACCTTGACTCTGATCGGTAAGAGCGATTCCTGAATTAGTGTATGTTACCTGTTACTGTCAAACAACTGAATACAATAGACAATTTATGAATTTTGGCCTTGCATCTCTCGTATGTATCCTCCTCAAGAAATGGCATGAGGGATGAAGGTTTGGCTGCTGGTCTCCGCTAGAGAGGCAGTCACCTTCCTTCCCCCAGATATAATAAAGTGTCCTGGGTAAGTTTGTTCTGCTGTGGCCACGAGGCCTCTACTGGACAGAGCGACTTCCAACTGAGCCTCGGGGGAGGAGGGTGTGTGTGTGGCACCACCGCCATAACCTGCCAACACCAACCAAGGCTCAACTACAAGGGGAAGGTGTACTCAGCCAACACCGCTGGCACACCTCAAGTACCCAGCTTGGATGATAGGGGAGGCTGTGGAATGGGACCCTATAAGACACGTACTACAGTAGGCCATGCTACCAAGAACCGGAGTCAAGGCAGTTCTACCTAGTACTCAGAAACAAACACAGGGAGGCTGCTAAGTTGAAGAGGCAAAGAAATATGGCCCACATGAAAGAACAGAACAAAACCCAGATAAAGAAATATATGAAATGTAGATAGCCAACACATCAGATGCGGAGTTCAAAACACTGGTAATCAGAATGCTCAAAGGAATTATTGAGTAAAACCACAAAATAAATAAAAAGAAGTGAAGGTTATACAAAGTGAAATGAAGAAAAATATACAAGGAACCAACGGAGATAGGAAGAAGCCAGGATTCAATTCAGGAATGTGGAACAAAAGAAAAAAGAAACATGTGCCCAAAACAGAAAGGAGAACCAAGAATCGAACATCTAGGACAACTTTAAACATACCAACATCTGAATCCTAGCGGTGCCAGAAGAAGAGAAAGAGCAAGAGACTGAAAACGTATTTGAAAAAATGAAAACTAACTTCCCAAATTTGGCCCAGGAAATAGACGTACAAGTCCAGGAAGCAAAGAGAGTCCCAAACAAGCTAGACCCAAAGAAGACCACACCAAGATACATCATAATTAAAATGCCAAAGGTGGAAGATAAAGAGAGAATCTTAAAGGCAATGATAGAAAATAACGGAGTTACTAGAAAGGAGTTCCCATAAAACTATTGTGGGCAAACACTCCTCATGGTTTCAGGAATTGTAGACCCGGCCCCAGCATGACGAGCCACCAGCATCCTGGCCGCTCTTGTCTCTATGTCTCAACATAAGGCCGCACGCGGAATGTCACTGTCAACCACTCAGAGGGTGGACACGGGAATTAGATCAAAGAGCGCTCCTCATGCTCATTATGCTTTAGAACTTGCTCTGCTTTTCTTATCAGCAATGTGGTGTAAGCTATCTTTAGCAGGGAGTCTATGGGACCCTGCAACTGGTCCAAACATTTTATAGACCTTGACTCTGATCGGTAAGAGCGATTCCTGAATTAGTGTATGTTACCTGTTACTGTCAAACAACTGAATACAATAGACAATTTATGAATTTTGGCCTTGCATCTCTCGTATGTATCCTCCTCAAGAAATGGCATGAGGGATGAAGGTTTGGCTGCTGGTCTCCGCTAGAGAGGCAGTCACCTTCCTTCCCCCACATATAATAAAGTGTCCTGGGTAAGTTTGTTCTTCTGGGGCCACGAGGCCTCTACTGGACAGAGCGACTTCCAACTGAGCCTCGGGGGAGGAGGGTGTGTGTGTGGCACCACCGCCATAACCTGCCAACACCAACCAAGGCTCAACTACAAGGGGAAGGTGTACTCAGCCAACACCGCTGGCACACCTCAAGTACCCAGCTTGGATGATAGGGGAGGCTGTGGAATGGGACCCTATAAGACACGTACTACAGTAGGCCATGCTACCAAGAACCGGAGTCAAGGCAGTTCTACCTAGTACTCAGAAACAAACACAGGGAGGCTGCTAAGTTGAAGAGGCAAAGAAATATGGCCCACATGAAAAAACAGAACAAAGCCCAGATAAAGAAATATATGAAATGTAGATAGCCAACACATCAGATGCGGAGTTCAAAACACTGGTAATCAGAATGCTCAAAGGAATTATTGAGTAAAACCACAAAATAAATAAAAAGAAGTGAAGGTTATACAAAGTGAAATGAAGAAAAATATACAAGGAACCAACGGAGATAGGAAGAAGCCAGGATTCAATTCAGGAATGTGGAACAAAAGAAAAAAGAAACATGTGCCCAAAACAGAAAGGAGAACCAAGAATCGAACATCTAGGACAACTTTAAACATACCAACATCTGAATCCTAGCGGTGCCAGAAGAAGAGAAAGAGCAAGAGACTGAACACGTATTTGAAAAAATGAAAACTAACTTCCCAAATTTGGTCCAGGAAATAGAAGTACAAGTCCAGGAAGCAAAGAGAGTCCCAAACAAGCTAGACCGAAAGCAGACATCACCAAGACACATCATAATTAAAATGCCAAAGGTGGAAGATAAAGAGAGAATCTTAAAGGCAATGATAGAAAATAACAGAGTTACCTACAAAGGAGTTCCCATAAAACTATTATGGGCAAACACTCCTCATGGTTTCAGGAATTGTAGACCCGGCCCCAGCATGACGAGCCGCCAGCATCCTGGCCGCTCTTGTCTCTATGTCTCAACATAAGGTCGCACGCGGAATGTCACTGTCAACCACTCAGAGGGTGGCCATGGGAATTAGATCAAAGAGCGCTCCTCATGCTCATTATGCTTTAGAACTTGCTCTGCTTTTCTTATCAGCAATGTGGTGTAAGCTCTCTTTAGCAGGGAGTCTATGGGACCCTGCAACTGGTCCAAACGTTTTATAGACCTTGACTCTGATCGGTAAGAGCGATTCCTGAATTAGTGTATGTTATCTGTTACTGTCAAACAACTGAATACAATAGACAATTTATGAATTTTAGCCTTGCATCTCTCGTATGTATCCTCCTCAAGAAAAGACATGAGGGATGAAGGTTTGGCTGCTGGTCTCCGCTAGAGAGGCAGTCACCTTCCTTCCCCCAGATATAATAAAGTGTCCTGGGTAAGTTTGTTCTGCTGTGGCCACGAGGCCTCTACTGGACAGAGCGACTTCCAACTGAGCCTCGGGAGGGGGTGTGTGTGTGTGTGTGTGTGGCACCACCGCCATAACCTGCCAACACCAACCAAGGCTCAACTACAAGGGGAAGGTGTACTCAGCCAACACCGCTGGCACACCTCAAGTACCCAGCTTGGATGATAGGGGAGGCTGTGGAATGGGACCCTATAAGACACGTACTACAGTAGGCCATGCTACCAAGAACCGGAATCAAGGCAGTTCTACCTAGTACTCAGAAACAAACACAGGGAGGCTGCTAAGTTGAAGAGGCAAAGAAATATGGCCCACATGAAAAAACAGAACAAAACCCAGATAAAGAAATATATGAAATGTAGATAGCCAACACATCAGATGCGGAGTTCAAAACACTGGTAATCAGAATGCTCAAAGGAATTATTGAGTAAAACCACAAAATAAATAAAAAGAAGTGAAGGTTATACAAAGTGAAATGAAGAAAAATATACAAGGAACCAACGGAGATAGGAAGAAGCCAGGATTCAATTCAGGAATGTGGAACAAAAGAAAAAAGAAACATGTGCCCAAAACAGAAAGGAGAACCAAGAATCGAACATCTAGGACAACTTTAAACATACCAACATCTGAATCCTAGCGGTGCCAGAAGAAGAGAAAGAGCAAGAGACTGAAAACGTATTTGAAAAAATGAAAACTAACTTCCCAAATTTGGCCCAGGAAATAGACGTACAAGTCCAGGAAGCAAAGAGAGTCCCAAACAAGCTAGACCCAAAGAAGACCACACCAAGATACATCATAATTAAAATGCCAAAGGTGGAAGATAAAGAGAGAATCTTAAAGGCAATGATAGAAAATAACGGAGTTACTAGAAAGGAGTTCCCATAAAACTATTGTGGGCAAACACTCCTCATGGTTTCAGGAATTGTAGACCCGGCCCCAGCATGACGAGCCACCAGCATCCTGGCCGCTCTTGTCTCTATGTCTCAACATAAGGCCGCACGCGGAATGTCACTGTCAACCACTCAGAGGGTGGACACGGGAATTAGATCAAAGAGCGCTCCTCATGCTCATTATGCTTTAGAACTTGCTCTGCTTTTCTTATCAGCAATGTGGTGTAAGCTATCTTTAGCAGGGAGTCTATGGGACCCTGCAACTGGTCCAAACATTTTATAGACCTTGACTCTGATCGGTAAGAGCGATTCCTGAATTAGTGTATGTTACCTGTTACTGTCAAACAACTGAATACAATAGACAATTTATGAATTTTGGCCTTGCATCTCTCGTATGTATCCTCCTCAAGAAATGGCATGAGGGATGAAGGTTTGGCTGCTGGTCTCCGCTAGAGAGGCAGTCACCTTCCTTCCCCCACATATAATAAAGTGTCCTGGGTAAGTTTGTTCTTCTGGGGCCACGAGGCCTCTACTGGACAGAGCGACTTCCAACTGAGCCTCGGGGGAGGAGGGTGTGTGTGTGGCACCACCGCCATAACCTGCCAACACCAACCAAGGCTCAACTACAAGGGGAAGGTGTACTCAGCCAACACCGCTGGCACACCTCAAGTACCCAGCTTGGATGATAGGGGAGGCTGTGGAATGGGACCCTATAAGACACGTACTACAGTAGGCCATGCTACCAAGAACCGGAGTCAAGGCAGTTCTACCTAGTACTCAGAAACAAACACAGGGAGGCTGCTAAGTTGAAGAGGCAAAGAAATATGGCCCACATGAAAAAACAGAACAAAGCCCAGATAAAGAAATATATGAAATGTAGATAGCCAACACATCAGATGCGGAGTTCAAAACACTGGTAATCAGAATGCTCAAAGGAATTATTGAGTAAAACCACAAAATAAATAAAAAGAAGTGAAGGTTATACAAAGTGAAATGAAGAAAAATATACAAGGAACCAACGGAGATAGGAAGAAGCAAGGATTCAATTCAGGAATGTGGAACAAAAGAAAAAAGAAACATGTGCCCAAAACAGAAAGGAGAACCAAGAATCGAACATCTAGGACAACTTTAAACATACCAACATCTGAATCCTAGCGGTGCCAGAAGAAGAGAAAGAGCAAGAGACTGAACACGTATTTGAAAAAATGAAAACTAACTTCCCAAATTTGGTCCAGGAAATAGAAGTACAAGTCCAGGAAGCAAAGAGAGTCCCAAACAAGCTAGACCGAAAGCAGACATCACCAAGACACATCATAATTAAAATGCCAAAGGTGGAAGATAAAGAGAGAATCTTAAAGGCAATGATAGAAAATAACAGAGTTACCTACAAAGGAGTTCCCATAAAACTATTATGGGCAAACACTCCTCATGGTTTCAGGAATTGTAGACCCGGCCCCAGCATGACGAGCCGCCAGCATCCTGGCCGCTCTTGTCTCTATGTCTCAACATAAGGTCGCACGCGGAATGTCACTGTCAACCACTCAGAGGGTGGCCATGGGAATTAGATCAAAGAGCGCTCCTCATGCTCATTATGCTTTAGAACTTGCTCTGCTTTTCTTATCAGCAATGTGGTGTAAGCTCTCTTTAGCAGGGAGTCTATGGGACCCTGCAACTGGTCCAAACGTTTTATAGACCTTGACTCTGATCGGTAAGAGCGATTCCTGAATTAGTGTATGTTATCTGTTACTGTCAAACAACTGAATACAATAGACAATTTATGAATTTTAGCCTTGCATCTCTCGTATGTATCCTCCTCAAGAAAAGACATGAGGGATGAAGGTTTGGCTGCTGGTCTCCGCTAGAGAGGCAGTCACCTTCCTTCCCCCAGATATAATAAAGTGTCCTGGGTAAGTTTGTTCTGCTGTGGCCACGAGGCCTCTACTGGACAGAGCGACTTCCAACTGAGCCTCGGGAGGGGGTGTGTGTGTGTGTGTGTGTGGCACCACCGCCATAACCTGCCAACACCAACCAAGGCTCAACTACAAGGGGAAGGTGTACTCAGCCAACACCGCTGGCACACCTCAAGTACCCAGCTTGGATGATAGGGGAGGCTGTGGAATGGGACCCTATAAGACACGTACTACAGTAGGCCATGCTACCAAGAACCGGAATCAAGGCAGTTCTACCTAGTACTCAGAAACAAACACAGGGAGGCTGCTAAGTTGAAGAGGCAAAGAAATATGGCCCACATGAAAAAACAGAACAAAACCCAGATAAAGAAATATATGAAATGTAGATAGCCAACACATCAGATGCGGAGTTCAAAACACTGGTAATCAGAATGCTCAAAGGAATTATTGAGTAAAACCACAAAATAAATAAAAAGAAGTGAAGGTTATACAAAGTGAAATGAAGAAAAATATACAAGGAACCAACGGAGATAGGAAGAAGCCAGGATTCAATTCAGGAATGTGGAACAAAAGAAAAAAGAAACATGTGCCCAAAACAGAAAGGAGAACCAAGAATCGAACATCTAGGACAACTTTAAACATACCAACATCTGAATCCTAGCGGTGCCAGAAGAAGAGAAAGAGCAAGAGACTGAAAACGTATTTGAAAAAATGAAAACTAACTTCCCAAATTTGGCCCAGGAAATAGACGTACAAGTCCAGGAAGCAAAGAGAGTCCCAAACAAGCTAGACCCAAAGAAGACCACACCAAGATACATCATAATTAAAATGCCAAAGGTGGAAGATAAAGAGAGAATCTTAAAGGCAATGATAGAAAATAACGGAGTTACTAGAAAGGAGTTCCCATAAAACTATTGTGGGCAAACACTCCTCATGGTTTCAGGAATTGTAGACCCGGCCCCAGCATGACGAGCCACCAGCATCCTGGCCGCTCTTGTCTCTATGTCTCAACATAAGGCCGCACGCGGAATGTCACTGTCAACCACTCAGAGGGTGGACACGGGAATTAGATCAAAGAGCGCTCCTCATGCTCATTATGCTTTAGAACTTGCTCTGCTTTTCTTATCAGCAATGTGGTGTAAGCTATCTTTAGCAGGGAGTCTATGGGACCCTGCAACTGGTCCAAACATTTTATAGACCTTGACTCTGATCGGTAAGAGCGATTCCTGAATTAGTGTATGTTACCTGTTACTGTCAAACAACTGAATACAATAGACAATTTATGAATTTTGGCCTTGCATCTCTCGTATGTATCCTCCTCAAGAAATGGCATGAGGGATGAAGGTTTGGCTGCTGGTCTCCGCTAGAGAGGCAGTCACCTTCCTTCCCCCACATATAATAAAGTGTCCTGGGTAAGTTTGTTCTTCTGGGGCCACGAGGCCTCTACTGGACAGAGCGACTTCCAACTGAGCCTCGGGGGAGGAGGGTGTGTGTGTGGCACCACCGCCATAACCTGCCAACACCAACCAAGGCTCAACTACAAGCGGAAGGTGTACTCAGCCAACACCGCTGGCACACCTCAAGTACCCAGCTTGGATGATAGGGGAGGCTGTGGAATGGGACCCTATAAGACACGTACTACAGTAGGCCATGCTACCAAGAACCGGAGTCAAGGCAGTTCTACCTAGTACTCAGAAACAAACACAGGGAGGCTGCTAAGTTGAAGAGGCAAAGAAATATGGCCCACATGAAAAAACAGAACAAAGCCCAGATAAAGAAATATATGAAATGTAGATAGCCAACACATCAGATGCGGAGTTCAAAACACTGGTAATCAGAATGCTCAAAGGAATTATTGAGTAAAACCACAAAATAAATAAAAAAAAGTGAAGGTTATACAAAGTGAAATGAAGAAAAATATACAAGGAACCAACGGAGATAGGAAGAAGCCAGGATTCAATTCAGCAATGTGGAACAAAAGAAAGAAATAAACATGTGCCCAAAACAGAAAGGAAAAACAAGAATCGAACATCTAGGACAACTTTAAACATACCAACATCTGAATCCTAGCGGTGCCAGAAGGAGAAGAGAAAGAGCAAGAGACTGAAAACATATTTGAAAAAATGAAAACTAACTTCCCAAATTTGGTCCAGGAAATAGACGTACAAGTCCAGGAAGCAAAGAGAGTCCCAAACAAGCTAGACCGAAAGCAGACCACACCAAGACACATCATAATTAAAATGCCAAAGGTGGAAGATAAAGAGAGAATCTTAAAGGCAATGATAGAAAATAACAGAGTTACCTACAAAGAAGTTCCCATAAAACTATTGTGGGCAAACACTCCTCATGGTTTCAGGAATTGTAGACCCGGCCCCAGCATGACGAGCCGCCAGCATCCTGGCCGCTCTTGTCTCTATGTCTCAACATAAGGCCGCACGCGGAATGTCACTGTCAACCACTCAGAGGGTGGACACGGGAATTAGATCAAAGAGCGCTCCTCATGCTCATTATGCTTTAGAACTTGCTCTGCTTTTCTTATCAGCAATGTGGTGTAAGCTATCTTTAGCAGGGAGTCTATGGGACCCTGCAACTGGTCCAAACGTTTTATAGACCTTGACTCTGATCGGTAAGAGCGATTCCTGAATTAGTGTATGTTACCTGTTACTGTCAAACAACTGAATACAATAGACAATTTATGAATTTTGGCCTTGCATCTCTCGTATGTATCCTCCTCAAGAAATGGCATGAGGGATGAAGGTTTGGCTGCTGGTCTCCGCTAGAGAGGCAGTCACCTTCCTTCCCCCAGATATAATAAAGTGTCCTGGGTAAGTTTGTTCTGCTGTGGCCACGAGGCCTCTACTGGACAGAGCGACTTCCAACTGAGCCTCGGGGGGGGAGGGTGTGTGTGTGGCACCACCGCCATAACCTGCCAACACCAACCAAGGCTCAACTACAAGGGGAAGGTGTACTCAGCCCACACCGCTGGCACACCTCAAGTACCCAGCTTGTGTGATAGGGGAGGCTGTGGAATGGGACCCTATAGGACACGTACTACAGTAGGTCATGCTACCAAGAACCGGAGTCAAGGCAGTTCTACCTAGTACACAGAAACAAACACAGGGAGCCTGCTAAATTGAAGAGGCAAAGAAATATGGCCCACATGAAAGAACAGAACAAAACCCAGATAAAGAAATATATGAAATGTAGATAGCCAACCCATCAGATGCAGAGTTCAAAACACTGGTAATCAGAATGCTCAAAGAAATTATTGAGTAAAACCACAAAATAAATAAAAAGAAGTGAAGGTTATACAAAGTGAAATGAAGAAAAATATACAAGGAACCAACGGAGATAGGAAGAAGCCAGGATTCAATTCAGGAATGTGGAACAAAAGAAAAAAGAAACATGTGCCCAAAACAGAAAGGAGAACCAAGAATCGAACATCTAGGACAACTTTAAACATACCAACATCTGAATCCTAGCGGTGCCAGAAGGAGAAGAGAAAGAGCAAGAGACTGAAAACGTATTTGAAAAAATGAAAACTAACTTCCCAAATTTGGCCCAGGAAATAGACGTACAAGTCCAGGAAGCAAAGAGACTCCCAAACAAGCTAGACCCAAAGAAGACCACACCAAGACACATCATAATTAAAATGCCAAAGGTGGAAGATAAAGAGAGAATCTTAAAGGCAACGATAGAAAATAACAGAGTTACCTACAAAGGAGTTCCCATAAAACTATTGTGGGCAATCACTCCTCATGGTTTCAGGAATTGTAGACCCGGCCCCAGCATGACGAGCCGCCAGCATCCTGGCCGCTCTTGTCTCTATGTCTCAACATAAGACCGCACGCGGAATGTCACTGTCAACCACTCAGAGGGTGGACACGGGAATTAGATCAAAGAGCGCTCCTCATGCTCATTATGCTTTAGAACTTGCTCTGCTTTTCTTATCAGCAATGTGGTGTAAGCTATCTTTAGCAGGGAGTCTATGGGACCCTGCAACTGGTCCAAACGTTTTATAGACCTTGACTCTGATCGGTAAGAGCGATTCCTGAATTAGTGTATGTTACCTGTTACTGTCAAACAACTGAATACAATAGACAATTTATGAATTTTGGCCTTGCATCTCTCGTATGTATCCTCCTCAAGAAATGGCATGAGGGATGAAGGTTTGGCTGCTGGTCTCCGCTAGAGAGGCAGTCACCTTCCTTCCCCCAGATATAATAAAGTGTCCTGGGTAAGTTTGTTCTGCTGTGGCCACGAGGCCTCTACTGGACAGAGCGACTTCCAACTGAGCCTCGGGGGGGGAGGGTGTGTGTGTGGCACCACCGCCATAACCTGCCAACACCAACCAAGGCTCAACTACAAGGGGAAGGTGTACTCAGCCCACACCGCTGGCACACCTCAAGTACCCAGCTTGTGTGATAGGGGAGGCTGTGGAATGGGACCCTATAGGACACGTACTACAGTAGGTCATGCTACCAAGAACCGGAGTCAAGGCAGTTCTACCTAGTACACAGAAACAAACACAGGGAGCCTGCTAAATTGAAGAGGCAAAGAAATATGGCCCACATGAAAGAACAGAACAAAACCCAGATAAAGAAATATATGAAATGTAGATAGCCAACCCATCAGATGCAGAGTTCAAAACACTGGTAATCAGAATGCTCAAAGAAATTATTGAGTAAAACCACAAAATAAATAAAAAGAAGTGAAGGTTATACAAAGTGAAATGAAGAAAAATATACAAGGAACCAACGGAGATAGGAAGAAGCCAGGATTCAATTCAGGAATGTGGAACAAAAGAAAAAAGAAACATGTGCCCAAAACAGAAAGGAGAACCAAGAATCGAACATCTAGGACAACTTTAAACATACCAACATCTGAATCCTAGCGGTGCCAGAAGGAGAAGAGAAAGAGCAAGAGACTGAAAACGTATTTGAAAAAATGAAAACTAACTTCCCAAATTTGGCCCAGGAAATAGACGTACAAGTCCAGGAAGCAAAGAGACTCCCAAACAAGCTAGACCCAAAGAAGACCACACCAAGACACATCATAATTAAAATGCCAAAGGTGGAAGATAAAGAGAGAATCTTAAAGGCAACGATAGAAAATAACAGAGTTACCTACAAAGGAGTTCCCATAAAACTATTGTGGGCAAACACTCCTCATGGTTTCAGGAATTGTAGACCCGGCCCCAGCATGACGAGCCACCAGCATCCTGGCCGCTCTTGTCTCTATGTCTCAACATAAGACCGCACGCGGAATGTCACTGTCAACCACTCAGAGGGTGGACACGGGAATTAGATCAAAGAGCGCTCCTCATGCTCATTATGCTTTAGAACTTGCTCTGCTTTTCTTATCAGCAATGTGGTGTAAGCTATCTTTAGCAGGGAGTCTATGGGACCCTGCAACTGGTCCAAACGTTTTATAGACCTTGACTCTGATCGGTAAGAGCGATTCCTGAATTAGTGTATGTTACCTGTTACTGTCAAACAACTGAATACAATAGACAATTTATGAATTTTGGCCTTGCATCTCTCGTATGTATCCTCCTCAAGAAATGGCATGAGGGATGAAGGTTTGGCTGCTGGTCTCCGCTAGAGAGGCAGTCACCTTCCTTCCCCCAGATATAATAAAGTGTCCTGGGTAAGTTTGTTCTGCTGTGGCCACGAGGCCTCTACTGGACAGAGCGACTTCCAACTGAGCCTCGAGGGGGGGAGGGTGTGTGTGTGGCACCACCGCCATAACCTGCCAACACCAACCAAGGCTCAACTACAAGGGGAAGGTGTACTCAGCCCACACCGCTGGCACACCTCAAGTACCCAGCTTGGGTGATAGGGGAGGCTGTGGAATGGGACCCTATAGGACACGTACTACAGTAGGTCATGCTACCAAGAACCGGAGTCAAGGCAGTTCTACCTAGTACACAGAAACAAACACAGGGAGCCTGCTAAATTGAAGAGGCAAAGAAATATGGCCCACATGAAAAAACAGAACAAAACCCAGATAAAGAAATATATGAAATGTAGATAGCCAACCCATCAGATGCAGAGTTCAAAACACTGGTAATCAGAATGCTCAAAGAAATTATTGAGTAAAACCACAAAATAAATTTAAAAAAGTGAAGGTTATACAAAGTGAAATGAAGAAAAATATACAAGGAACCAACGGAGATAGGAAGAAGCCAGGATTCAATTCAGCAATGTGGAACAAAAGAAAGAAATAAACATGTGCCCAAAACAGAAAGGAAAAACAAGAATCGAACATCTAGGACAACTTTAAACATACCAACATCTGAATCCTAGCGGTGCCAGAAGGAGAAGAGAAAGAGCAAGAGACTGAAAACGTATTTGAAAAAATGAAAACTAACTTCCCAAATTTGGTCCAGGAAATAGACGTACAAGTCCAGGAAGCAAAGAGAGTCCCAAACAAGCTAGACCGAAAGCAGACCACACCAAGACACATCATAATTAAAATGCCAAAGGTGGAAGATAAAGAGAGAATCTTAAAGGCAATGATAGAAAATAACAGAGTTACCTACAAAGAAGTTCCCATAAAACTATTGTGGGCAAACACTCCTCATGGTTTCAGGAATTGTAGACCCGGCCCCAGCATGACGAGCCGCCAGCATCCTGGCCGCTCTTGTCTCTATGTCTCAACATAAGGCCGCACGCGGAATGTCACTGTCAACCACTCAGAGGGTGGACACGGGAATTAGATCAAAGAGCGCTCCTCATGCTCATTATGCTTTAGAACTTGCTCTGCTTTTCTTATCAGCAATGTGGTGTAAGCTATCTTTAGCAGGGAGTCTATGGGACCCTGCAACTGGTCCAAACGTTTTATAGACCTTGACTCTGATCGGTAAGAGCGATTCCTGAATTAGTGTATGTTACCTGTTACTGTCAAACAACTGAATACAATAGACAATTTATGAATTTTGGCCTTGCATCTCTCGTATGTATCCTCCTCAAGAAAAGACATGAGGGATGAAGGTTTGGCTGCTGGTCTCTGCTAGAGAGGCAGTCACCTTCCTTCCCCCAGATATAATAAAGTGTCCTGGGTAAGTTTGTTCTGCTGTGGCCACGAGGCCTCTACTGGACAGAGCGACTTCCAACTGAGCCTCGGGGGGGGAGGGTGTGTGTGTGGCACCACCGCCATAACCTGCCAACACCAACCAAGGCTCAACTACAAGGGGAAGGTGTACTCAGCCCACACCGCTGGCACACCTCAAGTACCCAGCTTGGGTGATAGGGGAGGCTGTGGAATGGGACCTTATAGAACACGTACTACAGTAGGTCATGCTACCAAGAACCGGAGTCAAGGCAGTTCTACCTAGTACACAGAAACAAACACAGGGAGCCTGCTAAATTGAAGAGGCAAAGAAATATGGCCCACATGAAAGAACAGAACAGAACCCAGATAAAGAAATATATGAAATGTAGATAGCCAACCCATCAGATGCAGAGTTCAAAACACTGGTAATCAGAATGCTCAAAGAAATTATTGAGTAAAACCACAAAATAAATAAAAAAAAGTGAAGGTTATACAAAGTGAAATGAAGAAAAATATACAAGGAACCAACGGAGATAGGAAGAAGCCAGGATTCAATTCAGCAATGTGGAACAAAAGAAAGAAATAAACATGTGCCCAAAACAAAAAGGAAAAACAAGAATCGAACATCTAGGACAACTTTAAACATACCAACATCTGAATCCTAGCGGTGCCAGAAGGAGAAGAGAAAGAGCAAGAGACTGAAAACATATTTGAAAAAATGAAAACTAACTTCCCAAATTTGGTCCAGGAAATAGACGTACAAGTCCAGGAAGCAAAGAGAGTCCCAAACAAGCTAGACCGAAAGCAGACCACACCAAGACACATCATAATTAAAATGCCAAAGGTGGAAGATAAAGAGAGAATCTTAAAGGCAATGATAGAAAATAACAGAGTTACCTACAAAGAAGTTCCCATAAAACTATTGTGGGCAAACACTCCTCATGGTTTCAGGAATTGTAGACCCGGCCCCAGCATGACGAGCCGCCAGCATCCTGGCCGCTCTTGTCTCTATGTCTCAACATAAGGCCGCACGCGGAATGTCACTGTCAACCACTCAGAGGGTGGACACGGGAATTAGATCAAAGAGCGCTCCTCATGCTCATTATGCTTTAGAACTTGCTCTGCTTTTCTTATCAGCAATGTGGTGTAAGCTATCTTTAGCAGGGAGTCTATGGGACCCTGCAACTGGTCCAAACGTTTTATAGACCTTGACTCTGATCGGTAAGAGCGATTCCTGAATTAGTGTATGTTACCTGTTACTGTCAAACAACTGAATACAATAGACAATTTATGAATTTTGGCCTTGCATCTCTCGTATGTATCCTCCTCAAGAAATGGCATGAGGGATGAAGGTTTGGCTGCTGGTCTCCGCTAGAGAGGCAGTCACCTTCCTTCCCCCAGATATAATAAAGTGTCCTGGGTAAGTTTGTTCTGCTGTGGCCACGAGGCCTCTACTGGACAGAGCGACTTCCAACTGAGCCTCGGGGGGGGAGGGTGTGTGTGTGGCACCACCGCCATAACCTGCCAACACCAACCAAGGCTCAACTACAAGGGGAAGGTGTACTCAGCCCACACCGCTGGCACACCTCAAGTACCCAGCTTGTGTGATAGGGGAGGCTGTGGAATGGGACCCTATAGGACACGTACTACAGTAGGTCATGCTACCAAGAACCGGAGTCAAGGCAGTTCTACCTAGTACACAGAAACAAACACAGGGAGCCTGCTAAATTGAAGAGGCAAAGAAATATGGCCCACATGAAAAAACAGAACAAAACCCAGATAAAGAAATATATGAAATGTAGATAGCCAACCCATCAGATGCAGAGTTCAAAACACTGGTAATCAGAATGCTCAAAGAAATTATTGAGTAAAACCACAAAATAAATAAAAAGAAGTGAAGGTTATACAAAGTGAAATGAAGAAAAATATACAAGGAACCAACGGAGATAGGAAGAAGCCAGGATTCAATTCAGGAATGTGGAACAAAAGAAAAAAGAAACATGTGCCCAAAACAGAAAGGAGAACCAAGAATCGAACATCTAGGACAACTTTAAACATACCAACATCTGAATCCTAGCGGTGCCAGAAGGAGAAGAGAAAGAGCAAGAGACTGAAAACGTATTTGAAAAAATGAAAACTAACTTCCCAAATTTGGCCCAGGAAATAGACGTACAAGTCCAGGAAGCAAAGAGACTCCCAAACAAGCTAGACCCAAAGAAGACCACACCAAGACACATCATAATTAAAATGCCAAAGGTGGAAGATAAAGAGAGAATCTTAAAGGCAACGATAGAAAATAACAGAGTTACCTACAAAGGAGTTCCCATAAAACTATTGTGGGCAAACACTCCTCATGGTTTCAGGAATTGTAGACCCGGCCCCAGCATGACGAGCCACCAGCATCCTGGCCGCTCTTGTCTCTATGTCTCAACATAAGGCCGCACGCGGAATGTCACTGTCAACCACTCAGAGGGTGGACACGGGAATTAGATCAAAGAGCGCTCCTCATGCTCATTATGCTTTAGAACTTGCTCTGCTTTTCTTATCAGCAATGTGGTGTAAGCTATCTTTAGCAGGGAGTCTATGGGACCCTGCAACTGGTCCAAACGTTTTATAGACCTTGACTCTGATCGGTAAGAGCGATTCCTGAATTAGTGTATGTTACCTGTTACTGTCAAACAACTGAATACAATAGACAATTTATGAATTTTGGCCTTGCATCTCTCGTATGTATCCTCCTCAAGAAATGGCATGAGGGATGAAGGTTTGGCTGCTGGTCTCCGCTAGAGAGGCAGTCACCTTCCTTCCCCCAGATATAATAAAGTGTCCTGGGTAAGTTTGTTCTGCTGTGGCCACGAGGCCTCTACTGGACAGAGCGACTTCCAACTGAGCCTCGGGGGCGGAGGGTGTGTGTGTGGCACCACCGCCATAACCTGCCAACACCAACCAAGGCTCAACTACAAGGGGAAGGTGTACTCAGCCCACACCGCTGGCACACCTCAAGTACCCAGCTTGGGTGATAGGGGAGGCTGTGGAATGGGACCCTATAGGACACGTACTACAGTAGGTCATGCTACCAAGAACCGGAGTCAAGGCAGTTCTACCTAGTACACAGAAACAAACACAGGGAGCCTGCTAAATTGAAGAGGCAAAGAAATATGGCCCACATGAAAAAACAGAACAAAACCCAGATAAAGAAATATATGAAATGTAGATAGCCAACCCATCAGATGCAGAGTTCAAAACACTGGTAATCAGAATGCTCAAAGAAATTATTGAGTAAAACCACAAAATAAATAAAAAAAAGTGAAGGTTATACAAAGTGAAATGAAGAAAAATATACAAGGAACCAACGGAGATAGGAAGAAGCCAGGATTCAATTCAGCAATGTGGAACAAAAGAAAGAAAGTAAGATGTGCCCAAAACAGAAAGGAGAACCAAGAATCGAACATCTAGGACAACTTTAAACATAGCAACATCTGAATCCTAGCGGTGCCAGAAGAAGAGAAAGAGCAAGAGACTGAAAACGTATTTGAAAAAATGAAAACTAACTTCCCAAATTTGGCCCAGGAAATAGACGTACAAGTCCAGGAAGCAAAGAGACTCCCAAACAAGCTAGACCCAAAGAAGACCACACCAAGACACATCATAATTAAAATGCCAAAGGTGGAAGATAAAGAGAGAATCTTAAAGGCAACGATAGAAAATAACAGAGTTACCTACAAAGGAGTTCCCATAAAACTATTGTGGGCAAACACTCCTCATGGTTTCAGGAATTGTAGACCCGGCCCCAGCATGACGAGCCACCAGCATCCTGGCCGCTCTTGTCTCTATGTCTCAACATAAGACCGCACGCGGAATGTCACTGTCAACCACTCAGAGGGTGGACACGGGAATTAGATCAAAGAGCGCTCCTCATGCTCATTATGCTTTAGAACTTGCTCTGCTTTTCTTATCAGCAATGTGGTGTAAGCTATCTTTAGCAGGGAGTCTATGGGACCCTGCAACTGGTCCAAACGTTTTATAGACCTTGACTCTGATCGGTAAGAGCGATTCCTGAATTAGTGTATGTTACCTGTTACTGTCAAACAACTGAATACAATAGACAATTTATGAATTTTGGCCTTGCATCTCTCGTATGTATCCTCCTCAAGAAATGGCATGAGGGATGAAGGTTTGGCTGCTGGTCTCCGCTAGAGAGGCAGTCACCTTCCTTCCCCCAGATATAATAAAGTGTCCTGGGTAAGTTTGTTCTGCTGTGGCCACGAGGCCTCTACTGGACAGAGCGACTTCCAACTGAGCCTCGGGGGGGGAGGGTGTGTGTGTGGCACCACCGCCATAACCTGCCAACACCAACCAAGGCTCAACTACAAGGGGAAGGTGTACTCAGCCCACACCGCTGGCACACCTCAAGTACCCAGCTTGGGTGATAGGGGAGGCTGTGGAATGGGACCCTATAGGACACGTACTACAGTAGGTCATGCTACCAAGAACCGGAGTCAAGGCAGTTCTACCTAGTACACAGAAACAAACACAGGGAGCCTGCTAAATTGAAGAGGCAAAGAAATATGGCCCACATGAAAAAACAGAACAAAACCCAGATAAAGAAATATATGAAATGTAGATAGCCAACCCATCAGATGCAGAGTTCAAAACACTGGTAATCAGAATGCTCAAAGAAATTATTGAGTAAAACCACAAAATAAATAAAAAAAAGTGAAGGTTATACAAAGTGAAATGAAGAAAAATATACAAGGAACCAACGGAGATAGGAAGAAGCCAGGATTCAATTCAGCAATGTGGAACAAAAGAAAGAAAGTAAGATGTGCCCAAAACAGAAAGGAGAACCAAGAATCGAACATCTAGGACAACTTTAAACATAGCAACATCTGAATCCTAGCGGTGCCAGAAGAAGAGAAAGAGCAAGAGACTGAAAACGTATTTGAAAAAATGAAAACTAACTTCCCAAATTTGGCCCAGGAAATAGACGTACAAGTCCAGGAAGCAAAGAGACTCCCAAACAAGCTAGACCCAAAGAAGACCACACCAAGACACATCATAATTAAAATGCCAAAGGTGGAAGATAAAGAGAGAATCTTAAAGGCAACGATAGAAAATAACAGAGTTACCTACAAAGGAGTTCCCATAAAACTATTGTGGGCAAACACTCCTCATGGTTTCAGGAATTGTAGACCCGGCCCCAGCATGACGAGCCACCAGCATCCTGGCCGCTCTTGTCTCTATGTCTCAACATAAGACCGCACGCGGAATGTCACTGTCAACCACTCAGAGGGTGGACACGGGAATTAGATCAAAGAGCGCTCCTCATGCTCATTATGCTTTAGAACTTGCTCTGCTTTTCTTATCAGCAATGTGGTGTAAGCTATCTTTAGCAGGGAGTCTATGGGACCCTGCAACTGGTCCAAACGTTTTATAGACCTTGACTCTGATCGGTAAGAGCGATTCCTGAATTAGTGTATGTTACCTGTTACTGTCAAACAACTGAATACAATAGACAATTTATGAATTTTGGCCTTGCATCTCTCGTATGTATCCTCCTCAAGAAATGGCATGAGGGATGAAGGTTTGGCTGCTGGTCTCCGCTAGAGAGGCAGTCACCTTCCTTCCCCCAGATATAATAAAGTGTCCTGGGTAAGTTTGTTCTGCTGTGGCCACGAGGCCTCTACTGGACAGAGCGACTTCCAACTGAGCCTCGGGGGGGGAGGGTGTGTGTGTGGCACCACCGCCATAACCTGCCAACACCAACCAAGGCTCAACTACAAGGGGAAGGTGTACTCAGCCCACACCGCTGGCACACCTCAAGTACCCAGCTTGGGTGATAGGGGAGGCTGTGGAATGGGACCCTATAGGACACGTACTACAGTAGGTCATGCTACCAAGAACCGGAGTCAAGGCAGTTCTACCTAGTACACAGAAACAAACACAGGGAGCCTGCTAAATTGAAGAGGCAAAGAAATATGGCCCACATGAAAAAACAGAACAAAACCCAGATAAAGAAATATATGAAATGTAGATAGCCAACCCATCAGATGCAGAGTTCAAAACACTGGTAATCAGAATGCTCAAAGAAATTATTGAGTAAAACCACAAAATAAATAAAAAAAAGTGAAGGTTATACAAAGTGAAATGAAGAAAAATATACAAGGAACCAACGGAGACAGGAAGAAGCCAGGATTCAATTCAGCAATGTGGAACAAAAGAAAGAAATAAACATGTGCCCAAAACAGAAAGGAAAAACAAGAATCGAACATCTAGGACAACTTTAAACATACCAACATCTGAATCCTAGCGGTGCCAGAAGGAGAAGAGAAAGAGCAAGAGACTGAAAACGTATTTGAAAAAATGAAAACTAACTTCCCAAATTTGGTCCAGGAAATAGACGTACAAGTCCAGGAAGCAAAGAGAGTCCCAAACAAGCTAGACCGAAAGCAGACCACACCAAGACACATCATAATTAAAATGCCAAAGGTGGAAGATAAAGAGAGAATCTTAAAGGCAACGATAGAAAATAACAGAGTTACCTACAAAGGAGTTCCCATAAAACTATTGTGGGCAAACACTCCTCATGGTTTCAGGAATTGTAGACCCGGCCCCAGCATGACGAGGCACCAGCATCCTGGCCGCTCTTGTCTCTATGTCTCAACATAAGACCGCACGCGGAATGTCACTGTCAACCACTCAGAGGGTGGACACGGGAATTAGATCAAAGAGCGCTCCTCATGCTCATTATGCTTTAGAACTTGCTCTGCTTTTCTTATCAGCAATGTGGTGTAAGCTATCTTTAGCAGGGAGTCTATGGGACCCTGCAACTGGTCCAAACGTTTTATAGACCTTGACTCTGATCGGTAAGAGCGATTCCTGAATTAGTGTATGTTACCTGTTACTGTCAAACAACTGAATACAATAGACAATTTATGAATTTTGGCCTTGCATCTCTCGTATGTATCCTCCTCAAGAAATGGCATGAGGGATGAAGGTTTGGCTGCTGGTCTCCGCTAGAGAGGCAGTCACCTTCCTTCCCCCAGATATAATAAAGTGTCCTGGGTAAGTTTGTTCTGCTGTGGCCACGAGGCCTCTACTGGACAGAGCGACTTCCAACTGAGCCTCGGGGGGGGAGGGTGTGTGTGTGGCACCACCGCCATAACCTGCCAACACCAACCAAGGCTCAACTACAAGGGGAAGGTGTACTCAGCCCACACCGCTGGCACACCTCAAGTACCCAGCTTGGGTGATAGGGGAGGCTGTGGAATGGGACCTTATAGGACACGTACTACAGTAGGTCATGCTACCAAGAACCGGAGTCAAGGCAGTTCTACCTAGTACACAGAAACAAACACAGGGAGCCTGCTAAATTGAAGAGGCAAAGAAATATGGCCCACATGAAAAAACAGAACAAAACCCAGATAAAGAAATATATGAAATGTAGATAGCCAACCCATGAGATGCGGAGTTCAAAACACTGGTAATCAGAATGCTCAAAGGAATTATTGAGTAAAACCACAAAATAAATAAAAAGAAGTGAAGGTTATACAAAGTGAAATGAAGAAAAATATACAAGGAACCAACGGAGATAGGAAGAAGCCAGGATTCAATTCAGCAATGTGGAACAAAAGAAAGAAAGTAAGATGTGCCCAAAACAGAAAGGAGAACCAAGAATCGAACATCTAGGACAACTTTAAACATACCAACATCTGAATCCTAGCGGTGCCAGAAGAAGAGAAAGAGCAAGAGACTGAAAACGTATTTGAAAAAATGAAAACTAACTTCCCAAATTTGGCCCAGGATATAGACGTACAAGTCCAGGAAGCAAAGAGAGTCCCAAACAAGCTAGACCCAAAGAAGACCACACCAAGACACATCATAATTAAAATGCCAAAGGTGGAAGATAAAGAGAGAATCTTAAAGGCAATGATAGAAAATAACAGAGTTACCTACAAAGGAGTTCCCATAAAACTATTGTGGGCAAACACTCCTCATGGTTTCAGGAATTGTAGACCGGCCCCAGCATGACGAGCCGCCAGCATCCTGGCCGCTCTTGTCTCTATGTCTCAACATAAGGCCGCACGCGGAATGTCACTGTCAACCACTCAGAGGGTGGACACGGGAATTAGATCAAAGAGCGCTCCTCATGCTCATTATGCTTTAGAACTTGCTCTGCTTTTCTTATCAGCAATGCGGTGTAAGCTATCTTTAGCAGGGAGTCTATGGGACCCTGCAACTGGTCCAAACGTTTTATAGACCTTGACTCTGATCGGTAAGAGCGATTCCTGAATTAGTGTATGTTATCTGTTACTGTCAAACAACTGAATACAATAGACAATTTATGAATTTTAGCCTTGCATCTCTCGTATGTATCCTCCTCAAGAAAAGAAATGAGGGATGAAGGTTTGGCTGCTGGTCTCCGCTAGAGAGGCAGTCACTTTCCTTCCCCCAGATATAATAAAGTGTCCTGGGTAAGTTTGTTCTGCTGTGGCCATGAGGCCTCTACTGGACAGAGCGACTTCCAACTGAGCCTCGGGCGGGGGTGTGTGTGTGTGGCACCACCGCCATAACCTGCCAACACCAAACAAGGCTCAACTACAAGGGGAAGGTGTACTCAGCCCACACCGCTGGCACACCTCAAGTACCCAGCTTGGGTGATAGGGGAGGCTGTGGAATGGGACCTTATAGGACACGTACTACAGTAGGCCATGCTACCAAGAACCGGAGTCAAGGCAGTTCTACCTAGTACACAGAAACAAACACAGGGAGCCTGCTAAATTGAAGAGGCAAAGAAATATGGCCCACATGAAAAAACAGAACAAAACCCAGATAAAGAAATATATGAAATGTAGATAGCCAACCCATCAGATGCGGAGTTCAAAACACTGGTAATCAGAATGCTCAAAGAAATTATTGAGTAAAACCACAAAATAAATAAAAAGAAGTGAAGGTTATACAAAGTGAAATGAAGAAAAATATACAAGGAACCAACGGAGATAGGAAGAAGCCAGGATTCAATTCAGGAATGTGGAACAAAAGAAAAAAGAAATATGTGCCCAAAACAGAAAGGAGAACCAAGAATCGAACATCTAGGACAACTTTAAACATACCAACATCTGAATCCTAGCGGTGCCAGAAGAAGAGAAAGAGCAAGAGACTGAAAACATATTTGAAAAAATGAAAACTAACTTCCCAAATTTGGCCCAGGAAATAGACGTACAAGTCCAGGAAGCAAAGAGTGTCCCAAACAAGCTAGACCGAAAGCAGACCACACCAAGACACATCATAATTAAAATGCCAAAGGTGGAAGATAAAGAGAGAATCTTAAAGGCAACGATAGAAAATAACAGAGTTACCTACAAAGGAGTTCCCATAAAACTATTGTGGGCAAACACTCCTCATGGTTTCAGGAATTGTAGACCCGGCCCCAGCATGACGAGCCACCAGTATCCTGGCCGCTCTTGTCTCTATGTCTCAACATAAGACCGCACGCGGAATGTCACTGTCAACCACTCAGAGGGTGGACACGGGAATTAGATCAAAGAGCGCTCCTCATGCTCATTATGCTTTAGAACTTGCTCTGCTTTTCTTATCAGCAATGTAGTGTAAGCTATCTTTAGCAGGGAGTCTATGGGACCCTGCAACTGGTCCAAACGTTTTATAGACCTTGACTCTGATCGGTAAGAGCGATTCCTGAATTAGTGTATGTTACCTGTTACTGTCAAACAACTGAATACAATAGACAATTTATGAAATTTGGCCTTGCATCTCTCGTATGTATCCTCCTCAAGAAATGGCATGAGGGATGAAGGTTTGGCTGCTGGTCTCCGCTAGAGAGGCAGTCACCTTCCTTCCCCCAGATATAATAAAGTGTCCTGGGTAAGTTTGTTCTGCTGTGGCCACGAGGCCTCTACTGGACAGAGCGACTTCCAACTGAGCCTCGGGGGGGGAGGGTGTGTGTGTGGCACCACCGCCATAACCTGCCAACACCAACCAAGGCTCAACTACAAGGGGAAGGTGTACTCAGCCCACAACGCTGGTACACCTCAAGTACCCAGCTTGGGTGATAGGGGAGGCTGTGGAATGGGACCCTATAGGACACGTACTACAGTAGGTCATGCTACCAAGAACCGGAGTCAAGGCAGTTCTACCTAGTACACAGAAACAAACACAGGGAGCCTGCTAAATTGAAGAGGCAAAGAAATATGGCCCACATGAAAAAACAGAACAAAACCCAGATAAAGAAATATATGAAATGTAGATAGCCAACCCATCAGATGCGGAGTTCAAAACACTGGTAATCAGAATGCTCAAAGAAATTATTGAGTAAAACAACAAAATAAATTAAAAAAAGTGAAGGTTATACAAAGTGAAATGAAGAAAAATATACAAGGAACCAACGGAGATAGGAAGAAGCCAGGATTCAATTCAGCAATGTGGAACAAAAGAAAGAAATAAACATGTGCCCAAAACAGAAAGGAGAACCAAGAATCGAACATCTAGGACAACTTTAAACATACCAACATCTGAATCCTAGCGGTGCCAGAAGGAGAATAGAAAGAGCAAGAGACTGAAAACGTATTTGAAAAAATGAAAACTAACTTCCCAAATTTGGTCCAGGAAATAGACGTACAAGTCCAGGAAGCAAAGAGAGTCCCAAACAAGCTAGACCGAAAGCAGACCACACCAAGACACATCATAATTAAAATGCCAAAGGTGGAAGATAAAGAGAGAATCTTAAAGGCAATGATAGAAAATAACAGAGTTACCTACAAAGGAGTTCCCATAAAACTATTGTGGGCAAACACTCCTCATGGTTTCAGGAATTGTAGACCCGGCCCCAGCATGACGAGCCACCAGCATCCTGGCTGCTCTTGTCTCTATGTCTCAACATAAGGCCGCACGCGGAATGTCACTGTCAACCACTCAGAGGGTGGACACGGGAATTAGATCAAAGAGCGCTCCTCATGCTCATTATGCTTTAGAACTTGCTCTGCTTTTCTTATCAGCAATGTGGTGTAAGCTATCTTTAGCAGGGAGTCTATGGGACCCTGCAACTGGTCCAAACGTTTTATAGACCTTGACTCTGATCGGTAAGAGCGATTCCTGAATTAGTGTATGTTACCTGTTACTGTCAAACAACTGAATACAATAGACAATTTATGAATTTTGGCCTTGCATCTCTCGTATGTATCCTCCTCAAGAAATGGCATGAGGGATGAAGGTTTGGCTGCTGGTCTCCGCTAGAGAGGCAGTCACCTTCCTTCCCCCAGATATAATAAAGTGTCCTGGGTAAGTTTTTTCTGCTGTGGCCACGAGGCCTCTACTGGACAGAGCGACTTCCAACTGAGCCTCGGGGGGGGAGGGTGTGTGTGTGGCACCACCGCCATAACCTGCCAACACCAACCAAGGCTCAACTACAAGGGGAAGGTGTACTCAGCCCACACCGCTGGCACACCTCAAGTACCCAGCTCGGGTGATAGGAGAGGCTGTGGAATGGGACCCTATAGGACACGTACTACAGTAGGTCATGCTACCAAGAACCGGAGTCAAGGCAGTTCTACCTAGTACACAGAAACAAACACAGGGAGCCTGCTAAATTGAAGAGGCAAAGAAATATGGCCCACATGAAAAAACAGAACAAAACCCAGATAAAGAAATATATGAAATGTAGATAGCCAACCCATGAGATGCAGAGTTCAAAACACTGGTAATCAGAATGCTCAAAGGAATTATTGAGTAAAACCACAAAATAAATAAAAAGAAGTGAAGGTTATACAAAGTGAAATGAAGAAAAATATACAAGGAACCAACGGAGACAGGAAGAAGCCAGGATTCAATTCAGCAATGTGGAACAAAAGAAAGAAATAAACATGTGCCCAAAACAGAAAGGAAAAACAAGAATCGAACATCTAGGACAACTTTAAACATACCAACATCTGAATCCTAGCGGTGCCAGAAGGAGAAGAGAAAGAGCAAGAGACTGAAAACGTATTTGAAAAAATGAAAACTAACTTCCCAAATTTGGTCCAGGAAATAGACGTACAAGTCCAGGAAGCAAAGAGAGTCCCAAACAAGCTAGACCGAAAGCAGACCACACCAAGACACATCATAATTAAAATGCCAAAGGTGGAAGATAAAGAGAGAATCTTAAAGGCAATGATAGAAAATAACAGAGTTACCTACAAAGAAGTTCCCATAAAACTATTGTGGGCAAACACTCCTCATGGTTTCAGGAATTATAGACCCGGCCCCAGCATGACGAGCCGCCAGCATCCTGGCCGCTCTTGTCTCTATGTCTCAACATAAGGCCGCACGCGGAATGTCACTGTCAACCACTCAGAGGGTGGCCATGGGAATTAGATCAAAGAGCGCTCCTCATGCTCATTATGCTTTAGAACTTGCTCTGCTTTTCTTATCAGCAAAGCGGTGTAAGCTATCTTTAGCAGGGAGTCTATGGGACCCTGCAACTGGTCCAAACGTTTTATAGACCTTGACTCTGATCGGTAAGAGCGATTCCTGAATTAGTGTATGTTATCTGTTACTGTCAAACAACTGAATACAATAGACAATTTATGAATTTTAGCCTTGCATCTCTCGTATGTATCCTCCTCAAGAAAAGAAATGAGGGATGAAGGTTTGGCTGCTGGTCTCCGCTAGAGAGGCAGTCACCTTCCTTCCCCCAGATATAATAAAGTGTCCTGGGTAAGTTTGTTCTGCTGTGGCCATGAGGCCTCTACTGAACAGAGCGACTTCCAACTGAGCCTCGGGCGGGGGTGTGTGTGTGTGGCACCACCGCCATAACCTGCCAACACCAAACAAGGCTCAACTACAAGAGGAAGGTGTACTCAGCCCACACCGCTGGCACACCTCAAGTACCCAGCTTGGGTGATAGGGGAGGCTGTGGAATGGGACCTTATAGGACACGTACTACAGTAGGTCATGCTACCAAGAACCGGAGTCAAGGCAGTTCTACCTAGTACACAGAAACAAACACAGGGAGCCTGCTAAATTGAAGAGGCAAAGAAATATGGCCCACATGAAAAAACAGAACAAAACCCAGATAAAGAAATATATGAAATGTAGATAGCCAACCCATCAGATGCAGAGTTCAAAACACTGGTAATCAGAATGCTCAAAGAAATTATTGAGTAAAACCACAAAATAAATAAAAAGAAGTGAAGGTTATACAAAGTGAAATGAAGAAAAATATACAAGGAACCAACGGAGATAGGAAGAAGCCAGGATTCAATTCAGGAATGTGGAACAAAAGAAAAAAGAAACATGTGCCCAAAACAGAAAGGAGAACCAAGAATCGAACATCTAGGACAACTTTAAACATACCAACATCTGAATCCTAGCGGTGCCAGAAGAAGAGAAAGAGCAAGAGACTGAAAACATATTTGAAAAAATGAAAACTAACTTCCCAAATTTGGCCCAGGAAATAGACGTACAAGTCCAGGAAGCAAAGAGACTCCCAAACAAGCTAGACCCAAAGAAGACCACACCAAGACACATCATAATTAAAATGCCAAAGGTGGAAGATAAAGAGAGAATCTTAAAGGCAACGATAGAAAATAACAGAGTTACCTACAAAGGAGTTCCCATAAAACTATTGTGGGCAAACACTCCTCATGGTTTCAGTAATTGTAGACCCGGCCCCAGCATGACGAGCCACCAGCATCCTGGCCGCTCTTGTCTCTATGTCTCAACATAAGACCGCACGCGGAATGTCACTGTCAACCACTCAGAGGGTGGACACGGGAAATAGATCAAAGAGCTCTCCTCATGCTCATTATGCTTTAGAACTTGCTCTGCTTTTCTTATCAGCAATGTGGTGTAAGCTATCTTTAGCAGGGAGTCTATGGGACCCTGCAACTGGTCCAAACGTTTTATAGACCTTGACTCTGATCGGTAAGAGCGATTCCTGAATTAGTGTATGTTACCTGTTACTGTCAAACAACTGAATACAATAGACAATTTATGAAATTTGGCCTTGCATCTCTCGTATGTATCCTCCTCAAGAAATGGCATGAGGGATGAAGGTTTGGCTGCTGGTCTCCGCTAGAGAGGCAGTCACCTTCCTTCCCCCAGATATAATAAAGTGTCCTGGGTAAGTTTGTTCTGCTGTGGCCACGAGGCCTCTACTGGACAGAGCGACTTCCAACTGAGCCTCGGGGGGGGAGGGTGTGTGTGTGGCACCACCGCCATAACCTGCCAACACCAACCAAGGCTCAACTACAAGGGGAAGGTGTACTCAGCCCACACCGCTGGTACACCTCAAGTACCCAGCTTGGGTGATAGGGGAGGCTGCGGAATGGGACCCTATAGGACACGTACTACAGTAGGTCATGCTACCAAGAACCAGAGTCAAGGCAGTTCTACCTAGTACACAGAAACAAACACAGGGAGCCTGCTAAATTGAAGAGGCAAAGAAATATGGCCCACATGAAAAAACAGAACAAAACCCAGATAAAGAAATATATGAAATGTAGATAGCCAACCCATCAGATGCGGAGTTCAAAACACTGGTAATCAGAATGCTCAAAGAAATTATTGAGTAAAACCACAAAATAAATAAAAAAAAGTGAAGGTTATACAAAGTGAAATGAAGAAAAATATACAAGGAACCAACGGAGACAGGAAGAAGCCAGGATTCAATTCAGCAATGTGGAACAAAAGAAAGAAATAAACATGTGCCCAAAACAGAAAGGAAAAACAAGAATCGAACATCTAGGACAACTTTAAACATACCAACATCTGAATCCTAGCGGTGCCAGAAGGAGAAGAGAAAGAGCAAGAGACTGAAAACGTATTTGAAAAAATGAAAACTAACTTCCCAAATTTGGTCCAGGAAATAGACGTACAAGTCCAGGAAGCAAAGAGAGTCCCAAACAAGCTAGACCGAAAGCAGACCACACCAAGACACATCATAATTAAAATGCCAAAGGTGGAAGATAAAGAGAGAATCTTAAAGGCAATGATAGAAAATAACAGAGTTACCTACAAAGAAGTTCCCATAAAACTATTGTGGGCAAACACTCCTCATGGTTTCAGGAATTGTAGACCCGGCCCCAGCATGACGAGCCGCCAGCATCCTGGCCGCTCTTGTCTCTATGTCTCAACATAAGGCCGCACGCGGAATGTCACTGTCAACCACTCAGAGGGTGGACACGGGAATTAGATCAAAGAGCGCTCCTCATGCTCATTATGCTTTAGAACTTGCTCTGCTTTTCTTATCAGCAATGCGGTGTAAGCTATCTTTAGCAGGGAGTCTATGGGACCCTGCAACTGGTCCAAACGTTTTATAGACCTTGACTCTGATCGGTAAGAGCGATTCCTGAATTAGTGTATGTTATCTGTTACTGTCAAACAACTGAATACAATAGACAATTTATGAATTTTAGCCTTGCATCTCTCGTATGTATCCTCCTCAAGAAAAGAAATGAGGGATGAAGGTTTGGCTGCTGGTCTCCGCTAGAGAGGCAGTCACCTTCCTTCCCCCAGATATAATAAAGTGTCCTGGGTAAGTTTGTTCTGCTGTGGCCATGAGGCCTCTACTGGACAGAGCGACTTCCAACTGAGCCTCGGGCGGGGGTGTGTGTGTGTGGCACCACCGCCATAACCTGCCAACACCAAACAAGGCTCAACTACAAGAGGAAGGTGTACTCAGCCCACACCGCTGGCACACCTCAAGTACCCAGCTTGGGTGATAGGGGAGGCTGTGGAATGGGACCTTATAGGACACGTACTACAGTAGGTCATGCTACCAAGAACCGGAGTCAAGGCAGTTCTACCTAGTACACAGAAACAAACACAGGGAGCCTGCTAAATTGAAGAGGCAAAGAAATATGGCCCACATGAAAAAACAGAACAAAACCCAGATAAAGAAATATATGAAATGTAGATAGCCAACCCATCAGATGCAGAGTTCAAAACACTGGTAATCAGAATGCTCAAAGAAATTATTGAGTAAAACCACAAAATAAATAAAAAGAAGTGAAGGTTATACAAAGTGAAATGAAGAAAAATATACAAGGAACCAACGGAGATAGGAAGAAGCCAGGATTCAATTCAGGAATGTGGAACAAAAGAAAAAAGAAACATGTGCCCAAAACAGAAAGGAGAACCAAGAATCGAACATCTAGGACAACTTTAAACATACCAACATCTGAATCCTAGCGGTGCCAGAAGAAGAGAAAGAGCAAGAGACTGAAAACATATTTGAAAAAATGAAAACTAACTTCCCAAATTTGGCCCAGGAAATAGACGTACAAGTCCAGGAAGCAAAGAGACTCCCAAACAAGCTAGACCCAAAGAAGACCACACCAAGACACATCATAATTAAAATGCCAAAGGTGGAAGATAAAGAGAGAAACTTAAAGGCAACGATAGAAAATAACAGAGTTACCTACAAAGGAGTTCCCATAAAACTATTGTGGGCAAACACTCCTCATGGTTTCAGGAATTGTAGACCCGGCCCCAGCATGACGAGCCACCAGCATCCTGGCCGCTCTTGTCTCTATGTCTCAACATAAGACCGCACGCGGAATGTCACTGTCAACCACTCAGAGGGTGGACACGGGAATTAGATCAAAGAGCGCTCCTCATGCTCATTATGCTTTAGAACTTGCTCTGCTTTTCTTATCAGCAATGCGGTGTAAGCTATCTTTAGCAGGGAGTCTATGGGACCCTGCAACTGGTCCAAACGTTTTATAGACCTTGACTCTGATCGGTAAGAGCGATTCCTGAATTAGTGTATGTTACCTGTTACTGTCAAACAACTGAATACAATAGACAATTTATGAATTTTGGCCTTGCATCTCTCGTATGTATCCTCCTCAAGAAATGGCATGAGGGATGAAGGTTTGGCTGCTGGTCTCCTCTAGAGAGGCAGTCACCTTCCTTCCCCCAGATATAATAAAGTGTCCTGGGTAAGTTTGTTCTGCTGTGGCCACGAGGCCTCTACTGGACAGAGCGACTTCCAACTGAGCCTCGGGGGGGGAGGGTGTGTGTGTGGCACCACCGCCATAACCTGCCAACACCAACCAAGGCTCAACTACAAGGGGAAGGAGTACTCAGCCCACACCGCTGGCACACCTCAAGTACCCAGCTTGGGTGATAGGGGAGGCTGTGGAATGGGACCTTATAGGACACGTACTACAGTACGTCATGCTACCAAGAACCGGAGTCAAGGCAGTTCTACCTAGTACACAGAAACAAACACAGGGAGCCTGCTAAATTGAAGAGGCAAAGAAATATGGCCCACATGAAAAAACAGAACAAAACCCAGATAAAGAAATATATGAAATGTAGATAGCCAACCCATCAGATGCAGAGTTCAAAACACTGGTAATCAGAATGCTCAAAGAAATTATTGAGTAAAACCACAAAATAAATAAAAAGAAGTGAAGGTTATACAAAGTGAAATGAAGAAAAATATACAAGGAACCAACGGAGATAGGAAGAAGCCAGGATTCAATTCAGGAATGTGGAACAAAAGAAAAAAGAAACATGTGCCCAAAACAGAAAGGAGAACCAAGAATCGAACATCTAGGACAACTTTAAACATACCAACATCTGAATCCTAGCGGTGCCAGAAGAAGAGAAAGAGCAAGAGACTGAAAACATATTTGAAAAAATGAAAACTAACTTCCCAAATTTGGCCCAGGAAATAGACGTACAAGTCCAGGAAGCAAAGAGACTCCCAAACAAGCTAGACCCAAAGAAGACCACACCAAGACACATCATAATTAAAATGCCAAAGGTGGAAGATAAAGAGAGAATCTTAAAGGCAACGATAGAAAATAACAGAGTTACCTACAAAGGAGTTCCCATAAAACTATTGTGGGCAAACACTCCTCATGGTTTCAGGAATTGTAGACCCGGCCCCAGCATGACGAGCCACCAGCATCCTGGCCGCTCTTGTCTCTATGTCTCAACATAAGACCGCACGCGGAATGTCACTGTCAACCACTCAGAGGGTGGACACGGGAAATAGATCAAAGAGCTCTCCTCATGCTCATTATGCTTTAGAACTTGCTCTGCTTTTCTTATCAGCAATGTGGTGTAAGCTATCTTTAGCAGGGAGTCTATGGGACCCTGCAACTGGTCCAAACGTTTTATAGACCTTGACTCTGATCGGTAAGAGCGATTCCTGAATTAGTGTATGTTACCTGTTACTGTCAAACAACTGAATACAATAGACAATTTATGAAATTTGGCCTTGCATCTCTCGTATGTATCCTCCTCAAGAAATGGCATGAGGGATGAAGGTTTGGCTGCTGGTCTCCGCTAGAGAGGCAGTCACCTTCCTTCCCCCAGATATAATAAAGTGTCCTGGGTAAGTTTGTTCTGCTGTGGCCACGAGGCCTCTACTGGACAGAGCGACTTCCAACTGAGCCTCGGGGGGGGAGGGTGTGTGTGTGGCACCACCGCCATAACCTGCCAACACCAACCAAGGCTCAACTACAAGGGGAAGGTGTACTCAGCCCACACCGCTGGTACACCTCAAGTACCCAGCTTGGGTGATAGGGGAGGCTGCGGAATGGGACCCTATAGGACACGTACTACAGTAGGTCATGCTACCAAGAACCAGAGTCAAGGCAGTTCTACCTAGTACACAGAAACAAACACAGGGAGCCTGCTAAATTGAAGAGGCAAAGAAATATGGCCCACATGAAAAAACAGAACAAAACCCAGATAAAGAAATATATGAAATGTAGATAGCCAACCCATCAGATGCGGAGTTCAAAACACTGGTAATCAGAATGCTCAAAGAAATTATTGAGTAAAACCACAAAATAAATAAAAAAAAGTGAAGGTTATACAAAGTGAAATGAAGAAAAATATACAAGGAACCAACGGAGACAGGAAGAAGCCAGGATTCAATTCAGCAATGTGGAACAAAAGAAAGAAATAAACATGTGCCCAAAACAGAAAGGAAAAACAAGAATCGAACATCTAGGACAACTTTAAACATACCAACATCTGAATCCTAGCGGTGCCAGAAGGAGAAGAGAAAGAGCAAGAGACTGAAAACGTATTTGAAAAAATGAAAACTAACTTCCCAAATTTGGTCCAGGAAATAGACGTACAAGTCCAGGAAGCAAAGAGAGTCCCAAACAAGCTAGACCGAAAGCAGACCACACCAAGACACATCATAATTAAAATGCCAAAGGTGGAAGATAAAGAGAGAATCTTAAAGGCAATGATAGAAAATAACAGAGTTACCTACAAAGAAGTTCCCATAAAACTATTGTGGGCAAACACTCCTCATGGTTTCAGGAATTGTAGACCCGGCCCCAGCATGACGAGCCGCCAGCATCCTGGCCGCTCTTGTCTCTATGTCTCAACATAAGGCCGCACGCGGAATGTCACTGTCAACCACTCAGAGGGTGGACACGGGAATTAGATCAAAGAGCGCTCCTCATGCTCATTATGCTTTAGAACTTGCTCTGCTTTTCTTATCAGCAATGCGGTGTAAGCTATCTTTAGCAGGGAGTCTATGGGACCCTGCAACTGGTCCAAACGTTTTATAGACCTTGACTCTGATCGGTAAGAGCGATTCCTGAATTAGTGTATGTTATCTGTTACTGTCAAACAACTGAATACAATAGACAATTTATGAATTTTAGCCTTGCATCTCTCGTATGTATCCTCCTCAAGAAAAGAAATGAGGGATGAAGGTTTGGCTGCTGGTCTCCGCTAGAGAGGCAGTCACCTTCCTTCCCCCAGATATAATAAAGTGTCCTGGGTAAGTTTGTTCTGCTGTGGCCATGAGGCCTCTACTGGACAGAGCGACTTCCAACTGAGCCTCGGGCGGGTGTGTGTGTGTGTGGCACCACCGCCATAACCTGCCAACACCAAACAAGGCTCAACTACAAGAGGAAGGTGTACTCAGCCCACACCGCTGGCACACCTCAAGTACCCAGCTTGGGTGATAGGGGAGGCTGTGGAATGGGACCTTATAGGACACGTACTACAGTAGGTCATGCTACCAAGAACCGGAGTCAAGGCAGTTCTACCTAGTACACAGAAACAAACACAGGGAGCCTGCTAAATTGAAGAGGCAAAGAAATATGGCCCACATGAAAAAACAGAACAAAACCCAGATAAAGAAATATATGAAATGTAGATAGCCAACCCATCAGATGCAGAGTTCAAAACACTGGTAATCAGAATGCTCAAAGAAATTATTGAGTAAAACCACAAAATAAATAAAAAGAAGTGAAGGTTATACAAAGTGAAATGAAGAAAAATATACAAGGAACCAACGGAGATAGGAAGAAGCCAGGATTCAATTCAGGAATGTGGAACAAAAGAAAAAAGAAACATGTGCCCAAAACAGAAAGGAGAACCAAGAATCGAACATCTAGGACAACTTTAAACATACCAACATCTGAATCCTAGCAGTGCCAGAAGAAGAGAAAGAGCAAGAGACTGAAAACGTATTTGAAAAAATGAAAACTAACTTCCCAAATTTGGTCCAGGAAATAGACGTACAAGTCCAGGAAGCAAAGAGAGTCCCAAACAAGCTAGACCGAAAGCAGACCACACCAAGACACATCATAATTAAAATGCCAAAGGTGGAAGATAAAGAGAGAATCTTAAAGGCAATGATAGAAAATAACAGAGTTACCTACAAAGGAGTTCCCATAAAACTATTGTGGGCAAACACTCCTCATGGTTTCAGGAATTGTAGACCCGGCCCCAGCATGACGAGTCGCCAGCATCCTGGCCGCTCTTGTCTCTATGTCTCAACATAAGGCCGCACGCGGAATGTCACTGTCAACCACTCAGAGGGTGGACACGGGAATTAGATCAAAGAGCGCTCCTCATGCTCATTATGCTTTAGAACTTGCTCTGCTTTTCTTATCAGCAATGTGGTGTAAGCTATCTTTAGCAGGGAGTCTATGGGACCCTGCAACTGGTCCAAACGTTTTATAGACCTTGACTCTGATCGGTAAGAGCGATTCCTGAATTAGTGTATGTTACCTGTTACTGTCAAACAACTGAATACAATAGACAATTTATGAATTTTGGCCTTGCATCTCTCGTATGTATCCTCCTCAAGAAATGGCATGAGGGATGAAGGTTTGGCTGCTGGTCTCCGCTAGAGAGGCAGTCACCTTCCTTCCCCCAGATATAATAAAGTGTCCTGGGTAAGTTTGTTCTGCTGTGGCCATGAGGCCTCTACTGGACAGAGCGACTTCCAACTGAGCCTCGGGGGGGGAGGGTGTGTGTGTGGCACCACCGCCATAACCTGCCAACACCAACCAAGGCTCAACTACAAGGGGAAGGTGTACTCAGCCCACACCGCTGGCACACCTCAAGTACCCAGCTTGGGTGATAGGGGAGGCTGTGGAATGGGACCCTATAGGACACGTACTACAGTAGGTCATGCTACCAAGAACCGGAGTCAAGGCAGTTCTACCTAGTACACAGAAACAAACACAGGGAGCCTGCTAAATTGAAGAGGCAAAGAAATATGGCCCACATGAAAAAACAGAACAAAACCCAGATAAAGAAATATATGAAATGTAGATAGCCAACCCATCAGATGCAGAGTTCAAAACACTGGTAATCAGAATGCTCAAAGAAATTATTGAGTAAAACCACAAAATAAATAAAAAGAAGTGAAGGTTATACAAAGTGAAATGAAGAAAAATATACAAGGAACCAACGGGGATAGGAAGAAGCCAGGATTCAATTCAGGAATGTGGAACAAAAGAAAAAAGAAACATGTGCCCAAAACAGAAAGGAGAACCAAGAATCGAACATCTAGGACAACTTTAAACATACCAACATCTGAATCCTAGCAGTGCCAGAAGAAGAGAAAGAGCAAGAGACTGAAAACGTATTTGAAAAAATGAAAACTAACTTCCCAAATTTGGTCCAGGAAATAGACGTACAAGTCCAGGAAGCAAAGAGAGTCCCAAACAAGCTAGACCGAAAGCAGACCACACCAAGACACATCATAATTAAAATGCCAAAGGTGGAAGATAAAGAGAGAATCTTAAAGGCAATGATAGAAAATAACAGAGTTACCTACAAAGGAGTTCCCATAAAACTATTGTGGGCAAACACTCCTCATGGTTTCAGGAATTGTAGACCCGGCCCCAGCATGACGAGTCGCCAGCATCCTGGCCGCTCTTGTCTCTATGTCTCAACATAAGGCCGCACGCGGAATGTCACTGTCAACCACTCAGAGGGTGGACACGGGAATTAGATCAAAGAGCGCTCCTCATGCTCATTATGCTTTAGAACTTGCTCTGCTTTTCTTATCAGCAATGCGGTGTAAGCTATCTTTAGCAGGGAGTCTATGGGACCCTGCAACTGGTCCAAACGTTTTATAGACCTTGACTCTGATCTGTAAGAGCGATTCCTGAATTAGTGTATGTTATCTGTTACTGTCAAACAACTGAATACAATAGACAATTTATGAATTTTAGCCTTGCATCTCTCGTATGTATCCTCCTCAAGAAAAGAAATGAGGGATGAAGGTTTGGCTGCTGGTCTCCGCTAGAGAGGCAGTCACCTTCCTTCCCCCAGATATAATAAAGTGTCCTGGGTAAGTTTGTTCTGCTGTGGCCACGAGGCCTCTACTGGACAGAGCGACTTCCAACTGAGCCTCGGGCGGGGGTGTGTGTGTGTGGCACCACCGCCATAACGTGCCAACACCAAACAAGGCTCAACTACAAGAGGAAGGTGTACTCAGCCCACACCGCTGGCACACCTCAAGTACCCAGCTTGGGTGATAGGGGAGGCTGTGGAATGGGACCTTATAGGACACGTACTACAGTACGTCATGCTACCAAGAACCGGAGTCAAGGCAGTTCTACCTAGTACACAGAAACAAACACAGGGAGCCTGCTAAATTGAAGAGGCAAAGAAATATGGCCCACATGAAAAAACAGAACAAAACCCAGATAAAGAAATATATGAAATGTAGATAGCCAACCCATCAGATGCAGAGTTCAAAACACTGGTAATCAGAATGCTCAAAGAAATTATTGAGTAAAACCACAAAATAAATAAAAAGAAGTGAAGGTTATACAAAGTGAAATGAAGAAAAATATACAAGGAACCAACGGAGATAGGAAGAAGCCAGGATTCAATTCAGGAATGTGGAACAAAAGAAAAAAGAAACATGTGCCCAAAACAGAAAGGAGAACCAAGAATCGAACATCTAGGACAACTTTAAACATACCAACATCTGAATCCTAGCGGTGCCAGAAGAAGAGAAAGAGCAAGAGACTGAAAACATATTTCAAAAAATGAAAACTAACTTCCCAAATTTGGCCCAGGAAATAGACGTACAAGTCCAGGAAGCAAAGAGACTCCCAAACAAGCTAGACCCAAAGAAGACCACACCAAGACACATCATAATTAAAATGCCAAAGGTGGAAGATAAAGAGAGAATCTTAAAGGCAACGATAGAAAATAACAGAGTTACCTACAAAGGAGTTCCCATAAAACTATTGTGGGCAAACACTCCTCATGGTTTCAGGAATTGTAGACCCGGCCCCAGCATGACGAGCCACCAGCATCCTGGCCGCTCTTGTCTCTATGTCTCAACATAAGGCCGCACGCGGAATGTCACTGTCAACCACTCAGAGGGTGGACACGGGAATTAGATCAAAGAGCGCTCCTCATGCTCATTATGCTTTAGAACTTGCTCTGCTTTTCTTATCAGCAATGTGGTGTAAGCTATCTTTAGCAGGGAGTCTATGGGACCCTGCAACTGGTCCAAACGTTTTATAGACCTTGACTCTGATCGGTAAGAGCGATTCCTGAATTAGTGTATGTTACCTGTTACTGTCAAACAACTGAATACAATAGACAATTTATGAATTTTGGCCTTGCATCTCTCGTATGTATCCTCCTCAAGAAATGGCATGAGGGATGAAGGTTTGGCTGCTGGTCTCCGCTAGAGAGGCAGTCACCTTCCTTCCCCCAGATATAATAAAGTGTCCTGGGTAAGTTTGTTCTGCTGTGGCCACGAGGCCTCTACTGGACAGAGCGACTTCCAACTGAGCCTCGGGGGGGGAGGGTGTGTGTGTGGCACCACCGCCATAACCTGCCAACACCAACCAAGGCTCAACTACAAGGGGAAGGTGTACTCAGCCCACACCGCTGGTACACCTCAAGTACCCAGCTTGGGTGATAGGGGTGGCTGTGGAATGGGACCCTATAGGACACGTACTACAGTAGGTCATGCTACCAAGAACCGGAGTCAAGGCAGTTCTACCTAGTACACAGAAACAAACACAGGGAGCCTGCTAAATTGAAGAGGCAAAGAAATATGGCCCACATGAAAAAACAGAACAAAACCCAGATAAAGAAATATATGAAATGTAGATAGCCAACCCATCAGATGCAGAGTTCAAAACACTGGTAATCAGAATGCTCAAAGAAATTATTGAGTAAAACCACAAAATAAATAAAAAAAAGTGAAGGTTATACAAAGTGAAATGAAGAAAAATATACAAGGAACCAACGGAGATAGGAAGAAGCCAGGATTCAATTCAGCAATGTGGAACAAAAGAAAGAAATAAACATGTGCCCAAAACAGAAAGGAAAAACAAGAATCGAACATCTAGGACAACTTTAAACATACCAACATCTGAATCCTAGCGGTGCCAGAAGGAGAAGAGAAAGAGCAAGAGACTGAAAACGTATTTGAAAAAATGAAAACTAACTTCCCAAATTTGGTCCAGGAAATAGACGTACAAGTCCAGGAAGCAAAGAGAGTCCCAAACAAGCTAGACCGAAAGCAGACCACACCAAGACACATCATAATTAAAATGCCAAAGGTGGAAGATAAAGAGAGAATCTTAAAGGCAATGATAGAAAATAACAGAGTTACCTACAAAGAAGTTCCCATAAAACTATTGGCGGCAAACACTCCTCATGGTTTCAGGAATTGTAGACCCGGCCCCAGCATGACGAGCCGCCAGCATCCTGGCCGCTCTTGTCTCTATGTCTCAACATAAGGCCGCACGCGGAATGTCACTGTCAACCACTCAGAGGGTGGACACGGGAATTAGATCAAAGAGCGCTCCTCATGCTCATTATGCTTTAGAACTTGCTCTGCTTTTCTTATCAGCAATGCGGTGTAAGCTATCTTTAGCAGGGAGTCTATGGGACCCTGCAACTGGTCCAAACGTTTTATAGACCTTGACTCTGATCTGTAAGAGCGATTCCTGAATTAGTGTATGTTATCTGTTACTGTCAAACAACTGAATACAATAGACAATTTATGAATTTTAGCCTTGCATCTCTCGTATGTATCCTCCTCAAGAAAAGAAATGAGGGATGAAGGTTTGGCTGCTGGTCTCCGCTAGAGAGGCAGTCACCTTCCTTCCCCCAGATATAATAAAGTGTCCTGGGTAAGTTTGTTCTGCTGTGGCCACGAGGCCTCTACTGGACAGAGCGACTTCCAACTGAGCCTCGGGCGGGGGTGTGTGTGTGTGGCACCACCGCCATAACGTGCCAACACCAAACAAGGCTCAACTACAAGAGGAAGGTGTACTCAGCCCACACCGCTGGCACACCTCAAGTACCCAGCTTGGGTGATAGGGGAGGCTGTGGAATGGGACCTTATAGGACACGTACTACAGTACGTCATGCTACCAAGAACCGGAGTCAAGGCAGTTCTACCTAGTACACAGAAACAAACACAGGGAGCCTGCTAAATTGAAGAGGCAAAGAAATATGGCCCACATGAAAAAACAGAACAAAACCCAGATAAAGAAATATATGAAATGTAGATAGCCAACCCATCAGATGCAGAGTTCAAAACACTGGTAATCAGAATGCTCAAAGAAATTATTGAGTAAAACCACAAAATAAATAAAAAGAAGTGAAGGTTATACAAAGTGAAATGAAGAAAAATATACAAGGAACCAACGGAGATAGGAAGAAGCCAGGATTCAATTCAGGAATGTGGAACAAAAGAAAAAAGAAACATGTGCCCAAAACAGAAAGGAGAACCAAGAATCGAACATCTAGGACAACTTTAAACATACCAACATCTGAATCCTAGCGGTGCCAGAAGAAGAGAAAGAGCAAGAGACTGAAAACATATTTCAAAAAATGAAAACTAACTTCCCAAATTTGGCCCAGGAAATAGACGTACAAGTCCAGGAAGCAAAGAGACTCCCAAACAAGCTAGACCCAAAGAAGACCACACCAAGACACATCATAATTAAAATGCCAAAGGTGGAAGATAAAGAGAGAATCTTAAAGGCAACGATAGAAAATAACAGAGTTACCTACAAAGGAGTTCCCATAAAACTATTGTGGGCAAACACTCCTCATGGTTTCAGGAATTGTAGACCCGGCCCCAGCATGACGAGCCACCAGCATCCTGGCCGCTCTTGTCTCTATGTCTCAACATAAGGCCGCACGCGGAATGTCACTGTCAACCACTCAGAGGGTGGACACGGGAATTAGATCAAAGAGCGCTCCTCATGCTCATTATGCTTTAGAACTTGCTCTGCTTTTCTTATCAGCAATGTGGTGTAAGCTATCTTTAGCAGGGAGTCTATGGGACCCTGCAACTGGTCCAAACGTTTTATAGACCTTGACTCTGATCGGTAAGAGCGATTCCTGAATTAGTGTATGTTACCTGTTACTGTCAAACAACTGAATACAATAGACAATTTATGAATTTTGGCCTTGCATCTCTCGTATGTATCCTCCTCAAGAAATGGCATGAGGGATGAAGGTTTGGCTGCTGGTCTCCGCTAGAGAGGCAGTCACCTTCCTTCCCCCAGATATAATAAAGTGTCCTGGGTAAGTTTGTTCTGCTGTGGCCACGAGGCCTCTACTGGACAGAGCGACTTCCAACTGAGCCTCGGGGGGGGAGGGTGTGTGTGTGGCACCACCGCCATAACCTGCCAACACCAACCAAGGCTCAACTACAAGGGGAAGGTGTACTCAGCCCACACCGCTGGTACACCTCAAGTACCCAGCTTGGGTGATAGGGGTGGCTGTGGAATGGGACCCTATAGGACACGTACTACAGTAGGTCATGCTACCAAGAACCGGAGTCAAGGCAGTTCTACCTAGTACACAGAAACAAACACAGGGAGCCTGCTAAATTGAAGTGGCAAAGAAATATGGCCCACATGAAAAAACAGAACAAAACCCAGATAAAGAAATATATGAAATGTAGATAGCCAACCCATCAGATGCAGAGTTCAAAACACTGGTAATCAGAATGCTCAAAGAAATTATTGAGTAAAACCACAAAATAAATAAAAAAAAGTGAAGGTTATACAAAGTGAAATGAAGAAAAATATACAAGGAACCAACGGACACAGGAAGAAGCCAGGATTCAATTCAGCAATGTGGAACAAAAGAAAGAAATAAACATGTGCCCAAAACAGAAAGGAAAAACAAGAATCGAACATCTAGGACAACTTTAAACATACCAACATCTGAATCCTAGCGGTGCCAGAAGGAGAAGAGAAAGAGCAAGAGACTGAAAACGTATTTGAAAAAATGAAAACTAACTTCCCAAATTTGGTCCAGGAAATAGACGTACAAGTCCAGGAAGCAAAGAGAGTCCCAAACAAGCTAGACCGAAAGCAGACCACACCAAGACACATCATAATTAAAATGCCAAAGGTGGAAGATAAAGAGAGAATCTTAAAGGCAATGATAGAAAATAACAGAGTTACCTACAAAGAAGTTCCCATAAAACTATTGTGGGCAAACACTCCTCATGGTTTCAGGAATTGTAGACCCGGCCCCAGCATGATGAGCCGCCAGCATCCTGGCCGCTCTTGTCTCTATGTCTCAACATAAGGCCGCACGCGGAATGTCACTGTCAACCACTCAGAGGGTGGACACGGGAATTAGATCAAAGAGCGCTCCTCATGCTCATTATGCTTTAGAACTTGCTCTGCTTTTCTTATCAGCAATGTGGTGTAAGCTATCTTTAGCAGGGAGTCTATGGGACCCTGCAACTGGTCCAAACGTTTTATAGACCTTGACTCTGATCGGTAAGAGCGATTCCTGAATTAGTGTATGTTACCTGTTACTGTCAAACAACTGAATACAATAGACAATTTATGAATTTTGGCCTTGCATCTCTCGTATGTATCCTCCTCAAGAAATGGCATGAGGGATGAAGGTTTGGCTGCTGGTCTCCGCTAGAGAGGCAGTCACCTTCCTTCCCCCAGATATAATAAAGTGTCCTGGGTAAGTTTGTTCTGCTGTGGCCACGAGGCCTCTACTGGACAGAGCGACTTCCAACTGAGCCTCGGGGGGGGAGGGTGTGTGTGTGGCACCACCGCCATAACCTGCCAACACCAACCAAGGCTCAACTACAAGGGGAAGGTGTACTCAGCCCACACCGCTGGTACACCTCAAGTACCCAGCTTGGGTGATAGGGGAGGCTGTGGAATGGGACCCTATAGGACACGTACTACAGTAGGTCATGCTACCAAGAACCGGAGTCAAGACAGTTCTACCTAGTACACAGAAACAAACACAGGGAGCCTGCTAAATTGAAGAGGCAAAGAAATATGGCCCACATGAAAAAACAGAACAAAACCCAGATAAAGAAATATATGAAATGTAGATAGCCAACCCATCAGATGCAGAGTTCAAAACACTGGTAATCAGAATGCTCAAAGAAATTATTGAGTAAAACCACAAAATAAATAAAAAAAAGTGAAGGTTATACAAAGTGAAATGAAGAAAAATATACAAGGAACCAACGGAGACAGGAAGAAGCCAGGATTCAATTCAGCAATGTGGAACAAAAGAAAGAAATAAACATGTGCCCAAAACAGAAAGGAAAAACAAGAATCGAACATCTAGGACAACTTTAAACATACCAACATCTGAATCCTAGCGGTGCCAGAAGGAGAAGAGAAAGAGCAAGAGACTGAAAACGTATTTGAAAAAATGAAAACTAACTTCCCAAATTTGGTCCAGGAAATAGACGTACAAGTCCAGGAAGCAAAGAGAGTCCCAAACAAGCTAGACCGAAAGCAGACCACACCAAGACACATCATAATTAAAATGCCAAAGGTGGAAGATAAAGAGAGAATCTTAAAGGCAATGATAGAAAATAACAGAGTTACCTACAAAGAAGTTCCCATAAAACTATTGTGGGCAAACACTCCTCATGGTTTCAGGAATTGTAGACCCGGCCCCAGCATGACGAGCCGCCAGCATCCTGGCCGCTCTTGTCTCTATGTCTCAACATAAGGCCGCACGCGGAATGTCACTGTCAACCACTCAGAGGGTGGACACGGGAATTAGATCAAAGAGCGCTCCTCATGCTCATTATGCTTTAGAACTTGCTCTGCTTTTCTTATCAGCAATGCGGTGTAAGCTATCTTTAGCAGGGAGTCTATGGGACCCTGCAACTGGTCCAAACGTTTTATAGACCTTGACTCTGATCGGTAAGAGCGATTCCTGAATTAGTGTATGTTATCTGTTACTGTCAAACAACTGAATACAATAGACAATTTATGAATTTTAGCCTTGCATCTCTCGTATGTATCCTCCTCAAGAAAAGAAATGAGGGATGAAGGTTTGGCTGCTGGTCTCCGCTAGAGAGGCAGTCACCTTCCTTCCCCCAGATATAATAAAGTGTCCTGGGTAAGTTTGTTCTGCTGTGGCCACGAGGCCTCTACTGGACAGAGCGACTTCCAACTGAGCCTCGGGCGGGGGTGTGTGTGTGTGGCACCACCACCATAACGTGCCAACACCAACCAAGGCTCAACTACAAGAGGAAGGTGTACTCAGCCCACACCGCGGGCACACCTCAAGTACCCAGCTTGGGTGATAGGGGAGGCTGTGGAATGGGACCTTATAGGACACGTACTACAGTACGTCATGCTACCAAGAACCGGAGTCAAGGCAGTTCTACCTAGTACACAGAAACAAACACAGGGAGCCTGCTAAATTGAAGAGGCAAAGAAATATGGCCCACATGAAAAAACAGAACAAAACCCAGATAAAGAAATATATGAAATGTAGATAGCCAACCCATCAGATGCAGAGTTCAAAACACTGGTAATCAGAATGCTCAAAGAAATTATTGAGTAAAACCACAAAATAAATAAAAAGAAGTGAAGGTTATACAAAGTGAAATGAAGAAAAATATACAAGGAACCAACGGAGATAGGAAGAAGCCAGGATTCAATTCAGGAATGTGGAACAAAAGAAAAAAGAAACATGTGCCCAAAACAGAAAGGAGAACCAAGAATCGAACATCTAGGACAACTTTAAACATACCAACATCTGAATCCTAGCGGTGCCAGAAGAAGAGAAAGAGCAAGAGACTGAAAACGTATTTGAAAAAATGAAAACTAACTTCCCAAATTTGGCCCAGGAAATACACGTACAAGTCCAGGAAGCAAAGAGACTCCCAAACAAGCTAGACCCAAAGAAGACCACACCAAGACACATCATAATTAAAATGCCAAAGGTGGAAGATAAAGAGAGAATCTTAAAGGCAATGATAGAAAATAACAGAGTTACCTACAAAGGAGTTCCCATAAAACTATTGTGGGCAAACACTCCTCATGGTTTCAGGAATTGTAGACCCGGCCCCAGCATGACGAGCCACCAGCATCCTGGCCGCTCTTGTCTCTATGTCTCAACATAAGGCCGCACGCGGAATGTCACTGTCAACCACTCAGAGGGTGGACACGGGAATTAGATCAAAGAGCGCTCCTCATGCTCATTATGCTTTAGAACTTGCTCTGCTTTTCTTATCAGCAATGTGGTGTAAGCTATCTTTAGCAGGGAGTCTATGGGACCCTGCAACTGGTCCAAACGTTTTATAGACCTTGACTCTGATCGGTAAGAGCGATTCCTGAATTAGTGTATGTTACCTGTTACTGTCAAACAACTGAATACAATAGACAATTTATGAATTTTGGCCTTGCATCTCTCGTATGTATCCTCCTCAAGAAATGGCATGAGGGATGAAGGTTTGGCTGCTGGTCTCCGCGAGAGAGGCAGTCACCTTCCTTCCCCCAGATATCATAAAGTGTCCTGGGTAAGTTTGTTCTGCTGTGGCCACGAGGCCTCTACTGGACAGAGCGACTTCCAACTGAGCCTCGGGGGGGGAGGGTGTGTGTGTGGCACCACCGCCATAACCTGCCAACACCAACCAAGGCTCAACTACAAGGGGAAGGTGTACTCAGCCCACACCGCTGGCACACCTCAAGTACCCAGCTTGGGTGATAGGGGAGGCTGTGGAATGGGACCCTATAGGACACGTACTACAGTAGGTCATGCTACCAAGAACCGGAGTCAAGGCAGTTCTACCTAGTACACAGAAACAAACACAGGGAGCCTGCTAAATTGAAGAGGCAAAGAAATATGGCCCACATGAAAAAACAGAACAAAACCCAGATAAAGAAATATATGAAATGTAGATAGCCAACCCATCAGATGCAGAGTTCAAAACACTGGTAATCAGAATGCTCAAAGAAATTATTGAGTAAAACCACAAAATAAATAAAAAGAAGTGAAGGTTATACAAAGTGAAATGAAGAAAAATATACAAGGAACCAACGGGGATAGGAAGAAGCCAGGATTCAATTCAGGAATGTGGAACAAAAGAAAAAAGAAACATGTGCCCAAAACAGAAAGGAAAAACAAGAATCGAACATCTAGGACAACTTTAAACATACCAACATCTGAATCCTAGCAGTGCCAGAAGAAGAGAAAGAGCAAGAGACTGAAAACGTATTTGAAAAAATGAAAACTAACTTCCCAAATTTGGTCCAGGAAATAGACGTACAAGTCCAGGAAGCAAAGAGAGTCCCAAACAAGCTAGACCGAAAGCAGACCACACCAAGACACATCATAATTAAAATGCCAAAGGTGGAAAATAAAGAGAGAATCTTAAAGGCAACGATAGAAAATAACAGAGTTACCTACAAAGGAGTTCCCATAAAACTATTGTGGGCAAACACTCCTCATGGTTTCAGGAATTGTAGACCCGGCCCCAGCATGACGAGCCACCAGCATCCTGGCCGCTCTTGTCTCTATGTCTCAACATAAGACCGCACGCGGAATGTCACTGTCAACCACTCAGAGGGTGGACACGGGAATTAGATCAAAGAGCGCTCCTCATGCTCATTATGCTTTAGAACTTGCTCTGCTTTTCTTATCAGCAATGTGGTGTAAGCTATCTTTAGCAGGGAGTCTATGGGACCCTGCAACTGGTCCAAACGTTTTATAGACCTTGACTCTGATCGGTAAGAGCGATTCCTGAATTAGTGTATGTTACCTGTTACTGTCAAACAACTGAATACAATAGACAATTTATGAATTTTGGCCTTGCATCTCTCGTATGTATCCTCCTCAAGAAATGGCATGAGGGATGAAGGTTTGGCTGCTGGTCTCAGCTAGAGAGGCAGTCACCTTCCTTCCCCCAGATATAATAAAGTGTCCTGGGTAAGTTTGTTCTGCTGTGGCCACGAGGCCTCTACTGGACAGAGCGACTTCCAACTGAGCCTCGGGGGGGGAGGGTGTGTGTGTGGCACCACCGCCATAACCTGCCAACACCAACCAAGGCTCAACTACAAGGGGAAGGTGTACTCAGCCCACACCGCTGGCACACCTCAAGTACCCAGCTTGGGTGATAGGGGAGGCTGTGGAATGGGACCTTATAGGACACGTACTACAGTAGGTCATGCTACCAAGAACCGGAGTCAAGGCAGTTCTACCTAGTACACAGAAACAAACACAGGGAGCCTGCTAAATTGAAGAGGCAAAGAAATATGGCCCACATGAAAAAACAGAACAAAACCCAGATAAAGAAATATATGAAATGTAGATAGCCAACCCATCAGATGCAGAGTTCAAAACACTGGTAATCAGAATGCTCAAAGAAATTATTGAGTAAAACCACAAAATAAATAAAAAAAAGTGAAGGTTATACAAAGTGAAATGAAGAAAAATATACAAGGAACCAACGGAGATAGGAAGAAGCCAGGATTCAATTCAGCAATGTGGAACAAAAGAAAGAAATAAACATGTGCCCAAAACAGAAAGGAAAAACAAGAATCGAACATCTAGGACAACTTTAAACATACCAACATCTGAATCCTAGCGGTGCCAGAAGGAGAAGAGAAAGAGCAAGAGACTGAAAACGTATTTGAAAAAATGAAAACTAACTTCCCAAATTTGGTCCAGGAAATAGACGTACAAGTCCAGGAAGCAAAGAGAGTCCCAAACAAGCTAGACCGAAAGCAGACCACACCAAGACACATCATAATTAAAATGCCAAAGGTGGAAGATAAAGAGAGAATCTTAAAGGCAATGATAGAAAATAACAGAGTTACCTACAAAGAAGTTCCCATAAAACTATTGTGGGCAAACACTCCTCATGGTTTCAGGAATTGTAGACCCGGCCCCAGCATGACGAGCCGCCAGCATCCTGGCCGCTCTTGTCTCTATGTCTCAACATAAGGCCGCACGCGGAATGTCACTGTCAACCACTCAGAGGGTGGACACGGGAATTAGATCAAAGAGCGCTCCTCATGCTCATTATGCTTTAGAACTTGCTCTGCTTTTCTTATCAGCAATGCGGTGTAAGCTATCTTTAGCAGGGAGTCTATGGGACCCTGCAACTGGTCCAAACGTTTTATAGACCTTGACTCTGATCGGTAAGAGCGATTCCTGAATTAGTGTATGTTATCTGTTACTGTCAAACAACTGAATACAATAGACAATTTATGAATTTTAGCCTTGCATCTCTCGTATGTATCCTCCTCAAGAAAAGAAATGAGGGATGAAGGTTTGGCTGCTGGTCTCCGCTAGAGAGGCAGTCACCTTCCTTCCCCCAGATATAATAAAGTGTCCTGGGTAAGTTTGTTCTGCTGTGGCCACGAGGCCTCTACTGGACAGAGCGACTTCCAACTGAGCCTCGGGCGGGGGTGTGTGTGTGTGGCACCACCGCCATAACCTGCCAACACCAAACAAGGCTCAACTACAAGAGGAAGGTGTACTCAGCCCACACCGCTGGCACACCTCAAGTACCCAGCTTGGGTGATAGGGGAGGCTGTGGAATGGGACCTTATAGGACACGTACTACAGTAGGTCATGCTACCAAGAACCGGAGTCAAGGCAGTTCTACCTAGTACACAGAAACAAACACAGGGAGCCTGCTAAATTGAAGAGGCAAAGAAATATGGCCCACATGAAAAAACAGAACAAAACCCAGATAAAGAAATATATGAAATGTAGATAGCCAACCCATCAGATGCGGAGTTCAAAACACTGGTAATCAGAATGCTCAAAGAAATTATTGAGTAAAACCACAAAATAAATAAAAAAAAGTGAAGGTTATACAAAGTGAAATGAAGAAAAATATACAAGGAACCAACGGAGATAGGAAGAAGCCAGGATTCAATTCAGCAATGTGGAACAAAAGAAAGAAATAAACATGTGCCCAAAACAGAAAGGAAAAACAAGAATCGAACATCTAGGACAACTTTAAACATACCAACATCTGAATCCTAGCGGTGCCAGAAGGAGAAGAGAAAGAGCAAGAGACTGAAAACGTATTTGAAAAAATGAAAACTAACTTCCCAAATTTGGTCCAGGAAATAGACGTACAAGTCCAGGAAGCAAAGAGAGTCCCAAACAAGCTAGACCGAAAGCAGACCACACCAAGACACATCATAATTAAAATGCCAAAGGTGGAAGATAAAGAGAGAATCTTAAAGGCAATGATAGAAAATAACAGAGTTACCTACAAAGAAGTTCCCATAAAACTATTGGGGGCAAACACTCCTCATGGTTTCAGGAATTGTAGACCCGGCCCCAGCATGACGAGCCGCCAGCATCCTGGCCGCTCTTGTCTCTATGTCTCAACATAAGGCCGCACGCGGAATGTCACTGTCAACCACTCAGAGGGTGGACACGGGAATTAGATCAAAGAGCGCTCCTCATGCTCATTATGCTTTAGAACTTGCTCTGCTTTTCTTATCAGCAATGCGGTGTAAGCTATCTTTAGCAGGGAGTCTATGGGACCCTGCAACTGGTCCAAACGTTTTATAGACCTTGACTCTGATCGGTAAGAGCGATTCCTGAATTAGTGTATGTTATATGTTACTGTCAAACAACTGAATACAATAGACAATTTATGAATTTTAGCCTTGCATCTCTCGTATGTATCCTCCTCAAGAAAAGAAATGAGGGATGAAGGTTTGGCTGCTGGTCTCCGCTAGAGAGGCAGTCACCTTCCTTCCCCCAGATATAATAAAGTGTCCTGGGTAAGTTTGTTCTGCTGTGGCCACGAGGCCTCTACTGGACAGAGCGACTTCCAACTGAGCCTCAGGCGGGGGTGTGTGTGTGTGGCACCACCGCCATAACGTGCCAACACCAAACAAGGCTCAACTACAAGAGGAAGGTGTACTCAGCCCACACCGCTGGCACACCTCAAGTACCCAGCTTGGGTGATAGGGGAGGCTGTGGAATGGGACCTTATAGGACACGTACTACAGTAGGTCATGCTACCAAGAACCGGAGTCAAGGCAGTTCTACCTAGTACACAGAAACAAACACAGGGAGCCTGCTAAATTGAAGAGGCAAAGAAATATGGCCCACATGAAAAAACAGAACAAAACCCAGATAAAGAAATATATGAAATGTAGATAGCCAACCCATCAGATGCAGAGTTCAAAACACTGGTAATCAGAATGCTCAAAGAAATTATTGAGTAAAACCACAAAATAAATAAAAAGAAGTGAAGGTTATACAAAGTGAAATGAAGAAAAATATACAAGGAACCAACGGGGATAGGAAGAAGCCAGGATTCAATTCAGGAATGTGGAACAAAAGAAAAAAGAAACATGTGCCCAAAACAGAAAGGAGAACCAAGAATCGAACATCTAGGACAACTTTAAACATACCAACATCTGAATCCTAGCAGTGCCAGAAGAAGAGAAAGAGCAAGAGACTGAAAACGTATTTGAAAAAATGAAAACTAACTTCCCAAATTTGGTCCAGGAAATAGACGTACAAGTCCAGGAAGCAAAGAGAGTCCCAAACGAGCTAGACCGAAAGCAGACCACACCAAGACACATCATAATTAAAATGCCAAAGGTGGAAGATAAAGAGAGAATCTTAAAGGCAATGATAGAAAATAACAGAGTTACCTACAAAGAAGTTCCCATAAAACTATTGTGGGCAAACACTCCTCATGGTTTCAGGAATTGTAGACCCGGCCCCAGCATGACGAGTCGCCAGCATCCTGGCCGCTCTTGTCTCTATGTCTCAACATAAGGCCGCACGCGGAATGTCACTGTCAACCACTCAGAGGGTGGACACGGGAATTAGATCAAAGAGCGCTCCTCATGCTCATTATGCTTTAGAACTTGCTCTGCTTTTCTTATCAGCAATGCGGTGTAAGGTATCTTTAGCAGGGAGTCTATGGGACCCTGCAACTGGTCCAAACGTTTTATAGACCTTGACTCTGATCGGTAAGAGCGATTCCTGAATTAGTGTATGTTATCTGTTACTGTCAAACAACTGAATACAATAGACAATTTATGAATTTTAGCCTTGCATCTCTCGTATGTATCCTCCTCAAGAAAAGAAATGAGGGATGAAGGTTTGGCTGCTGGTCTCCGCTAGAGAGGCAGTCACCTTCCTTCCCCCAGATATAATAAAGTGTCCTGGGTAAGTTTGTTCTGCTGTGGCCACGAGGCCTCTACTGGACAGAGCGACTTCCAACTGAGCCTCGGGCGGGGGTGTGTGTGTGTGGCACCACCGCCATAACCTGCCAACACCAAACAAGGCTCAACTACAAGAGGAAGGTGTACTCAGCCCACACCGCTGGCACACCTCAAGTACCCAGCTTGGGTGATAGGGGAGGCTGTGGAATGGGACCTTATAGGACACGTACTACAGTAGGTCATGCTACCAAGAACCGGAGTCAAGGCAGTTCTACCTAGTACACAGAAACAAACACAGGGAGCCTGCTAAATTGAAGAGGCAAAGAAATATGGCCCACATGAAAAAACAGAACAAAACCCAGATAAAGAAATATATGAAATGTAGATAGCCAACCCATCAGATGCAGAGTTCAAAACACTGGTAATCAGAATGCTCAAAGAAATTATTGAGTAAAACCACAAAATAAATAAAAAGAAGTGAAGGTTATACAAAGTGAAATGAAGAAAAATATACAAGGAACCAACGGAGATAGGAAGAAGCCAGGATTCAATTCAGCAATGTGGAACAAAAGAAAAAAGAAACATGTGCCCAAAACAGAAAGGAGAACCAAGAATCGAACATCTAGGACAACTTTAAACATACCAACATCTGAATCCTAGCGGTGCCAGAAGAAGAGAAAGAGCAAGAGACTGAAAACGTATTTGAAAAAATGAAACCTAACTTCCCAAATTTGGCCCAGGAAATAGACGTACAAGTCCAGGAAGCAAAGAGACTCCCAAACAAGCTAGACCCAAAGAAGACCACACCAAGACACATCATAATTAAAATGCCAAAGGTGGAAGATAAAGAGAGAATCTTAAAGGCAATGATAGAAAATAACAGAGTTACCTACAAAGGAGTTCCCATAAAACTATTGTGGGCAAACACTCCTCATGGTTTCAGGAATTGTAGACCCGGCCCCAGCATGACGAGCCACCAGCATCCTGGCTGCTCTTGTCTCTATGTCTCAACATAAGGCCGCACGCGGAATGTCACTGTCAACCACTCAGAGGGTGGACACGGGAATTAGATCAAAGAGCGCTCCTCATGCTCATTATGCTTTAGAACTTGCTCTGCTTTTCTTATCAGCAATGTGGTGTAAGCTATCTTTAGCAGGGAGTCTATGGGACCCTGCAACTGGTCCAAACGTTTTATAGACCTTGACTCTGATCGGTAAGAGCGATTCCTGAATTAGTGTATGTTACCTGTTACTGTCAAACAACTGAATACAATAGACAATTTATGAATTTTGGCCTTGCATCTCTCGTATGTATCCTCCTCAAGAAATGGCATGAGGGATGAAGGTTTGGCTGCTGGTCTCCGCTAGAGAGGCAGTCACCTTCCTTCCCCCAGATATAATAAAGTGTCCTGGGTAAGTTTGTTCTGCTGTGGCCACGAGGCCTCTACTGGACAGAGCGACTTCCAACTGAGCCTCGGGCGGGGGTGTGTGTGTGTGGCACCACCGCCATAACCTGCCAACACCAAACAAGGCTCAACTACAAGAGGAAGGTGTACTCAGCCCACACCGCTGGCACACCTCAAGTACCCACCTTGGGTGATAGGGGAGGCTGTGGAATGGGACCCTATAGGACACGTACTACAGTAGGTCATGCTACCAAGAACCGGAGTCAAGGCAGTTCTACCTAGTACACAGAAACAAACACAGGGAGCCTGCTAAATTGAAGAGGCAAAGAAATATGGCCCACATGAAAAAACAGAACAAAACCCAGATAAAGAAATATATGAAATGTAGATAGCCAACCCATCAGATGCAGAGTTCAAAACACTGGTAATCAGAATGCTCAAAGAAATTATTGAGTAAAACCACAAAATAAATAAAAAGAAGTGAAGGTTATACAAAGTGAAATGAAGAAAAATATACAAGGAACCAACGGAGATAGGAAGAAGCCAGGATTCAATTCAGGAATGTGGAACAAAAGAAAAAAGAAACATGTGCCCAAAACAGAAAGGAGAACCAAGAATCGAACATCTAGGACAACTTTAAACATACCAACATCTGAATCCTAGCGGTGCCAGAAGAAGAGAAAGAGCAAGAGACTGAAAACGTATTTGAAAAAATGAAAACTAACTTCCCAAATTTGGCCCAGGGAATAGACGTACAAGTCCAGGAAGCAAAGAGACTCCCAAACAAGCTAGACCCAAAGAAGACCACACCAAGACACATCATAATTAAAATGCCAAAGGTGGAAGATAAAGAGAGAATCTTAAAGGCAATGATAGAAAATAACAGAGTTACCTACAAAGGAGTTCCCATAAAACTATTGTGGGCAAACACTCCTCATGGTTTCAGGAATTGTAGACCCGGCCCCAGCATGACGAGCCACCAGCATCCTGGCTGCTCTTGTCTCTATGTCTCAACATAAGGCCGCACGCGGAATGTCACTGTCAACCACTCAGAGGGTGGACACGGGAATTAGATCAAAGAGCGCTCCTCATGCTCATTATGCTTTAGAACTTGCTCTGCTTTTCTTATCAGCAATGTGGTGTAAGCTATCTTTAGCAGGGAGTCTATGGGACCCTGCAACTGGTCCAAACGTTTTATAGACCTTGACTCTGATCGGTAAGAGCGATTCCTGAATTAGTGTATGTTACCTGTTACTGTCAAACAACTGAATACAATAGACAATTTATGAATTTTGGCCTTGCATCTCTCGTATGTATCCTCCTCAAGAAATGGCATGAGGGATGAAGGTTTGGCTGCTGGTCTCCGCTAGAGAGGCAGTCACCTTCCTTCCCCCAGATATAATAAAGTGTCCTGGGTAAGTTTGTTCTGCTGTGGACACGAGGCCTCTACTGGACAGAGCGACTTCCAACTGAGCCTCGGGGGGGGAGGGTGTGTGTGTGGCACCACCGCCATAACCTGCCAACACCAACCAAGGCTCAACTACAAGGGGAAGGTGTACTCAGCCCACACCGCTGGCACACCTCAAGTACCCAGCTTGGGTGATAGGGGAGGCTGTGGAATGGGACCCTATAGGACACGTACTACAGTAGGTCATGCTACCAAGAACCGGATTCAAGGCAGTTCTACCTAGTACACAGAAACAAACACAGGGAGCCTGCTAAATTGAAGAGGCAAAGAAATATGGCCCACATGAAAAAACAGAACAAAACCCAGATAAAGAAATATATGAAATGTAGATAGCCAACCCATCAGATGCAGAGTTCAAAACACTGGTAATCAGAATGCTCAAAGAAATTATTGAGTAAAACCACAAAATAAATAAAAAGAAGTGAAGGTTATACAAAGTGAAATGAAGAAAAATATACAAGGAACCAACGGAGATAGGAAGAAGCCAGGATTCAATTCAGGAATGTGGAACAAAAGAAAAAAGAAACATGTGCCCAAAACAGAAAGGAGAACCAAGAATCGAACATCTAGGACAACTTTAAACATACCAACATCTGAATCCTAGCGGTGCCAGAAGAAGAGAAAGAGCAAGAGACTGAAAACGTATTTGAAAAAATGAAAACTAACTTCCCAAATTTGGCCCAGGAAATAGACGTACAAGTCCAGGAAGCAAAGAGACTCCCAAACAAGCTAGACCCAAAGAAGACCACACCAAGACACATCATAATTAAAATGCCAAAGGTGGAAGATAAAGAGAGAATCTTAAAGGCAACGATAGAAAATAACAGAGTTACCTACAAAGGAGTTCCCATAAAACTATTGTGGGCAAACACTCCTCATGGTTTCAGGAATTGTAGACCCGGCCCCAGCATGACGAGCCACCAGCATCCTGGCCGCTCTTGTCTCTATGTCTCAACATAAGACCGCACGCGGAATGTCACTGTCAACCACTCAGAGGGTGGACACGGGAATTAGATCAAAGAGCGCTCCTCATGCTCATTATGCTTTAGAACTTGCTCTGCTTTTCTTATCAGCAATGTGGTGTAAGCTATCTTTAGCAGGGAGTCTATGGGACCCTGCAACTGGTCCAAACGTTTTATAGACCTTGACTCTGATCGGTAAGAGCGATTCCTGAATTAGTGTATGTTACCTGTTACTGTCAAACAACTGAATACAATAGACAATTTATGAATTTTGGCCTTGCATCTCTCGTATGTATCCTCCTCAAGAAATGGCATGAGGGATGAAGGTTTGGCTGCTGGTCTCCGCTAGAGAGGCAGTCACCTTCCTTCCCCCAGATATAATAAAGTGTCCTGGGTAAGTTTGTTCTGCTGTGGCCACGAGGCCTCTACTGGACAGAGCGACTTCCAACTGAGCCTCGGGGGGGGAGGGTGTGTGTGTGGCACCACCGCCATAACCTGCGAACACCAACCAAGGCTCAACTACAAGGGGAAGGTGTACTCAGCCCACACCGCTGGCACACCTCAAGTACCCAGCTTGGGTGATAGGGGAGGCTGTGGAATGGGACCTTATAGGACACGTACTACAGTAGGTCATGCTACCAAGAACCGGAGTCAAGGCAGTTCTACCTAGTACACAGAAACAAACACAGGGAGCCTGCTAAATTGAAGAGGCAAAGAAATATGGCCCACATGAAAAAACAGAACAAAACCCAGATAAAGAAATATATGAAATGTAGATAGCCAACCCATCAGATGCAGAGTTCAAAACACTGGTAATCAGAATGCTCAAAGAAATTATTGAGTAAAACCACAAAATAAATAAAATAAAGTGAAGGTTATACAAAGTGAAATGAAGAAAAATATACAAGGAACCAACGGAGATAGGAAGAAGCCAGGATTCAATTCAGCAATGTGGAACAAAAGAAAGAAATAAACATGTGCCCAAAACAGAAAGGAAAAACAAGAATCGAACATCTAGGACAACTTTAAACATACCAACATCTGAATCCTAGCGGTGCCAGAAGGAGAAGAGAAAGAGCAAGAGACTGAAAACGTATTTGAAAAAATGAAAACTAACTTCCCAAATTTGGTCCAGGAAATAGACGTACAAGTCCAGGAAGCAAAGAGAGTCCCAAACAAGCTAGACCGAAAGCAGACCACACCAAGACACATCATAATTAAAATGCCAAAGGTGGAAGATAAAGAGAGAATCTTAAAGGCAATGATAGAAAATAACAGAGTTACCTACAAAGAAGTTCCCATAAAACTATTGTGGGCAAACACTCCTCATGGTTTCAGGAATTGTAGACCCGGCCCCAGCATGACGAGCCGCCAGCATCCTGGCCGCTCTTGTCTCTATGTCTCAACATAAGGCCGCACGCGGAATGTCACTGTCAACCACTCAGAGGGTGGACACGGGAATTAGATCAAAGAGCGCTCCTCATGCTCATTATGCTTTAGAACTTGCTCTGCTTTTCTTATCAGCAATGTGGTGTAAGCTATCTTTAGCAGGGAGTCTATGGGACCCTGCAACTGGTCCAAACGTTTTATAGACCTTGACTCTGATCGGTAAGAGCGATTCCTGAATTAGTGTATGTTACCTGTTACTGTCAAACAACTGAATACAATAGACAATTTATGAATTTTGGCCTTGCATCTCTCGTATGTATCCTCCTCAAGAAATGGCATGAGGGATGAAGGTTTGGCTGCTGGTCTCCGCTAGAGAGGCAGTCACCTTCCTTCCCCCAGATATAATAAAGTGTCCTGGGTAAGTTTGTTCTGCTGTGGCCACGAGGCCTCTACTGGACAGAGCGACTTCCAACTGAGCCTCGGGGGGGGAGGGTGTGTGTGTGGCACCACCGCCATAACCTGCCAACACCAACCAAGGCTCAACTACAAGGGGAAGGTGTACTCAGCCCACACCGCTGGCACACCTCAAGTACCCAGCTTGTGTGATAGGGGAGGCTGTGGAATGGGACCCTATAGGACACGTACTACAGTAGGTCATGCTACCAAGAACCGGAGTCAAGGCAGTTCTACCTAGTACACAGAAACAAACACAGGGAGCCTGCTAAATTGAAGAGGCAAAGAAATATGGCCCACATGAAAAAACAGAACAAAACCCAGATAAAGAAATATATGAAATGTAGATAGCCAACCCATCAGATGCAGAGTTCAAAACACTGGTAATCAGAATGCTCAAAGAAATTATTGAGTAAAACCACAAAATAAATAAAAAGAAGTGAAGGTTATACAAAGTGAAATGAAGAAAAATATACAAGGAACCAACGGAGATAGGAAGAAGCCAGGATTCAATTCAGGAATGTGGAACAAAAGAAAAAAGAAACATGTGCCCAAAACAGAAAGGAGAACCAAGAATCGAACATCTAGGACAACTTTAAACATACCAACATCTGAATCCTAGCGGTGCCAGAAGGAGAAGAGAAAGAGCAAGAGACTGAAAACGTATTTGAAAAAATGAAAACTAACTTCCCAAATTTGGCCCAGGAAATAGACGTACAAGTCCAGGAAGCAAAGAGACTCCCAAACAAGCTAGACCCAAAGAAGACCACACCAAGACACATCATAATTAAAATGCCAAAGGTGGAAGATAAAGAGAGAATCTTAAAGGCAACGATAGAAAATAACAGAGTTACCTACAAAGGAGTTCCCATAAAACTATTGTGGGCAAACACTCCTCATGGTTTCAGGAATTGTAGACCCGGCCCCAGCATGACGAGCCGCCAGCATCCTGGCCGCTCTTGTCTCTATGTCTCAACATAAGGCCGCACGCGGAATGTCACTGTCAACCACTCAGAGGGTGGACACGGGAATTAGATCAAAGAGCGCTCCTCATGCTCATTATGCTTTAGAACTTGCTCTGCTTTTCTTATCAGCAATGTGGTGTAAGCTATCTTTAGCAGGGAGTCTATGGGACCCTGCAACTGGTCCAAACGTTTTATAGACCTTGACTCTGATCGGTAAGAGCGATTCCTGAATTAGTGTATGTTACCTGTTACTGTCAAACAACTGAATACAATAGACAATTTATGAATTTTGGCCTTGCATCTCTCGTATGTATCCTCCTCAAGAAATGGCATGAGGGATGAAGGTTTGGCTGCTGGTCTCCGCTAGAGAGGCAGTCACCTTCCTTCCCCCAGATATAATAAAGTGTCCTGGGTAAGTTTGTTCTGCTGTGGCCACGAGGCCTCTACTGGACAGAGCGACTTCCAACTGAGCCTCAAGGGGGGGAGGGTGTGTGTGTGGCACCACCGCCATAACCTGCCAACACCAACCAAGGCTCAACTACAAGGGGAAGGTGTACTCAGCCCACACCGCTGGCACACCTCAAGTACCCAGCTTGGGTGATAGGGGAGGCTGTGGAATGGGACCCTATAGGACACGTACTACAGTAGGTCATGCTACCAAGAACCGGAGTCAAGGCAGTTCTACCTAGTACACAGAAACAAACACAGGGAGCCTGCTAAATTGAAGAGGCAAAGAAATATGGCCCACATGAAAAAACAGAACAAAACCCAGATAAAGAAATATATGAAATGTAGATAGCCAACCCATCAGATGCAGAGTTCAAAACACTGGTAATCAGAATGCTCAAAGAAATTATTGAGTAAAACCACAAAATAAATTTAAAAAAGTGAAGGTTATACAAAGTGAAATGAAGAAAAATATACAAGGAACCAACGGAGATAGGAAGAAGCCAGGATTCAATTCAGCAATGTGGAACAAAAGAAAGAAATAAACATGTGCCCAAAACAGAAAGGAAAAACAAGAATCGAACATCTAGGACAACTTTAAACATACCAACATCTGAATCCTAGCGGTGCCAGAAGGAGAAGAGAAAGAGCAAGAGACTGAAAACGTATTTGAAAAAATGAAAACTAACTTCCCAAATTTGGTCCAGGAAATAGACGTACAAGTCCAGGAAGCAAAGAGAGTCCCAAACAAGCTAGACCGAAAGCAGACCACACCAAGGCACATCATAATTAAAATGCCAAAGGTGGAAGATAAAGAGAGAATCTTAAAGGCAATGATAGAAAATAACAGAGTTACCTACAAAGAAGTTCCCATAAAACTATTGTGGGCAAACACTCCTCATGGTTTCAGGAATTGTAGACCCGGCCCCAGCATGACGAGCCGCCAGCATCCTGGCCGCTCTTGTCTCTATGTCTCAACATAAGGCCGCACGCGGAATGTCACTGTCAACCACTCAGAGGGTGGACACGGGAATTAGATCAAAGAGCGCTCCTCATGCTCATTATGCTTTAGAACTTGCTCTGCTTTTCTTATCAGCAATGTGGTGTAAGCTATCTTTAGCAGGGAGTCTATGGGACCCTGCAACTGGTCCAAACGTTTTATAGACCTTGACTCTGATCGGTAAGAGCGATTCCTGAATTAGTGTATGTTACCTGTTACTGTCAAACAACTGAATACAATAGACAATTTATGAATTTTGGCCTTGCATCTCTCGTATGTATCCTCCTCAAGAAAAGACATGAGGGATGAAGGTTTGGCTGCTGGTCTCCGCTAGAGAGGCAGTCACCTTCCTTCCCCCAGATATAATAAAGTGTCCTGGGTAAGTTTGTTCTGCTGTGGCCACGAGGCCTCTACTGGACAGAGCGACTTCCAACTGAGCCTCGGGGGGGGAGGGTGTGTGTGTGGCACCACCGCCATAACCTGCCAACACCAACCAAGGCTCAACTACAAGGGGAAGGTGTACTCAGCCCACACCGCTGGCACACCTCAAGTACCCAGCTTGGGTGATAGGGGAGGCTGTGGAATGGGACCTTATAGAACACGTACTACAGTAGGTCATGCTACCAAGAACCGGAGTCAAGGCAGTTCTACCTAGTACACAGAAACAAACACAGGGAGCCTGCTAAATTGAAGAGGCAAAGAAATATGGCCCACATGAAAGAACAGAACAAAACCCAGATAAAGAAATATATGAAATGTAGATAGCCAACCCATCAGATGCAGAGTTCAAAACACTGGTAATCAGAATGCTCAAAGAAATTATTGAGTAAAACCACAAAATAAATAAAAAAAAGTGAAGGTTATACAAAGTGAAATGAAGAAAAATATACAAGGAACCAACGGAGATAGGAAGAAGCCAGGATTCAATTCAGCAATGTGGAACAAAAGAAAGAAATAAACATGTGCCCAAAACAGAAAGGAAAAACAAGAATCGAACATCTAGGACAACTTTAAACATACCAACATCTGAATCCTAGCGGTGCCAGAAGGAGAAGAGAAAGAGCAAGAGACTGAAAACATATTTGAAAAAATGAAAACTAACTTCCCAAATTTGGTCCAGGAAATAGACGTACAAGTCCAGGAAGCAAAGAGAGTCCCAAACAAGCTAGACCGAAAGCAGACCACACCAAGACACATCATAATTAAAATGCCAAAGGTGGAAGATAAAGAGAGAATCTTAAAGGCAATGATAGAAAATAACAGAGTTACCTACAAAGAAGTTCTCATAAAACTATTGTGGGCAAACACTCCTCATGGTTTCAGGAATTGTAGACCCGGCCCCAGCATGACGAGTCGCCAGCATCCTGGCCGCTCTTGTCTCTATGTCTCAACATAAGGCCGCACGCGGAATGTCACTGTCAACCACTCAGAGGGTGGACACGGGAATTAGATCAAAGAGCGCTCCTCATGCTCATTATGCTTTAGAACTTGCTCTGCTTTTCTTATCAGCAATGCGGTGTAAGCTATCTTTAGCAGGGAGTCTATGGGACCCTGCAACTGGTCCAAAGGTTTTATAGACCTTGACTCTGATCGGTAAGAGCGATTCCTGAATTAGTGTATGTTATCTGTTACTGTCAAACAACTGAATACAATAGACAATTTATGAATTTTAGCCTTGCATCTCTCGTATGTATCCTCCTCAAGAAAAGAAATGAGGGATGAAGGTTTGGCTGCTGGTCTCCGCTAGAGAGGCAGTCACCTTCCTTCCCCCAGATATAATAAAGTGTCCTGGGTAAGTTTGTTCTGCTGTGGCCACGAGGCCTCTACTGGACAGAGCGACTTCCAACTGAGCCTCGGGAGGGGAGGGTGTGTGTGTGGCACCACCGCCATAACCTGCCAACACCAACCAAGGCTCAACTACAAGGGGAAGGTGTACTCAGCCCACACCGCTGGCACACCTCAAGTACCCAGCTTGGGTGATAGGGGAGGCTGTGGAATGGGACCTTATAGGACACGTACTACAGTAGGCCATGCTACCAAGACACGGAGTCAAGGCAGTTCTACCTAGTACACAGAAACAAACACAGGGAGGCTGCTAAGTTGAAGAGGCAAAGAAATATGGCCCACATGAAAGAACAGAACAAAACCCAGATAAAGAAATATATGAAATGTAGATAGCCAACCCATCAGATGCAGAGTTCAAAACACTGGTAATCAGAATGCTCAAAGAAATTATTGAGTAAAACCACAAAATAAATAAAAAGAAGTGAAGGTTATACAAAGTGAAATGAAGAAAAATATACAAGGAACCAACGGAGATAGGAAGAAGCCAGGATTCAATTCAGCAATGTGGAACAAAAGATAGGAATAAACATGTGCCCAAAACAGAAAGGAGAACCAAGAATCGAACATCTAGGACAACTTTAAACATACCAACATCTGAATCCTAGCGGTGCCAGAAGAAGAGAAAGAGCAAGAGACTGAAAACATATTTGAAAAAATGAAAACTAACTTCCCAAATTTGGCGCAGGAAATAGACGTACAAGTCCAAGAAGCAAAGAGAATCACAAACAAGATAGACCCAAAGAAGACCACACCAAGACACATCATAATTAAAATGCCAAAGGTGGAAGATAAAGAGAGAATCTTAAAGGCAACGATAGAAAATAACAGAGTTACCTACAAAGGAGTTCCCATAAAACTATTGTGGGCAAACACTCCTCATGGTTTCAGGAATTGTAGACCCGGCCCCAGCATGACGAGCCACCAGCATCCTGGCCGCTCTTGTCTCTATGTCTCAACATAAGGCCGCACGCGGAATGTCACTGTCAACCACTCAGAGGGTGGACACGGGAATTAGATCAAAGAGCGCTCCTCATGCTCATTATGCTTTAGAACTTGCTCTGCTTTTCTTATCAGCAATGTGGTGTAAGCTATCTTTAGCAGGGAGTCTATGGGACCCTGCAACTGGTCCAAACGTTTTATAGACCTTGACTCTGATCGGTAAGAGCGATTCCTGAATTAGTGTATGTTACCTGTTACTGTCAAACAACTGAATACAATAGACAATTTATGAATTTTGGCCTTGCATCTCTCGTATGTATCCTCCTCAAGAAATGGCATGAGGGATGAAGGTTTGGCTGCTGGTCTCCGCTAGAGAGGCAGTCACCTTCCTTCCCCCAGATATAATAAAGTGTCCTGGGTAAGTTTGTTCTGCTGTGGCCACGAGGCCTCTACTGGACAGAGCGACTTCCAACTGAGCCTCGGGGGCGGAGGGTGTGTGTGTGGCACCACCGCCATAACCTGCCAACACCAACCAAGGCTCAACTACAAGGGGAAGGTGTACTCAGCCCACACCGCTGGCACACCTCAAGTACCCAGCTTGGGTGATAGGGGAGGCTGTGGAATGGGACCCTATAGGACACGTACTACAGTAGGTCATGCTACCAAGAACCGGAGTCAAGGCAGTTCTACCTAGTACACAGAAACAAACACAGGGAGCCTGCTAAATTGAAGAGGCAAAGAAATATGGCCCACATGAAAAAACAGAACAAAACCCAGATAAAGAAATATATGAAATGTAGATAGCCAACCCATCAGATGCAGAGTTCAAAACACTGGTAATCAGAATGCTCAAAGAAATTATTGAGTAAAACCACAAAATAAATAAAAAGAAGTGAAGGTTATACAAAGTGAAATGTAGAAAAATATACAAGGAACCAACGGAGATAGGAAGAAGCCAGGATTCAATTCAGCAATGTGGAACAAAAGATAGGAATAAACATGTGCCCAAAACAGAAAGGAGAACCAAGAATCGAACATCTAGGACAACTTTAAACATACCAACATCTGAATCCTAGCGGTGCCAGAAGAAGAGAAAGAGCAAGAGACTGAAAACATATTTGAAAAAATGAAAACTAACTTCCCAAATTTGGCGCAGGAAATAGACGTACAAGTCCAAGAAGCAAAGAGAATCACAAACAAGATAGACCCAAAGAAGACCACACCAAGACACATCATAATTAAAATGCCAAAGGTGGAAGATAAAGAGAGAATCTTAAAGGCAACGATAGAAAATAACAGAGTTACCTACAAAGGAGTTCCCATAAAACTATTGTGGGCAAACACTCCTCATGGTTTCAGGAATTGTAGACCCGGCCCCAGCATGACGAGCCACCAGCATCCTGGCCGCTCTTGTCTCTATGTCTCAACATAAGGCCGCACGCGGAATGTCACTGTCAACCACTCAGAGGGTGGACACGGGAATTAGATCAAAGAGCGCTCCTCATGCTCATTATGCTTTAGAACTTGCTCTGCTTTTCTTATCAGCAATGTGGTGTAAGCTATCTTTAGCAGGGAGTCTATGGGACCCTGCAACTGGTCCAAACGTTTTATAGACCTTGACTCTGATCGGTAAGAGCGATTCCTGAATTAGTGTATGTTACCTGTTACTGTCAAACAACTGAATACAATAGACAATTTATGAATTTTGGCCTTGCATCTCTCGTATGTATCCTCCTCAAGAAATGGCATGAGGGATGAAGGTTTGGCTGCTGGTCTCCGCTAGAGAGGCAGTCACCTTCCTTCCCCCAGATATAATAAAGTGTCCTGGGTAAGTTTGTTCTGCTGTGGCCACGAGGCCTCTACTGGACAGAGCGACTTCCAACTGAGCCTCGGGGGCGGAGGGTGTGTGTGTGGCACCACCGCCATAACCTGCCAACACCAACCAAGGCTCAACTACAAGGGGAAGGTGTACTCAGCCCACACCGCTGGCACACCTCAAGTACCCAGCTTGGGTGATAGGGGAGGCTGTGGAATGGGACCCTATAGGACACGTACTACAGTAGGTCATGCTACCAAGAACCGGAGTCAAGGCAGTTCTACCTAGTACACAGAAACAAACACAGGGAGCCTGCTAAATTGAAGAGGCAAAGAAATATGGCCCACATGAAAAAACAGAACAAAACCCAGATAAAGAAATATATGAAATGTAGATAGCCAACCCATCAGATGCAGAGTTCAAAACACTGGTAATCAGAATGCTCAAAGAAATTATTGAGTAAAACCACAAAATAAATAAAAAAAAGTGAAGGTTATACAAAGTGAAATGAAGAAAAATATACAAGGAACCAACGGAGATAGGAAGAAGCCAGGATTCAATTCAGCAATGTGGAACAAAAGAAAGAAAGTAAGATGTGCCCAAAACAGAAAGGAGAACCAAGAATCGAACATCTAGGACAACTTTAAACATACCAACATCTGAATCCTAGCGGTGCCAGAAGAAGAGAAAGAGCAAGAGACTGAAAACGTATTTGAAAAAATGAAAACTAACTTCCCAAATTTGGCCCAGGAAATAGACGTACAAGTCCAGGAAGCAAAGAGACTCCCAAACAAGCTAGACCCAAAGAAGACCACACCAAGACACATCATAATTAAAATGCCAAAGGTGGAAGATAAAGAGAGAATCTTAAAGGCAACGATAGAAAATAACAGAGTTACCTACAAAGGAGTTCCCATAAAACTATTGTGGGCAAACACTCCTCATGGTTTCAGGAATTGTAGACCCGGCCCCAGCATGACGAGCCACCAGCATCCTGGCCGCTCTTGTCTCTATGTCTCAACATAAGACCGCACGCGGAATGTCACTGTCAACCACTCAGAGGGTGGACACGGGAATTAGATCAAAGAGCGCTCCTCATGCTCATTATGCTTTAGAACTTGCTCTGCTTTTCTTATCAGCAATGTGGTGTAAGCTATCTTTAGCAGGGAGTCTATGGGACCCTGCAACTGGTCCAAACGTTTTATAGACCTTGACTCTGATCGGTAAGAGCGATTCCTGAATTAGTGTATGTTACCTGTTACTGTCAAACAACTGAATACAATAGACAATTTATGAATTTTGGCCTTGCATCTCTCGTATGTATCCTCCTCAAGAAATGGCATGAGGGATGAAGGTTTGGCTGCTGGTCTCCGCTAGAGAGGCAGTCACCTTCCTTCCCCCAGATATAATAAAGTGTCCTGGGTAAGTTTGTTCTGCTGTGGCCACGAGGCCTCTACTGGACAGAGCGACTTCCAACTGAGCCTCGGGGGCGGAGGGTGTGTGTGTGGCACCACCGCCATAACCTGCCAACACCAACCAAGGCTCAACTACAAGGGGAAGGTGTACTCAGCCCACACCGCTGGCACACCTCAAGTACCCAGCTTGGGTGATAGGGGAGGCTGTGGAATGGGACCCTATAGGACACGTACTACAGTAGGTCATGCTACCAAGAACCGGAGTCAAGGCAGTTCTACCTAGTACACAGAAACAAACACAGGGAGCCTGCTAAATTGAAGAGGCAAAGAAATATGGCCCACATGAAAAAACAGAACAAAACCCAGATAAAGAAATATATGAAATGTAGATAGCCAACCCATCAGATGCAGAGTTCAAAACACTGGTAATCAGAATGCTCAAAGAAATTATTGAGTAAAACCACAAAATAAATAAAAAAAAGTGAAGGTTATACAAAGTGAAATGAAGAAAAATATACAAGGAACCAACGGAGATAAGAAGAAGCCAGGATTCAATTCAGCAATGTGGAACAAAAGAAAGAAAGTAAGATGTGCCCAAAACAGAAAGGAGAACCAAGAATCGAACATCTAGGACAACTTTAAACATACCAACATCTGAATCCTAGCGGTGCCAGAAGAAGAGAAAGAGCAAGAGACTGAAAACGTATTTGAAAAAATGAAAACTAACTTCCCAAATTTGGCCCAGGAAATAGACGTACAAGTCCAGGAAGCAAAGAGACTCCCAAACAAGCTAGACCCAAAGAAGACCACACCAAGACACATCATAATTAAAATGCCAAAGGTGGAAGATAAAGAGAGAATCTTAAAGGCAACGATAGAAAATAACAGAGTTACCTACAAAGGAGTTCCCATAAAACTATTGTGGGCAAACACTCCTCATGGTTTCAGGAATTGTAGACCCGGCCCCAGCATGACGAGCCACCAGCATCCTGGCCGCTCTTGTCTCTATGTCTCAACATAAGACCGCACGCGGAATGTCACTGTCAACCACTCAGAGGGTGGACACGGGAATTAGATCAAAGAGCGCTCCTCATGCTCATTATGCTTTAGAACTTGCTCTGCTTTTCTTATCAGCAATGTGGTGTAAGCTATCTTTAGCAGGGAGTCTATGGGACCCTGCAACTGGTCCAAACGTTTTATAGACCTTGACTCTGATCGGTAAGAGCGATTCCTGAATTAGTGTATGTTACCTGTTACTGTCAAACAACTGAATACAATAGACAATTTATGAATTTTGGCCTTGCATCTCTCGTATGTATCCTCCTCAAGAAATGGCATGAGGGATGAAGGTTTGGCTGCTGGTCTCCGCTAGAGAGGCAGTCACCTTCCTTCCCCCAGATATAATAAAGTGTCCTGGGTAAGTTTGTTCTGCTGTGGCCACGAGGCCTCTACTGGACAGAGCGACTTCCAACTGAGCCTCGGGGGCGGAGGGTGTGTGTGTGGCACCACCGCCATAACCTGCCAACACCAACCAAGGCTCAACTACAAGGGGAAGGTGTACTCAGCCCACACCGCTGGCACACCTCAAGTACCCAGCTTGGGTGATAGGGGAGGCTGTGGAATGGGACCCTATAGGACACGTACTACAGTAGGTCATGCTACCAAGAACCGGAGTCAAGGCAGTTCTACCTAGTACACAGAAACAAACACAGGGAGCCTGCTAAATTGAAGAGGCAAAGAAATATGGCCCACATGAAAAAACAGAACAAAACCCAGATAAAGAAATATATGAAATGTAGATAGCCAACCCATCAGATGCAGAGTTCAAAACACTGGTAATCAGAATGCTCAAAGAAATTATTGAGTAAAACCACAAAATAAATAAAAAAAAGTGAAGGTTATACAAAGTGAAATGAAGAAAAATATACAAGGAACCAACGGAGATAGGAAGAAGCCAGGATTCAATTCAGCAATGTGGAACAAAAGAAAGAAAGTAAGATGTGCCCAAAACAGAAAGGAGAACCAAGAATCGAACATCTAGGACAACTTTAAACATACCAACATCTGAATCCTAGCGGTGCCAGAAGAAGATAGAGCAAGAGACTGAAAACGTATTTGAAAAAATGAAAACTAACTTCCCAAATTTGGCCCAGGAAATAGACGTACAAGTCCAGGAAGCAAAGAGACTCCCAAACAAGCTAGACCCAAAGAAGACCACACCAAGACACATCATAATTAAAATGCCAAAGGTGGAAGATAAAGAGAGAATCTTAAAGGCAACGATAGAAAATAACAGAGTTACCTACAAAGGAGTTCCCATAAAACTATTGTGGGCAAACACTCCTCATGGTTTCAGGAATTGTAGACCCGGCCCCAGCATGACGAGCCACCAGCATCCTGGCCGCTCTTGTCTCTATGTCTCAACATAAGACCGCACGCGGAATGTCACTGTCAACCACTCAGAGGGTGGACACGGGAATTAGATCAAAGAGCGCTCCTCATGCTCATTATGCTTTAGAACTTGCTCTGCTTTTCTTATCAGCAATGTGGTGTAAGCTATCTTTAGCAGGGAGTCTATGGGACCCTGCAACTGGTCCAAACGTTTTATAGACCTTGACTCTGATCGGTAAGAGCGATTCCTGAATTAGTGTATGTTACCTGTTACTGTCAAACAACTGAATACAATAGACAATTTATGAATTTTGGCCTTGCATCTCTCGTATGTATCCTCCTCAAGAAATGGCATGAGGGATGAAGGTTTGGCTGCTGGTCTCCGCTAGAGAGGCAGTCACCTTCCTTCCCCCAGATATAATAAAGTGTCCTGGGTAAGTTTGTTCTGCTGTGGCCACGAGGCCTCTACTGGACAGAGCGACTTCCAACTGAGCCTCGGGGGCGGAGGGTGTGTGTGTGGCACCACCGCCATAACCTGCCAACACCAACCAAGGCTCAACTACAAGGGGAAGGTGTACTCAGCCCACACCGCTGGCACACCTCAAGTACCCAGCTTGGGTGATAGGGGAGGCTGTGGAATGGGACCCTATAGGACACGTACTACAGTAGGTCATGCTACCAAGAACCGGAGTCAAGGCAGTTCTACCTAGTACACAGAAACAAACACAGGGAGCCTGCTAAATTGAAGAGGCAAAGAAATATGGCCCACATGAAAAAACAGAACAAAACCCAGATAAAGAAATATATGAAATGTAGATAGCCAACCCATCAGATGCAGAGTTCAAAACACTGGTAATCAGAATGCTCAAAGAAATTATTGAGTAAAACCACAAAATAAATAAAAAAAAGTGAAGGTTATACAAAGTGAAATGAAGAAAAATATACAAGGAACCAACGGAGACAGGAAGAAGCCAGGATTCAATTCAGCAATGTGGAACAAAAGAAAGAAATAAACATGTGCCCAAAACAGAAAGGAAAAACAAGAATCGAACATCTAGGACAACTTTAAACATACCAACATCTGAATCCTAGCGGTGCCAGAAGGAGAAGAGAAAGAGCAAGAGACTGAAAACGTATTTGAAAAAATGAAAACTAACTTCCCAAATTTGGTCCAGGAAATAGACGTACAAGTCCAGGAAGCAAAGAGAGTCCCAAACAAGCTAGACCGAAAGCAGACCACACCAAGACACATCATAATTAAAATGCCAAAGGTGGAAGATAAAGAGAGAATCTTAAAGGCAATGATAGAAAATAACAGAGTTACCTACGAAGGAGTTCCCATAAAACTATTGTGGGCAAACACTCCTCATGGTTTCAGGAATTGTAGACCCGGCCCCAGCATGACGAGCCACCAGCATCCTGGCTGCTCTTGTCTCTATGTCTCAACATAAGGCCGCACGCGGAATGTCACTGTCAACCACTCAGAGGGTGGACACGGGAATTAGATCAAAGAGCGCTCCTCATGCTCATTATGCTTTAGAACTTGCTCTGCTTTTCTTATCAGCAATGTGGTGTAAGCTATCTTTAGCAGGGAGTCTATGGGACCCTGCAACTGGTCCAAACGTTTTATAGACCTTGACTCTGATCGGTAAGAGCGATTCCTGAATTAGTGTATGTTACCTGTTACTGTCAAACAACTGAATACAATAGACAATTTATGAATTTTGGCCTTGCATCTCTCGTATGTATCCTCCTCAAGAAATGGCATGAGGGATGAAGGTTTGGCTGCTGGTCTCCGCTAGAGAGGCAGTCACCTTCCTTCCCCCAGATATAATAAAGTGTCCTGGGTAAGTTTTTTCTGCTGTGGCCAAAAGGCCTCTACTGGACAGAGCGACTTCCAACTGAGCCTCGGGGGGGGAGGGTGTGTGTGTGGCACCACCGCCATAACCTGCCAACACCAACCAAGGCTCAACTACAAGGGGAAGGTGTACTCAGCCCACACCGCTGGCACACCTCAAGTACCCAGCTTGGGTGATAGGGGAGGCTGTGGAATGGGACCCTATAGGACACGTACTACAGTAGGTCATGCTACCAAGAACCGGAGTCAAGGCAGTTCTACCTAGTACACAGAAACAAACACAGGGAGCCTGCTAAATTGAAGAGGCAAAGAAATATGGCCCACATGAAAAAACAGAACAAAACCCAGATAAAGAAATATATGAAATGTAGATAGCCAACCCATCAGATGCGGAGTTCAAAACACTGGTAATCAGAATGCTCAAAGAAATTATTGAGTAAAACCACAAAATAAATAAAAAAAAGTGAAGGTTATACAAAGTGAAATGAAGAAAAATATACAAGGAACCAACGGAGATAGGAAGAAGCCAGGATTCAATTCAGCAATGTGGAACAAAAGAAAGAAAGTAAGATGTGCCCAAAACAGAAAGGAGAACCAAGAATCGAACATCTAGGACAACTTTAAACATACCAACATCTGAATCCTAGCGGTGCCAGAAGAAGATAGAGCAAGAGACTGAAAACGTATTTGAAAAAATGAAAACTAACTTCCCAAATTTGGCCCAGGAAATAGACGTACAAGTACAGGAAGCAAAGAGACTCCCAAACAAGCTAGACCCAAAGAAGACCACACCAAGACACATCATAATTAAAATGCCAAAGGTGGAAGATAAAGAGAGAATCTTAAAGGCAACGATAGAAAATAACAGAGTTACCTACAAAGGAGTTCCCATAAAACTATTGTGGGCAAACACTCCTCATGGTTTCAGGAATTGTAGACCCGGCCCCAGCATGACGAGCCACCAGCATCCTGGCCGCTCTTGTCTCTATGTCTCAACATAAGACCGCACGCGGAATGTCACTGTCAACCACTCAGAGGGTGGACACGGGAATTAGATCAAAGAGCGCTCCTCATGCTCATTATGCTTTAGAACTTGCTCTGCTTTTCTTATCAGCAATGTGGTGTAAGCTATCTTTAGCAGGGAGTCTATGGGACCCTGCAACTGGTCCAAACGTTTTATAGACCTTGACTCTGATCGGTAAGAGCGATTCCTGAATTAGTGTATGTTACCTGTTACTGTCAAACAACTGAATACAATAGACAATTTATGAATTTTGGCCTTGCATCTCTCGTATGTATCCTCCTCAAGAAATGGCATGAGGGATGAAGGTTTGGCTGCTGGTCTCCGCTAGAGAGGCAGTCACCTTCCTTCCCCCAGATATAATAAAGTGTCCTGGGTAAGTTTGTTCTGCTGTGGCCACGAGGCCTCTACTGGACAGAGCGACTTCCAACTGAGCCTCGGGGGCGGAGGGTGTGTGTGTGGCACCACCGCCATAACCTGCCAACACCAACCAAGGCTCAACTACAAGGGGAAGGTGTACTCAGCCCACACCGCTGGCACACCTCAAGTACCCAGCTTGGGTGATAGGGGAGGCTGTGGAATGGGACCCTATAGGACACGTACTACAGTAGGTCATGCTACCAAGAACCGGAGTCAAGGCAGTTCTACCTAGTACACAGAAACAAACACAGGGAGCCTGCTAAATTGAAGAGGCAAAGAAATATGGCCCACATGAAAAAACAGAACAAAACCCAGATAAAGAAATATATGAAATGTAGATAGCCAACCCATCAGATGCAGAGTTCAAAACACTGGTAATCAGAATGCTCAAAGAAATTATTGAGTAAAACCACAAAATAAATAAAAAAATGTGAAGGTTATACAAAGTGAAATGAAGAAAAATATACAAGGAACCAACGGAGACAGGAAGAAGCCAGGATTCAATTCAGCAATGTGGAACAAAAGAAAGAAATAAACATGTGCCCAAAACAGAAAGGAAAAACAAGAATCGAACATCTAGGACAACTTTAAACATACCAACATCTGAATCCTAGCGGTGCCAGAAGGAGAAGAGAAAGAGCAAGAGACTGAAAACGTATTTGAAAAAATGAAAACTAACTTCCCAAATTTGGTCCAGGAAATAGACGTACAAGTCCAGGAAGCAAAGAGAGTCCCAAACAAGCTAGACCGAAAGCAGACCACACCAAGACACATCATAATTAAAATGCCAAAGGTGGAAGATAAAGAGAGAATCTTAAAGGCAATGATAGAAAATAACAGAGTTACCTACGAAGGAGTTCCCATAAAACTATTGTGGGCAAACACTCCTCATGGTTTCAGGAATTGTAGACCCGGCCCCAGCATGACGAGCCACCAGCATCCTGGCTGCTCTTGTCTCTATGTCTCAACATAAGGCCGCACGCGGAATGTCACTGTCAACCACTCAGAGGGTGGACACGGGAATTAGATCAAAGAGCGCTCCTCATGCTCATTATGCTTTAGAACTTGCTCTGCTTTTCTTATCAGCAATGTGGTGTAAGCTATCTTTAGCAGGGAGTCTATGGGACCCTGCAACTGGTCCAAACGTTTTATAGACCTTGACTCTGATCGGTAAGAGCGATTCCTGAATTAGTGTATGTTACCTGTTACTGTCAAACAACTGAATACAATAGACAATTTATGAATTTTGGCCTTGCATCTCTCGTATGTATCCTCCTCAAGAAATGGCATGAGGGATGAAGGTTTGGCTGCTGGTCTCCGCTAGAGAGGCAGTCACCTTCCTTCCCCCAGATATAATAAAGTGTCCTGGGTAAGTTTTTTCTGCTGTGGCCAAAAGGCCTCTACTGGACAGAGCGACTTCCAACTGAGCCTCGGGGGGGGAGGGTGTGTGTGTGGCACCACCGCCATAACCTGCCAACACCAACCAAGGCTCAACTACAAGGGGAAGGTGTACTCAGCCCACACCGCTGGCACACCTCAAGTACCCAGCTTGGGTGATAGGGGAGGCTGTGGAATGGGACCCTATAGGACACGTACTACAGTAGGTCATGCTACCAAGAACCGGAGTCAAGGCAGTTCTACCTAGTACACAGAAACAAACACAGGGAGCCTGCTAAATTGAAGAGGCAAAGAAATATGGCCCACATGAAAAAACAGAACAAAACCCAGATAAAGAAATATATGAAATGTAGATAGCCAACCCATCAGATGCAGAGTTCAAAACACTGGTAATCAGAATGCTCAAAGAAATTATTGAGTAAAACCACAAAATAAATAAAAAAAAGTGAAGGTTATACAAAGTGAAATGAAGAAAAATATACAAGGAACCAACGGAGATAGGAAGAAGCCAGGATTCAATTCAGCAATGTGGAACAAAAGAAAGAAAGTAAGATGTGCCCAAAACAGAAAGGAGAACCAAGAATCGAACATCTAGGACAACTTTAAACATACCAACATCTGAATCCTAGCGGTGCCAGAAGAAGATAGAGCAAGAGACTGAAAACGTATTTGAAAAAATGAAAACTAACTTCCCAAATTTGGCCCAGGAAATAGACGTACAAGTCCAGGAAGCAAAGAGACTCCCAAACAAGCTAGACCCAAAGAAGACCACACCAAGACACATCATAATTAAAATGCCAAAGGTGGAAGATAAAGAGAGAATCTTAAAGGCAACGATAGAAAATAACAGAGTTACCTACAAAGGAGTTCCCATAAAACTATTGTGGGCAAACACTCCTCATGGTTTCAGGAATTGTAGACCCGGCCCCAGCATGACGAGCCACCAGCATCCTGGCCGCTCTTGTCTCTATGTCTCAACATAAGACCGCACGCGGAATGTCACTGTCAACCACTCAGAGGGTGGACACGGGAATTAGATCAAAGAGCGCTCCTCATGCTCATTATGCTTTAGAACTTGCTCTGCTTTTCTTATCAGCAATGTGGTGTAAGCTATCTTTAGCAGGGAGTCTATGGGACCCTGCAACTGGTCCAAACGTTTTATAGACCTTGACTCTGATCGGTAAGAGCGATTCCTGAATTAGTGTATGTTACCTGTTACTGTCAAACAACTGAATACAATAGACAATTTATGAATTTTGGCCTTGCATCTCTCGTATGTATCCTCCTCAAGAAATGGCATGAGGGATGAAGGTTTGGCTGCTGGTCTCCGCTAGAGAGGCAGTCACCTTCCTTCCCCCAGATATAATAAAGTGTCCTGGGTAAGTTTGTTCTGCTGTGGCCACGAGGCCTCTACTGGACAGAGCGACTTCCAACTGAGCCTCGGGGGCGGAGGGTGTGTGTGTGGCACCACCGCCATAACCTGCCAACACCAACCAAGGCTCAACTACAAGGGGAAGGTGTACTCAGCCCACACCGCTGGCACACCTCAAGTACCCAGCTTGGGTGATAGGGGAGGCTGTGGAATGGGACCCTATAGGACACGTACTACAGTAGGTCATGCTACCAAGAACCGGAGTCAAGGCAGTTCTACCTAGTACACAGAAACAAACACAGGGAGCCTGCTAAATTGAAGAGGCAAAGAAATATGGCCCACATGAAAAAACAGAACAAAACCCAGATAAAGAAATATATGAAATGTAGATAGCCAACCCATCAGATGCAGAGTTCAAAACACTGGTAATCAGAATGCTCAAAGAAATTATTGAGTAAAACCACAAAATAAATAAAAAAAAGTGAAGGTTATACAAAGTGAAATGAAGAAAAATATACAAGGAACCAACGGAGACAGGAAGAAGCCAGGATTCAATTCAGCAATGTGGAACAAAAGAAAGAAATAAACATGTGCCCAAAACAGAAAGGAAAAACAAGAATCGAACATCTAGGACAACTTTAAACATACCAACATCTGAATCCTAGCGGTGCCAGAAGGAGAAGAGAAAGAGCAAGAGACTGAAAACGTATTTGAAAAAATGAAAACTAACTTCCCAAATTTGGTCCAGGAAATAGACGTACAAGTCCAGGAAGCAAAGAGAGTCCCAAACAAGCTAGACCGAAAGCAGACCACACCAAGACACATCATAATTAAAATGCCAAAGGTGGAAGATAAAGAGAGAATCTTAAAGGCAATGATAGAAAATAACAGAGTTACCTACGAAGGAGTTCCCATAAAACTATTGTGGGCAAACACTCCTCATGGTTTCAGGAATTGTAGACCCGGCCCCAGCATGACGAGCCACCAGCATCCTGGCTGCTCTTGTCTCTATGTCTCAACATAAGGCCGCACGCGGAATGTCACTGTCAACCACTCAGAGGGTGGACACGGGAATTAGATCAAAGAGCGCTCCTCATGCTCATTATGCTTTAGAACTTGCTCTGCTTTTCTTATCAGCAATGTGGTGTAAGCTATCTTTAGCAGGGAGTCTATGGGACCCTGCAACTGGTCCAAACGTTTTATAGACCTTGACTCTGATCGGTAAGAGCGATTCCTGAATTAGTGTATGTTACCTGTTACTGTCAAACAACTGAATACAATAGACAATTTATGAATTTTGGCCTTGCATCTCTCGTATGTATCCTCCTCAAGAAATGGCATGAGGGATGAAGGTTTGGCTGCTGGTCTCCGCTAGAGAGGCAGTCACCTTCCTTCCCCCAGATATAATAAAGTGTCCTGGGTAAGTTTTTTCTGCTGTGGCCAAAAGGCCTCTACTGGACAGAGCGACTTCCAACTGAGCCTCGGGGGGGGAGGGTGTGTGTGTGGCACCACCGCCATAACCTGCCAACACCAACCAAGGCTCAACTACAAGGGGAAGGTGTACTCAGCCCACACCGCTGGCACACCTCAAGTACCCAGCTTGGGTGATAGGGGAGGCTGTGGAATGGGACCCTATAGGACACGTACTACAGTAGGTCATGCTACCAAGAACCGGAGTCAAGGCAGTTCTACCTAGTACACAGAAACAAACACAGGGAGCCTGCTAAATTGAAGAGGCAAAGAAATATGGCCCACATGAAAAAACAGAACAAAACCCAGATAAAGAAATATATGAAATGTAGATAGCCAACCCATCAGATGCAGAGTTCAAAACACTGGTAATCAGAATGCTCAAAGAAATTATTGAGTAAAACCACAAAATAAATAAAAAAAAGTGAAGGTTATACAAAGTGAAATGAAGAAAAATATACAAGGAACCAACGGAGATAGGAAGAAGCCAGGATTCAATTCAGCAATGTGGAACAAAAGAAAGAAAGTAAGATGTGCCCAAAACAGAAAGGAGAACCAAGAATCGAACATCTAGGACAACTTTAAACATACCAACATCTGAATCCTAGCGGTGCCAGAAGAAGATAGAGCAAGAGACTGAAAACGTATTTGAAAAAATGAAAACTAACTTCCCAAATTTGGCCCAGGAAATAGACGTACAAGTCCAGGAAGCAAAGAGACTCCCAAACAAGCTAGACCCAAAGAAGACCACACCAAGACACATCATAATTAAAATGCCAAAGGTGGAAGATAAAGAGAGAATCTTAAAGGCAACGATAGAAAATAACAGAGTTACCTACAAAGGAGTTCCCATAAAACTATTGTGGGCAAACACTCCTCATGGTTTCAGGAATTGTAGACCCGGCCCCAGCATGACGAGCCACCAGCATCCTGGCCGCTCTTGTCTCTATGTCTCAACATAAGACCGCACGCGGAATGTCACTGTCAACCACTCAGAGGGTGGACACGGGAATTAGATCAAAGAGCGCTCCTCATGCTCATTATGCTTTAGAACTTGCTCTGCTTTTCTTATCAGCAATGTGGTGTAAGCTATCTTTAGCAGGGAGTCTATGGGACCCTGCAACTGGTCCAAACGTTTTATAGACCTTGACTCTGATCGGTAAGAGCGATTCCTGAATTAGTGTATGTTACCTGTTACTGTCAAACAACTGAATACAATAGACAATTTATGAATTTTGGCCTTGCATCTCTCGTATGTATCCTCCTCAAGAAATGGCATGAGGGATGAAGGTTTGGCTGCTGGTCTCCGCTAGAGAGGCAGTCACCTTCCTTCCCCCAGATATAATAAAGTGTCCTGGGTAAGTTTGTTCTGCTGTGGCCACGAGGCCTCTACTGGACAGAGCGACTTCCAACTGAGCCTCGGGGGCGGAGGGTGTGTGTGTGGCACCACCGCCATAACCTGCCAACACCAACCAAGGCTCAACTACAAGGGGAAGGTGTACTCAGCCCACACCGCTGGCACACCTCAAGTACCCAGCTTGGGTGATAGGGGAGGCTGTGGAATGGGACCCTATAGGACACGTACTACAGTAGGTCATGCTACCAAGAACCGGAGTCAAGGCAGTTCTACCTAGTACACAGAAACAAACACAGGGAGCCTGCTAAATTGAAGAGGCAAAGAAATATGGCCCACATGATAAAACAGAACAAAACCCAGATAAAGAAATATATGAAATGTAGATAGCCAACCCATCAGATGCAGAGTTCAAAACACTGGTAATCAGAATGCTCAAAGAAATTATTGAGTAAAACCACAAAATAAATAAAAAAAAGTGAAGGTTATACAAAGTGAAATGAAGAAAAATATACAAGGAACCAACGGAGACAGGAAGAAGCCAGGATTCAATTCAGCAATGTGGAACAAAAGAAAGAAATAAACATGTGCCCAAAACAGAAAGGAAAAACAAGAATCGAACATCTAGGACAACTTTAAACATACCAACATCTGAATCCTAGCGGTGCCAGAAGGAGAAGAGAAAGAGCAAGAGACTGAAAACGTATTTGAAAAAATGAAAACTAACTTCCCAAATTTGGTCCAGGAAATAGACGTACAAGTCCAGGAAGCAAAGAGAGTCCCAAACAAGCTAGACCGAAAGCAGACCACACCAAGACACATCATAATTAAAATGCCAAAGGTGGAAGATAAAGAGAGAATCTTAAAGGCAATGATAGAAAATAACAGAGTTACCTACGAAGGAGTTCCCATAAAACTATTGTGGGCAAACACTCCTCATGGTTTCAGGAATTGTAGACCCGGCCCCAGCATGACGAGCCACCAGCATCCTGGCTGCTCTTGTCTCTATGTCTCAACATAAGGCCGCACGCGGAATGTCACTGTCAACCACTCAGAGGGTGGACACGGGAATTAGATCAAAGAGCGCTCCTCATGCTCATTATGCTTTAGAACTTGCTCTGCTTTTCTTATCAGCAATGTGGTGTAAGCTATCTTTAGCAGGGAGTCTATGGGACCCTGCAACTGGTCCAAACGTTTTATAGACCTTGACTCTGATCGGTAAGAGCGATTCCTGAATTAGTGTATGTTACCTGTTACTGTCAAACAACTGAATACAATAGACAATTTATGAATTTTGGCCTTGCATCTCTCGTATGTATCCTCCTCAAGAAATGGCATGAGGGATGAAGGTTTGGCTGCTGGTCTCCGCTAGAGAGGCAGTCACCTTCCTTCCCCCAGATATAATAAAGTGTCCTGGGTAAGTTTTTTCTGCTGTGGCCAAAAGGCCTCTACTGGACAGAGCGACTTCCAACTGAGCCTCGGGGGGGGAGGGTGTGTGTGTGGCACCACCGCCATAACCTGCCAACACCAACCAAGGCTCAACTACAAGGGGAAGGTGTACTCAGCCCACACCGCTGGCACACCTCAAGTACCCAGCTTGGGTGATAGGGGAGGCTGTGGAATGGGACCCTATAGGACACGTACTACAGTAGGTCATGCTACCAAGAACCGGAGTCAAGGCAGTTCTACCTAGTACACAGAAACAAACACAGGGAGCCTGCTAAATTGAAGAGGCAAAGAAATATGGCCCACATGAAAAAACAGAACAAAACCCAGATAAAGAAATATATGAAATGTAGATAGCCAACCCATCAGATGCAGAGTTCAAAACACTGGTAATCAGAATGCTCAAAGAAATTATTGAGTAAAACCACAAAATAAATAAAAAAAAGTGAAGGTTATACAAAGTGAAATGAAGAAAAATATACAAGGAACCAACGGAGATAGGAAGAAGCCAGGATTCAATTCAGCAATGTGGAACAAAAGAAAGAAAGTAAGATGTGCCCAAAACAGAAAGGAGAACCAAGAATCGAACATCTAGGACAACTTTAAACATACCAACATCTGAATCCTAGCGGTGCCAGAAGAAGATAGAGCAAGAGACTGAAAACGTATTTGAAAAAATGAAAACTAACTTCCCAAATTTGGCCCAGGAAATAGACGTACAAGTCCAGGAAGCAAAGAGACTCCCAAACAAGCTAGACCCAAAGAAGACCACACCAAGACACATCATAATTAAAATGCCAAAGGTGGAAGATAAAGAGAGAATCTTAAAGGCAACGATAGAAAATAACAGAGTTACCTACAAAGGAGTTCCCATAAAACTATTGTGGGCAAACACTCCTCATGGTTTCAGGAATTGTAGACCCGGCCCCAGCATGACGAGCCACCAGCATCCTGGCCGCTCTTGTCTCTATGTCTCAACATAAGACCGCACGCGGAATGTCACTGTCAACCACTCAGAGGGTGGACACGGGAATTAGATCAAAGAGCGTTCCTCATGCTCATTATGCTTTAGAACTTGCTCTGCTTTTCTTATCAGCAATGTGGTGTAAGCTATCTTTAGCAGGGAGTCTATGGGACCCTGCAACTGGTCCAAACGTTTTATAGACCTTGACTCTGATCGGTAAGAGCAATTCCTGAATTAGTGTATGTTACCTGTTACTGTCAAACAACTGAATACAATAGACAATTTATGAATTTTGGCCTTGCATCTCTCGTATGTATCCTCCTCAAGAAATGGCATGAGGGATGAAGGTTTGGCTGCTGGTCTCCGCTAGAGAGGCAGTCACCTTCCTTCCCCCAGATATAATAAAGTGTCCTGGGTAAGTTTGTTCTGCTGTGGCCACGAGGGCTCTACTGGACAGAGCGACTTCCAACTGAGCCTCGGGGGGGGAGGGTGTGTGTGTGGCACCACCGCCATAACCTGCGAACACCAACCAAGGCTCAACTACAAGGGGAAGGTGTACTCAGCCCACACCGCTGGCACACCTCAAGTACCCAGCTTGGGTGATAGGGGAGGCTGTGGAATGGGACCTTATAGGACACGTACTACAGTACGTCATGCTACCAAGAACCGGAGTCAAGGCAGTTCTACCTAGTACACAGAAACAAACACAGGGAGCCTGCTAAATTGAAGAGGCAAAGAAATATGGCCCACATGAAAAAACAGAACAAAACCCAGATAAAGAAATATATGAAATGTAGATAGCCAACCCATGAGATGCAGAGTTCAAAACACTGGTAATCAGAATGCTCAAAGGAATTATTGAGTAAAACCACAAAATAAATAAAAAGAAGTGAAGGTTATACAAAGTGAAATGAAGAAAAATATACAAGGAACCAACGGAGATAGGAAGAAGCCAGGATTCAATTCAGCAATGTGGAACAAAAGAAAGAAAGTAAGATGTGCCCAAAACAGAAAGGAGAACCAAGAATCGAACATCTAGGACAACTTTAAACATACCAACATCTGAATCCTAGGGGTGCCAGAAGAAGAGAAAGAGCAAGAGACTGAAAACGTATTTGAAAAAATGAAAACTAACTTCCCAAATTTGGCCCAGGAAATAGACGTACAAGTCCAGGAAGCAAAGAGACTCCCAAACAAGCTAGAACCAAAGAAGACCACACCAAGACACATCATAATTAAAATGCCAAAGGTGGAAGATAAAGAGAGAATCTTAAAGGCAATGATAGAAAATAACAGAGTTACCTACAAAGAAGTTCCCATAAAACTATTGTGGGCAAACACTCCTCATGGTTTCAGGAATTGTAGAACCGGCCCCAGCATGATGAGCCGCCAGCATCCTGGCCGCTCTTGTCTCTATGTCTCAACATAAGGCCGCACGCGGAATGTCACTGTCAACCACTCAGAGGGTGGACACGGGAATTAGATCAAAGAGCGCTCCTCATGCTCATTATGCTTTAGAACTTGCTCTGCTTTTCTTATCAGCAATGCGGTGTAAGCTATCTTTAGCAGGGAGTCTATGGGACCCTGCAACTGGTCCAAACGTTTTATAGACCTTGACTCTGATCGATAAGAGCGATTCCTGAATTAGTGTATGTTACCTGTCACTGTCAAACAACTGAATACAATAGACAATTTATGAATTTTGGCCTTGCATCTCTCGGATGTATCCTCCTCAAGAAATGGCATGAGGGATGAAGGTTTGGCTGCTGGTCTCCGCTAGAGAGGCAGTCACCTTCCTTCCCCCAGATATAATAAAGTGTCCTGGGTAAGTTTGTTCTGCTGTGGCCATGAGGCCTCTACTGGACAGAGCGACTTCCAAATGAGCCTCGGGCGGGGGTGTGTGTGTGTACACCACCGCCATAACCTGCCAACACCAACCAAGGCTCAACTACAAGAGGAAGGTGTACTCAGCCCACACCGCTGGCACACCTCAAGTACCCAGCTTGGGTGATAGGGGAGGCTGTGGAATGGGACCTTATAGGACACGTACTACAGTAGGTCATGCTACCAAGAACCGGAGTCAAGGCAGTTCTACCTAGTACACAGAAACAAACACAGGGAGCCTGCTAAATTGAAGAGGCAAAGAAATATGGCCCACATGAAAAAACAGAACAAAACCCAGATAAAGAAATATATGAAATGTAGATAGCCAACCCATGAGATGCAGAGTTCAAAACACTGGTAATCAGAATGCTCAAAGGAATTATTGAGTAAAACCACAAAATAAATAAAAAGAAGTGAAGGTTATACAAAGTGAAATGAAGAAAAATATACAAGGAACCAACGGAGATAGGAAGAAGCCAGGATTCAATTCAGCAATGTGGAACAAAAGAAAGAAATAAACATGTGCCCAAAACAGAAAGGAGAACCAAGAATCGAACATCTAGGACAACTTTAAACATACCAACATCTGAATCCTAGCGGTGCCAGAAGAAGAGAAAGAGCAAGAGACTGAAAACGTATTTGAAAAAATGAAAACTAACTTCCCAAATTTGGCCCAGGAAATAGACGTACAAGTCCAGGAAGCAAAGAGACTCCCAAACAAGCTAGACCCAAAGAAGACCACACCAAGACACATCATAATTAAAATGCCAAAGGTGGAAGATAAAGAGAGAATCTTAAAGGCAACGATAGAAAATAACAGAGTTACCTACAAAGGAGTTCCCATAAAACTATTGTGGGCAAACACTCCTCATGGTTTCAGGAATTGTAGACCCGGCCCCAGCATGACGAGCCGCCAGCATCCTGGCCGCTCTTGTCTCTATGTCTCAACATAAGACCGCACGCGGAATGTCACTGTCAACCACTCAGAGGGTGGACACGGGAATTAGATCAAAGAGCGCTCCTCATGCTCATTATGCTTTAGAACTTGCTCTGCTTTTCTTATCAGCAATGCGGTGTAAGCTATCTTTAGCAGGGAGTCTATGGGACCCTGCAACTGGTCCAAACGTTTTATAGACCTTGACTCTGATCGGTAAGAGCGATTCCTGAATTAGTGTATGTTACCTGTTACTGTCAAACAACTGAATACAATAGACAATTTATGAATTTTGGCCTTGCATCTCTCGTATGTATCCTCCTCAAGAAATGGCATGAGGGATGAAGGTTTGGCTGCTGGTCTCCGCTAGAGAGGCAGTCACCTTCCTTCCCCCAGATATAATAAAGTGTCCTGGGTAAGTTTGTTCTGCTGTGGCCATGAGGCCTCTACTGGACAGAGCGACTTCCAACGGAGCCTCGGGCGGGGGTGTGTGTGTGTGGCACCACCGCCATAACCTGCCAACACCAAACAAGGCTCAACTACAAGAGGAAGGTGTACTCAGCCCACACCGCTGGCACACCTCAAGTACCCAGCTTGGGTGATAGGGGAGGCTGTGGAATGGGACCTTATAGGACACGTACTACAGTAGGTCATGCTACCAAGAACCGGAGTCAAGGCAGTTCTACCTAGTACACAGAAACAAACACAGGGAGCCTACTAAATTGAAGAGGCAAAGAAATATGGCCCACATGAAAAAACAGAACAAAACCCAGATAAAGAAATATATGAAATGTAGATAGCCAACCCATCAGATGCAGAGTTCAAAACACTGGTAATCAGAATGCTCAAAGAAATTATTGAGTAAAACCACAAAATAAATAAAAAGAAGTGAAGGTTATACAAAGTGAAATGAAGAAAAATATACAAGGAACCAACGGAGATAGGAAGAAGCCAGGATTCAATTCAGGAATGTGGAACAAAAGAAAAAAGAAACATGTGCCCAAAACAGAAAGGAGAACCAAGAATCGAACATCTAGGACAACTTTAAACATACCAACATCTGAATCCTAGCGGTGCCAGAAGAAGAGAAAGAGCAAGAGACTGAAAACATATTTGAAAAAATGAAAACTAACTTCCCAAATTTGGCCCAGGAAATAGACGTACAAGTCCAGGAAGCAAAGAGACTCCCAAACAAGCTAGACCCAAAGAAGACCACACCAAGACACATCATAATTAAAATGCCAAAGGTGGAAGATAAAGAGAGAATCTTAAAGGCAACGATAGAAAATAACAGAGTTACCTACAAAGGAGTTCCCATAAAACTATTGTGGGCAAACACTCCTCATGGTTTCAGGAATTGTAGACCCGGCCCCAGCATGACGAGCCACCAGCATCCTGGCCGCTCTTGTCTCTATGTCTCAACATAAGACCGCACGCGGAATGTCACTGTCAACCACTCAGAGGGTGGACACGGGAATTAGATCAAAGAGCGCTCCTCATGCTCATTATGCTTTAGAACTTGCTCTGCTTTTCTTATCAGCAATGTGGTGTAAGCTATCTTTAGCAGGGAGTCTATGGGACCCTGCAACTGGTCCAAACGTTTTATAGACCTTGACTCTGATCGGTAAGAGCGATTCCTGAATTAGTGTATGTTACCTGTTACTGTCAAACAACTGAATACAATAGACAATTTATGAATTTTGGCCTTGCATCTCTCGTATGTATCCTCCTCAAGAAATGGCATGAGGGATGAAGGTTTGGCTGCTGGTCTCCGCTAGAGAGGCAGTCACCTTCCTTCCCCCAGATATAATAAAGTGTCCTGGGTAAGTTTGTTCTGCTGTGGCCACGAGGCCTCTACTGGACAGAGCGACTTCCAACTGAGCCTCGGGGGGGGAGGGTGTGTGTGTGGCACCACCGCCATAACCTGCCAACACCAACCAAGGCTCAACTACAAGGGGAAGGTGTACTCAGCCCACACCGCTGGTACACCTCAAGTACCCAGCTTGGGTGATAGGGGAGGCTGTGGAATGGGACCTTATAGGACACGTACTACAGTACGTCATGCTACCAAGAACCGGAGTCAAGGCAGTTCTACCTAGTACACAGAAACAAACACAGGGAGCCTGCTAAATTGAAGAGGCAAAGAAATATGGCCCACATGAAAAAACAGAACAAAACCCAGATAAAGAAATATATGAAATGTAGATAGCCAACCCATCAGATGCGGAGTTCAAAACACTGGTAATCAGAATGCTCAAAGAAATTATTGAGTAAAACCACAAAATAAATAAAAAGAAGTGAAGGTTATACAAAGTGAAATGAAGAAAAATATACAAGGAACCAACGGAGATAGGAAGAAGCCAGGATTCAATTCAGCAATGTGGAACAAAAGAAAGAATTAAACATGTGCCCAAAACAGAAAGGAAAAACAAGAATCGAACATCTAGGACAACTTTAAACATACCAACATCTGAATCCTAGCGGTGCCAGAAGGAGAAGAGAAAGAGCAAGAGACTGAAAACGTATTTGAAAAAATGAAAACTAACTTCCCAAATTTGGTCCAGGAAATAGACGTACAAGTCCAGGAAGCAAAGAGAGTCCCAAACAAGCTAGACCGAAAGCAGACCACACCAAGACACATCATAATTAAAATGCCAAAGGTGGAAGATAAAGAGAGAATCTTAAAGGCAACGATAGAAAATAACAGAGTTACCTACAAAGAAGTTCCCATAAAACTATTGTGGGCAATCACTCCTCATGGTTTCAGGAATTGTAGACCCGGCCCCAGCATGACGAGCCGCCAGCATCCTGGCCGCTCTTGTCTCTATGTCTCAACATAAGGCCGCACGCGGAATGTCACTGTCAACCACTCAGAGGGTGGACACGGGAATTAGATCAAAGAGCGCTCCTCATGCTCATTATGCTTTAGAACTTGCTCTGCTTTTCTTATCAGCAATGCGGTGTAAGCTACCTTTAGCAGGGAGTCTATGGGACCCTGCAACTGGTCCAACGTTTTATAGACGTTGACTCTGATCGGTAAGAGCGATTCCTGAATTAGTGTATGTTACCTGTTACTGTCAAACAACTGAATACAATAGACAATTTATGAATTTTGGCCTTGCATCTCTCGTATGTATCTTCCTCAAGAAATGGCATGAGGGATGAAGGTTTGGCTGCTGGTCTCTGCTAGAGAGGCAGTCACCTTCCTTCCCCCAGATATAATAAAGTGTCCTGGGTAAGTTTGTTCTGCTGTGGCCACAAGGCCTCTACTGGACAGAGCGACTTCCAACTGAGCCTCGGGGGGGGAGGGTGTGTGTGTGGCACCACCGCCATAACCTGCCAACACCAACCAAGGCTCAACTACAAGGGGAAGGTGTACTCAGCCCACACCGCTGGCACACCTCAAGTACCCAGCTTGGGTGATAGGGGAGGCTGTGGAATGGGACCCTATAGGACACGTACTACAGTAGGTCATGCTACCAAGAACCGGAGTCAAGGCAGTTCTACCTAGTACACAGAAACAAACACAGGGAGCCTGCTAAATTGAAGAGGCAAAGAAATATGGCCCACATGAAAAAACAGAACAAAACCCAGATAAAGAAATATATGAAATGTAGATAGCCAACCCATCAGATGCAGAGTTCAAAACACTGGTAATCAGAATGCTCAAAGAAATTATTGAGTAAAACCACAAAATAAATAAAAAGAAGTGAAGGTTATACAAAGTGAAATGAAGAAAAATATACAAGGAACCAACGGAGATAGGAAGAAGCCAGGATTCAATTCAGCAATGTGGAACAAAAGAAAGAAAGTAAGATGTGCCCAAAACAGAAAGGAGAACCAAGAATCGAACATCTAGGACAACTTTAAACATACCAACATCTGAATCCTAGCGGTGCCAGAAGAAGAGAAAGAGCAAGAGACTGAAAACGTATTTGAAAAAATGAAAACTAACTTCCCAAATTTGGCCCAGGAAATAGACGTACAAGTCCAGGAAGCAAAGAGACTCCCAAACAAGCTAGACCCAAAGAAGACCACACCAAGACACATCATAATTAAAATGCCAAAGGTGGAAGATAAAGAGAGAATCTTAAAGGCAACGATAGAAAATAACAGAGTTACCTACAAAGGAGTTCCCATAAAACTATTGTGGGCAAACACTCCTCATGGTTTCAGGAATTGTAGACCCGGCCCCAGCATGACGAGCCACCAGCATCCTGGCCGCTCTTGTCTCTATGTCTCAACATAAGACCGCACGCGGAATGTCACTGTCAACCACTCAGAGGGTGGACACGGGAATTAGATCAAAGAGCGCTCCTCATGCTCATTATGCTTTAGAACTTGCTCTGCTTTTCTTATCAGCAATGTGGTGTAAGCTATCTTTAGCAGGGAGTCTATGGGACCCTGCAACTGGTCCAAACGTTTTATAGACCTTGACTCTGATCGGTAAGAGCGATTCCTGAATTAGTGTATGTTACCTGTAACTGTCAAACAACTGAATACAATAGACAATTTATGAATTTTGGCCTTGCATCTCTCGTATGTATCCTCCTCAAGAAATGGCATGAGGGATGAAGGTTTGGCTGCTGGTCTCCGCTAGAGAGGCAGTCACCTTCCTTCCCCCAGATATAATAAAGTGTCCTGGGTAAGTTTGTTCTGCTGTGGCCACGAGGCCTCTACTGGACAGAGCGACTTCCAACTGAGCCTCGGGGGCGGAGGGTGTGTGTGTGGCACCACCGCCATAACCTGCCAACACCAACCAAGGCTCATCTACAAGGGGAAGGTGTACTCAGCCCACACCGCTGGTACACCTCAAGTACCCAGCTTGGGTGATAGGGGAGGCTGTGGAATGGGACCCTATAGGACACGTACTACAGTAGGTCATGCTACCAAGAACCGGAGTCAAGGCAGTTCTACCTAGTACACAGAAACAAACACAGGGAGCCTGCTAAATTGAAGAGGCAAAGAAATATGGCCCACATGAAAAAACAGAACAAAACCCAGATAAAGAAATATATGAAATGTAGATAGCCAACCCATCAGATGCAGAGTTCAAAACACTGGTAATCAGAATGCTCAAAGAAATTATTGAGTAAAACCACAAAATAAATAAAAAAAAGTGAAGGTTATACAAAGTGAAATGAAGAAAAATATACAAGGAACCAACGGAGACAGGAAGAAGCCAGGATTCAATTCAGCAATGTGGAACAAAAGAAAGAAATAAACATGTGCCCAAAACAGAAAGGAAAAACAAGAATCGAACATCTAGGACAACTTTAAACATACCAACATCTGAATCCTAGCGGTGCCAGAAGGAGAAGAGAAAGAGCAAGAGACTGAAAACGTATTTGAAAAAATGAAAACTAACTTCCCAAATTTGGTCCAGGAAATAGACGTACAAGTCCAGGAAGCAAAGAGAGTCCCAAACAAGCTAGACCGAAAGCAGACCACACCAAGACACATCATAATTAAAATGCCAAAGGTGGAAGATAAAGAGAGAATCTTAAAGGCAATGATAGAAAATAACAGAGTTACCTACAAAGAAGTTCCCATAAAACTATTGTGGGCAAACACTCCTCATGGTTTCAGGAATTGTAGACCCGGCCCCAGCATGACGAGCCGCCAGCATCCTGGCCGCTCTTGTCTCTATGTCTCAACATAAGGCCGCACGCGGAATGTCACTGTCAACCACTCAGAGGGTGGACACGGGAATTAGATCAAAGAGCGCTCCTCATGCTCATTATGCTTTAGAACTTGCTCTGCTTTTCTTATCAGCAAAGCGGTGTAAGCTATCTTTAGCAGGGAGTCTATGGGACCCTGCAACTGGTCCAAACGTTTTATAGACCTTGACTCTGATCGGTAAGAGCGATTCCTGAATTAGTGTATGTTATCTGTTACTGTCAAACAACTGAATACAATAGACAATTTATGAATTTTAGCCTTGCATCTCTCGTATGTATCCTCCTCAAGAAAAGAAATGAGGGATGAAGGTTTGGCTGCTGGTCTCCGCTAGAGAGGCAGTCACCTTCCTTCCCCCAGATATAATAAAGTGTCCTGGGTAAGTTTGTTCTGCTGTGGCCACGAGGCCTCTACTGGACAGAGCGACTTCCAACTGAGCCTCGGGCGGGGGTGTGTGTGTGTGGCACCACCGCCATAACCTGCCAACACCAAACAAGGCTCAACTACAAGAGGAAGGTGTACTCAGCCCACACCGCTGGCACACCTCAAGTACCCAGCTTGGGTGATAGGGGAGGCTGTGGAATGGGACCTTATAGGACACGTACTACAGTAGGTCATGCTACCAAGAACCGGAGTCAAGGCAGTTCTACCTAGTACACAGAAACAAACACAGGGAGCCTGCTAAATTGAAGAGGCAAAGAAATATGGCCCACATGAAAAAACAGAACAAAACCCAGATAAAGAAATATATGAAATGTAGATAGCCAACCCATCAGATGCAGAGTTCAAAACACTGGTAATCAGAATGCTCAAAGAAATTATTGAGTAAAACCACAAAATAAATAAAAAGAAGTGAAGGTTATACAAAGTGAAATGAAGAAAAATATACAAGGAACCAACGGAGATAGGAAGAAGCCAGGATTCAATTCAGCAATGTGGAACAAAAGAAAGAAATAAACATGTGCCCAAAACAGAAAGGAGAACCAAGAATCGAACATCTAGGACAACTTTAAACATACCAACATCTGAATCCTAGCGGTGCCAGAAGAAGAGAAAGAGCAAGAGACTGAAAACGTATTTGAAAAAATGAAAACTAACTTCCCAAATTTGGCCCAGGAAATAGACGTACAAGTCCAGGAAGCAAAGAGACTCCCAAACAAGCTAGACCCAAAGAAGACCACACCAAGACACATCATAATTAAAATGCCAAAGGTGGAAGATAAAGAGAGAATCTTAAAGGCAACGATAGAAAATAACAGAGTTACCTACAAAGGAGTTCCCATAAAACTATTGTGGGCAAACACTCCTCATGGTTTCAGGAATTGTAGACCCGGCCCCAGCATGACGAGCCGCCAGCATCCTGGCCGCTCTTGTCTCTATGTCTCAACATAAGACCGCACGCGGAATGTCACTGTCAACCACTCAGAGGGTGGACACGGGAATTAGATCAAAGAGCGCTCCTCATGCTCATTATGCTTTAGAACTTGCTCTGCTTTTCTTATCAGCAATGCGGTGTAAGCTATCTTTAGCAGGGAGTCTATGGGACCCTGCAACTGGTCCAAACGTTTTATAGACCTTGACTCTGATCGGTAAGAGCGATTCCTGAATTAGTGTATGTTACCTGTTACTGTCAAACAACTGAATACAATAGACAATTTATGAATTTTGGCCTTGCATCTCTCGTATGTATCCTCCTCAAGAAATGGCATGAGGGATGAAGGTTTGGCTGCTGGTCTCCGCTAGAGAGGCAGTCACCTTCCTTCCCCCAGATATAATAAAGTGTCCTGGGTAAGTTTGTTCTGCTGTGGCCATGAGGCCTCTACTGGACAGAGCGACTTCCAACGGAGCCTCGGGCGGGGGTGTGTGTGTGGGGCACCACCGCCATAACCTGCCAACACCAAACAAGGCTCAACTACAAGAGGAAGGTGTACTCAGCCCACACCGCTGGCACACCTCAAGTACCCAGCTTGGGTGATAGGGGAGGCTGTGGAATGGGACCTTATAGGACACGTACTACAGTAGGTCATGCTACCAAGAACCGGAGTCAAGGCAGTTCTACCTAGTACACAGAAACAAACACAGGGAGCCTGCTAAATTGAAGAGGCAAAGAAATATGGCCCACATGAAAAAACAGAACAAAACCCAGATAAAGAAATATATGAAATGTAGATAGCCAACCCATCAGATGCAGAGTTCAAAACACTGGTAATCAGAATGCTCAAAGAAATTATTGAGTAAAACCACAAAATAAATAAAAAGAAGTGAAGGTTATACAAAGTGAAATGAAGAAAAATATACAAGGAACCAACGGAGATAGGAAGAAGCCAGGATTCAATTCAGGAATGTGGAACAAAAGAAAAAAGAAACATGTGCCCAAAACAGAAAGGAGAACCAAGAATCGAACATCTAGGACAACTTTAAACATACCAACATCTGAATCCTAGCGGTGCCAGAAGAAGAGAAAGAGCAAGAGACTGAAAACATATTTGAAAAAATGAAAACTAACTTCCCAAATTTGGCCCAGGAAATAGACGTACAAGTCCAGGAAGCAAAGAGACTCCCAAACAAGCTAGACCCAAAGAAGACCACACCAAGACACATCATAATTAAAATGCCAAAGGTGGAAGATAAAGAGAGAATCTTAAAGGCAACGATAGAAAATAACAGAGTTACCTACAAAGGAGTTCCCATAAAACTATTGTGGGCAAACACTCCTCATGGTTTCAGGAATTGTAGACCCGGCCCCAGCATGACGAGCCACCAGCATCCTGGCCGCTCTTGTCTCTATGTCTCAACATAAGACCGCACGCGGAATGTCACTGTCAACCACTCAGAGGGTGGACACGGGAATTAGATCAAAGAGCGCTCCTCATGCTCATTATGCTTTAGAACTTGCTCTGCTTTTCTTATCAGCAATGTGGTGTAAGCTATCTTTAGCAGGGAGTCTATGGGACCCTGCAACTGGTCCAAACGTTTTATAGACCTTGACTCTGATCGGTAAGAGCGATTCCTGAATTAGTGTATGTTACCTGTTACTGTCAAACAACTGAATACAATAGACAATTTATGAATTTTGGCCTTGCATCTCTCGTATGTATCCTCCTCAAGAAATGGCATGAGGGATGAAGGTTTGGCTGCTGGTCTCCGCTAGAGAGGCAGTCACCTTCCTTCCCCCAGATATAATAAAGTGTCCTGGGTAAGTTTGTTCTGCTGTGGCCACGAGGCCTCTACTGGACAGAGCGACTTCCAACTGAGCCTCGGGGGGGGAGGGTGTGTGTGTGGCACCACCGCCATAACCTGCCAACACCAACCAAGGCTCAACTACAAGGGGAAGGTGTACTCAGCCCACACCGCTGGTACACCTCAAGTACCCAGCTTGGGTGATAGGGGAGGCTGTGGAATGGGACCTTATAGGACACGTACTACAGTACGTCATGCTACCAAGAACCGGAGTCAAGGCAGTTCTACCTAGTACACAGAAACAAACACAGGGAGCCTGCTAAATTGAAGAGGCAAAGAAATATGGCCCACATGAAAAAACAGAACAAAACCCAGATAAAGAAATATATGAAATGTAGATAGCCAACCCATCAGATGCGGAGTTCAAAACACTGGTAATCAGAATGCTCAAAGAAATTATTGAGTAAAACCACAAAATAAATAAAAAGAAGTGAAGGTTATACAAAGTGAAATGAAGAAAAATATACAAGGAACCAACGGAGATAGGAAGAAGCCAGGATTCAATTCAGCAATGTGGAACAAAAGAAAGAATTAAACATGTGCCCAAAACAGAAAGGAAAAACAAGAATCGAACATCTAGGACAACTTTAAACATACCAACATCTGAATCCTAGCGGTGCCAGAAGGAGAAGAGAAAGAGCAAGAGACTGAAAACGTATTTGAAAAAATGAAAACTAACTTCCCAAATTTGGTCCAGGAAATAGACGTACAAGTCCAGGAAGCAAAGAGAGTCCCAAACAAGCTAGACCGAAAGCAGACCACACCAAGACACATCATAATTAAAATGCCAAAGGTGGAAGATAAAGAGAGAATCTTAAAGGCAATGATAGAAAATAACAGAGTTACCTACAAAGAAGTTCCCATAAAACTATTGTGGGCAAACACTCCTCATGGTTTCAGGAATTGTAGAACCGGCCCCAGCATGATGAGCCGCCAGCATCCTGGCCGCTCTTGTCTCTATGTCTCAACATAAGGCCGCACGCGGAATGTCACTGTCAACCACTCAGAGGGTGGACACGGGAATTAGATCAAAGAGCGCTCCTCATGCTCATTATGCTTTAGAACTTGCTCTGCTTTTCTTATCAGCAATGCGGTGTAAGCTATCTTTAGCAGGGAGTCTATGGGACCCTGCAACTGGTCCAAACGTTTTATAGACCTTGACTCTGATCGGTAAGAGCGATTCCTGAATTAGTGTATGTTATCTGTTACTGTCAAACAACTGAATACAATAGACAATTTATGAATTTTAGCCTTGCATCTCTCGTATGTATCCTCCTCAAGAAAAGAAATGAGGGATGAAGGTTTGGCTGCTGGTCTCCGCTAGAGGGGCAGTCACCTTCCTTCCCCCAGATATAATAAAGTGTCCTGGGTAAGTTTGTTCTGCTGTGGCCACGAGGCCTCTACTGGACAGAGCGACTTCCAACTGAGCCTCGGGCGGGGGTGTGTGTGTGTGGCACCACCACCATAACGTGCCAACACCAAACAAGGCTCAACTACAAGAGGAAGGTGTACTCAGCCCACACCGCTGGCACACCTCAAGTACCCAGCTTGGGTGATAGGGGAGGCTGTGGAATGGGACCTTATAGGACACGTACTACAGTACGTCATGCTACCAAGAACCGGAGTCAAGGCAGTTCTACCTAGTACACAGAAACAAACACAGGGAACCTGCTAAATTGAAGAGGCAAAGAAATATGGCCCACATGAAAAAACAGAACAAAACCCAGATAAAGAAATATATGAAATGTAGATAGCCAACCCATCAGATGCAGAGTTCAAAACACTGGTAATCAGAATGCTCAAAGAAATTATTGAGTAAAACCACAAAATAAATAAAAAGAAGTGAAGGTTATACAAAGTGAAATGAAGAAAAATATACAAGGAACCAACGGAGATAGGAAGAAGCCAGGATTCAATTCAGGAATGTGGAACAAAAGAAAAAAGAAACATGTGCCCAAAACAGAAAGGAGAACCAAGAATCGAACATCTAGGACAACTTTAAACATACCAACATCTGAATCCTAGCGGTGCCAGAAGAAGAGAAAGAGCAAGAGACTGAAAACGTATTTGAAAAAATGAAAACTAACTTCCCAAATTTGGCCCAGGAAATAGACGTACAAGTCCAGGAAGCAAAGAGACTCCCAAACAAGCTAGACCCAAAGAAGACCACACGAAGACACATCATAATTAAAATGCCAAAGGAGGAAGATAAAGAGAGAATCTTAAAGGCAATGATAGAAAATAACAGAGTTACCTACAAAGAAGTTCCCATAAAACTATTGTGGGCAAACACTCCTCATGGTTTCAGGAATTGTAGACCCGGCCCCAGCATGACGAGTCGCCAGCATCCTGGCCGCTCTTGTCTCTATGTCTCAACATAAGGCCGCACGCGGAATGTCACTGTCAACCACTCAGAGGGTGGACACGGGAATTAGATCAAAGAGCGCTCCTCATGCTCATTATGCTTTAGAACTTGCTCTGCTTTTCTTATCAGCCATGCGGTGTAAACTATCTTTAGCAGGGAGTCTATGGGACCCTGCAACTGGTCCAAACGTTTTATAGACCTTGACTCTGATCCGTAAGAGCGATTCCTGAATTAGTGTATGTTATCTGTTACTGTCAAACAACTGAACACAATAGACAATTTATGAATTTTAGCCTTGCATCTCTCGTATGTATCCTCCTCAAGAAAAGAAATGAGGGATGAAGGTTTGGCTGCTGGTCTCCGCTAGAGAGGCAGTCACCTTCCTTCCCCCAGATATAATAAAGTGTCCTGGGTAAGTTTGTTCTGCTGTGGCCATGAGGCCTCTACTGGACAGAGCGACTTCCAACTGAGCCTCGGGCGGGGGTGTGTGTGTGGCACCACCGCCATAACGTGCCAACACCAACCAAGGCTCAACTACAAGAGGAAGGTGTACTCAGCCCACACCGCTGGCACACCTCAAGTACCCAGCTTGGGTGATAGGGGAGGCTGTGGAATGGGACCTTATAGGACACGTACTACAGTACGTCATGCTACCAAGAACCGGAGTCAAGGCAGTTCTACCTAGTACACAGAAACAAACACAGGGAGCCTGCTAAATTGAAGAGGCAAAGAAATATGGCCCACATGAAAAAACAGAACAAAACCCAGATAAAGAAATATATGAAATGTAGATAGCCAACCCATCAGATGCAGAGTTCAAAACACTGGTAATCAGAATGCTCAAAGAAATTATTGAGTAAAACCACAAAATAAATAAAAAGAAGTGAAGGTTATACAAAGTGAAATGAAGAAAAATATACAAGGAACCAACGGAGATAGGAAGAAGCCAGGATTCAATTCAGGAATGTGGAACAAAAGAAAAAAGAAACATGTGCCCAAAACAGAAAGGAGAACCAAGAATCGAACATCTAGGACAACTTTAAACATACCAACATCTGAATCCTAGCGGTGCCAGAAGAAGAGAAAGAGCAAGAGACTGAAAACATATTTCAAAAAATGAAAACTAACTTCCCAAATTTGGTCCAGGAAATAGACGTACAAGTCCAGGAAGCAAAGAGACTCCCAAACAAGCTAGACCCAAAGAAGACCACACCAAGACACATCATAATTAAAATGCCAAAGGTGGAAGATAAAGAGAGAATCTTAAAGGCAACGATAGAAAATAACAGAGTTACCTACAAAGGAGTTCCCATAAAACTATTGTGGGCAAACACTCCTCATGGTTTCAGGAATTGTAGACCCGGCCCCAGCATGACGAGCCACCAGCATCCTGGCCGCTCTTGTCTCTATGTCTCAACATAAGACCGCACGCGGAATGTCACTGTCAACCACTCAGAGGGTGGACACGGGAATTAGATCAAAGAGCGCTCCTCATGCTCATTATGCTTTAGAACTTGCTCTGCTTTTCTTATCAGCAATGTGGTGTAAGCTATCTTTAGCAGGGAGTCTATGGGACCCTGCAACTGGTCCAAACGTTTTATAGACCTTGACTCTGATCGGTAAGAGCGATTCCTGAATTAGTGTATGTTACCTGTTACTGTCAAACAACTGAATACAATAGACAATTTATGAATTTTGGCCTTGCATCTCTCGTATGTATCCTCCTCAAGAAATGGCATGAGGGATGAAGGTTTGGCTGCTGGTCTCCGCTAGAGAGGCAGTCACCTTCCTTCCCCCAGATATAATAAAGTGTCCTGGGTAAGTTTGTTCTGCTGTGGCCACGAGGCCTCTACTGGACAGAGCGACTTCCAACTGAGCCTCGGGGGGGGAGGGTGTGTGTGTGGCACCACCGCCATAACCTGCCAACACCAACCAAGGCTCAACTACAAGGGGAAGGTGTACTCAGCCCACACCGCTGGTACACCTCAAGTACCCAGCTTGGGTGATAGGGGAGGCTGTGGAATGGGACCCTATAGGACACGTACTACAGTAGGTCATGCTACCAAGAACCGGAGTCAAGGCAGTTCTACCTAGTACACAGAAACAAACACAGGGAGCCTGCTAAATTGAAGTGGCAAAGAAATATGGCCCACATGAAAAAACAGAACAAAACCCAGATAAAGAAATATATGAAATGTAGATAGCCAACCCATCAGATGCAGAGTTCAAAACACTGGTAATCAGAATGCTCAAAGAAATTATTGAGTAAAACCACAAAATAAATAAAAAAAAGTGAAGGTTATACAAAGTGAAATGAAGAAAAATATACAAGGAACCAACGGAGACAGGAAGAAGCCAGGATTCAATTCAGCAATGTGGAACAAAAGAAAGAAATAAACATGTGCCCAAAACAGAAAGGAAAAACAAGAATCGAACATCTAGGACAACTTTAAACATACCAACATCTGAATCCTAGCGGTGCCAGAAGGAGAAGAGAAAGAGCAAGAGACTGAAAACGTATTTGAAAAAATGAAAACTAACTTCCCAAATTTGGTCCAGGAAATAGACGTACAAGTCCAGGAAGCAAAGAGAGTCCCAAACAAGCTAGACCGAAAGCAGACCACACCAAGACACATCATAATTAAAATGCCAAAGGTGGAAGATAAAGAGAGAATCTTAAAGGCAATGATAGAAAATAACAGAGTTACCTACAAAGAAGTTCCCATAAAACTATTGTGGGCAAACACTCCTCATGGTTTCAGGAATTGTAGACCCGGCCCCAGCATGACGAGCCGCCAGCATCCTGGCCGCTCTTGTCTCTATGTCTCAACATAAGGCCGCACGCGGAATGTCACTGTCAACCACTCAGAGGGTGGACACGGGAATTAGATCAAAGAGCGCTCCTCATGCTCATTATGCTTTAGAACTTGCTCTGCTTTTCTTATCAGCAATGCGGTGTAAGCTATCTTTAGCAGGGAGTCTATGGGACCCTGCAACTGGTCCAAACGTTTTATAGACCTTGACTCTGATCGGTAAGAGCGATTCCTGAATTAGTGTATGTTATCTGTTACTGTCAAACAACTGAATACAATAGACAATTTATGAATTTTAGCCTTGCATCTCTCGTATGTATCCTCCTCAAGAAAAGAAATGAGGGATGAAGGTTTGGCTGCTGGTCTCCGCTAGAGAGGCAGTCACCTTCCTTCCCCCAGATATAATAAAGTGTCCTGGGTAAGTTTGTTCTGCTGTGGCCACGAGGCCTCTACTGGACAGAGCGACTTCCAACTGAGCCTCGGGGGGTGAGGGTGTGTGTGTGGCACCACCGCCATAACCTGCCAACACCAACCAAGGCTCAACTACAAGGGGAAGGTGTACTCAGCCCACACCGCTGGCACACCTCAAGTACCCAGCTTGGGTGATAGGGGAGGCTGTGGAATGGGACCTTATAGGACACGTACTACAGTAGGTCATGCTACCAAGAACCGGAGTCAAGGCAGTTCTACCTAGTACACAGAAACAAACACAGGGAGCCTGCTAAATTGAAGAGGCAAAGAAATATGGCCCACATGAAAAAACAGAACAAAACCCAGATAAAGAAATATATGAAATGTAGATAGCCAACCCATGAGATGCGGAGTTCAAAACACTGGTAATCAGAATGCTCAAAGGAATTATTGAGTAAAACCACAAAATAAATAAAAAGAAGTGAAGGTTATACAAAGTGAAATGAAGAAAAATATACAAGGAACCAACGGAGACAGGAAGAAGCCAGGATTCAATTCAGCAATGTGGAACAAAAGAAAGAAATAAACATGTGCCCAAAACAGAAAGGAGAACCAAGAATCGAACATCTAGGACAACTTTAAACATACCAACATCTGAATCCTAGCGGTGCCAGAAGGAGAAGAGAAAGAGCAAGAGACTGAAAACGTATTTGAAAAAATGAAAACTAACTTCCCAAATTTGGTCCAGGAAATAGACGTACAAGTCCAGGAAGCAAAGAGAGTCCCAAACAAGCTAGACCGAAAGCAGACCACACCAAGACACATCATAATTAAAATGCCAAAGGTGGAAGATAAAGAGAGAATCTTAAAGGCAATGATAGAAAATAACAGAGTTACCTACAAAGGAGTTCCCATAAAACTATTGTGGGCAAACACTCCTCATGGTTTCAGGAATTGTAGACCCGGCCCCAGCATAACGAGCCACCAGCATCCTGGCTGCTCTTGTCTCTATGTCTCAACATAAGGCCGCACGCGGAATGTCACTGTCAACCACTCAGAGGGTGGACACGGGAATTAGATCAAAGAGCGCTCCTCATGCTCATTATGCTTTAGAACTTGCTCTGCTTTTCTTATCAGCAATGTGGTGTAAGCTATCTTTAGCAGGGAGTCTATGGGACCCTGCAACTGGTCCAAACGTTTTATAGACCTTGACTCTGATCGGTAAGAGCGATTCCTGAATTAGTGTATGTTACCTGTTACTGTCAAACAACTGAATACAATAGACAATTTATGAATTTTGGCCTTGCATCTCTCGTATGTATCCTCCTCAAGAAATGGCATGAGGGATGAAGGTTTGGCTGCTGGTCTCCGCTAGAGAGGCAGTCACCTTCCTTCCCCCAGATATAATAAAGTGTCCTGGGTAAGTTTTTTCTGCTGTGGCCACGAGGCCTCTACTGGACAGAGCGACTTCCAACTGAGCCTCGGGGGGGGAGGGTGTGTGTGTGGCACCACCGCCATAACCTGCCAACACCAACCAAGGCTCAACTACAAGGGGAAGGTGTACTCAGCCCACACCGCTGGCACACCTCAAGTACCCAGCTTGGGTGATAGGAGAGGCTGTGGAATGGGACCCTATAGGACACGTACTACAGTAGGTCATGCTACCAAGAACCGGAGTCAAGGCAGTTCTACCTAGTACACAGAAACAAACACAGGGAGCCTGCTAAATTGAAGAGGCAAAGAAATATGGCCCACATGAAAAAACAGAACAAAACCCAGATAAAGAAATATATGAAATGTAGATAGCCAACCCATCAGATGCAGAGTTCAAAACACTGGTAATCAGAATGCTCAAAGAAATTATTGAGTAAAACCACAAAATAAATAAAAAAAAGTGAAGGTTATACAAAGTGAAATGAAGAAAAATATACAAGGAACCAATGGAGATAGGAAGAAGCCAGGATTCAATTCAGCAATGTGGAACAAAAGAAAGAAAGTAAGATGTGCCCAAAACAGAAAGGAGAACCAAGAATCGAACATCTAGGACAACTTTAAACATACCAACATCTGAATCCTAGCGGTGCCAGAAGAAGAGAAAGAGCAAGAGACTGAAAACGTATTTGAAAAAATGAAAACTAACTTCCCAAATTTGGCCCAGGAAATAGACGTACAAGTCCAGGAAGCAAAGAGAGTCCCAAACAAGCTAGACCCAAAGAAGACCACACCAAGACACATCATAATTAAAATGCCAAAGGTGGAAGATAAAGAGAGAATCTTAAAGGCAACGATAGAAAATAACAGAGTTACCTACAAAGGAGTTCCCATAAAACTATTGTGGGCAAACACTCCTCATGGTTTCAGGAATTGTAGACCCGGCCCCAGCATGACGAGCCACCAGCATCCTGGCCGCTCTTGTCTCTATGTCTCAACATAAGACCGCACGCGGAATGTCACTGTCAACCACTCAGAGGGTGGACACGGGAATTAGATCAAAGAGCGCTCCTCATGCTCATTATGCTTTAGAACTTGCTCTGCTTTTCTTATCAGCAATGCGGTGTAAGCTATCTTTAGCAGGGAGTCTATGGGACCCTGCAACTGGTCCAAACGTTTTATAGACCTTGACTCTGATCGGTAAGAGCGATTCCTGAATTAGTGTATGTTACCTGTTACTGTCAAACAACTGAATACAATAGACAATTTATGAATTTTGGCCTTGCATCTCTCGTATGTATCCTCCTCAAGAAATGGCATGAGGGATGAAGGTTTGGCTGCTGGTCTCCGCTAGAGAGGCAGTCACCTTCCTTCCCCCAGATATAATAAAGTGTCCTGGGGAAGTTTGTTCTGCTGTGGCCACGAGGCCTCTACTGGACAGAGCGACTTCCAACTGAGCCTCGGGGGGGGAGGGTGTGTGTGTGGCACCACCGCCATAACCTGCCAACACCAACCAAGGCTCAACTACAAGGGGAAGGTGTACTCAGCCCACACCGCTGGCACACCTCAAGTACCCAGCTTGGGTGATAGGGGAGGCTGTGGAATGGGACCTTATAGGACACGTACTACAGTAGGTCATGCTACCAAGAACCGGAGTCAAGGCAGTTCTACCTAGTACACAGAAACAAACACAGGGAGCCTGCTAAATTGAAGAGGCAAAGAAATATGGCCCACATGAAAAAACAGAACAAAACCCAGATAAAGAAATATATGAAATGTAGATAGCCAACCCATGAGATGCAGAGTTCAAAACACTGGTAATCAGAATGCTCAAAGGAATTATTGAGTAAAACCACAAAATAAATAAAAAGAAGTGAAGGTTATACAAAGTGAAATGAAGAAAAATATACAAGGAACCAACGGAGACAGGAAGAAGCCAGGATTCAATTCAGCAATGTGGAACAAAAGAAAGAAATAAACATGTGCCCAAAACAGAAAGGAAAAACAAGAATCGAACATCTAGGACAACTTTAAACATACCAACATCTGAATCCTAGCGGTGCCAGAAGGAGAAGAGAAAGAGCAAGAGACTGAAAACGTATTTGAAAAAATGAAAACTAACTTCCCAAATTTGGTCCAGGAAATAGACGTACAAGTCCAGGAAGCAAAGAGAGTCCCAAACAAGCTAGACCGAAAGCAGACCACACCAAGACACATCATAATTAAAATGCCAAAGGTGGAAGATAAAGAGAGAATCTTAAAGGCAATGATAGAAAATAACAGAGTTACCTACAAAGAAGTTCCCATAAAACTATTGTGGGCAAACACTCCTCATGGTTTCAGGAATTGTAGACCCGGCCCCAGCATGACGAGCCGCCAGCATCCTGGCCGCTCTTGTCTCTATGTCTCAACATAAGGCCGCACGCGGAATGTCACTGTCAACCACTCAGAGGGTGGACACGGGAATTAGATCAAAGAGCGCTCCTCATGCTCATTATGCTTTAGAACTTGCTCTGCTTTTCTTATCAGCAAAGCGGTGTAAGCTATCTTTAGCAGGGAGTCTATGGGACCCTGCAACTGGTCCAAACGTTTTATAGACCTTGACTCTGATCGGTAAGAGCGATTCCTGAATTAGTGTATGTTATCTGTTACTGTCAAACAACTGAATACAATAGACAATTTATGAATTTTAGCCTTGCATCTCTCGTATGTATCCTCCTCAAGAAAAGAAATGAGGGATGAAGGTTTGGCTGCTGGTCTCCGCTAGAGAGGCAGTCACCTTCCTTCCCCCAGATATAATAAAGTGTCCTGGGTAAGTTTGTTCTGCTGTGGCCATGAGGCCTCTACTGGACAGAGCGACTTCCAACTGAGCCTCGGGCGGGGGTGTGTGTGTGTGGCACCACCGCCATAACCTGCCAACACCAAACAAGGCTCAACTACAAGAGGAAGGTGTACTCAGCCCACACCGCTGGCACACCTCAAGTACCCAGCTTGGGTGATAGGGGAGGCTGTGGAATGGGACCTTATAGGACACGTACTACAGTAGGTCATGCTACCAAGAACCGGAGTCAAGGCAGTTCTACCTAGTACACAGAAACAAACACAGGGAGCCTGCTAAATTGAAGAGGCAAAGAAATATGGCCCACATGAAAAAACAGAACAAAACCCAGATAAAGAAATATATGAAATGTAGATAGCCAACCCATCAGATGCAGAGTTCAAAACACTGGTAATCAGAATGCTCAAAGAAATTATTGAGTAAAACCACAAAATAAATAAAAAGAAGTGAAGGTTATACAAAGTGAAATGAAGAAAAATATACAAGGAACCAACGGAGATAGGAAGAAGCCAGGATTCAATTCAGGAATGTGGAACAAAAGAAAAAAGAAACATGTGCCCAAAACAGAAAGGAGAACCAAGAATCGAACATCTAGGACAACTTTAAACATACCAACATCTGAATCCTAGCGGTGCCAGAAGAAGAGAAAGAGCAAGAGACTGAAAACATATTTGAAAAAATGAAAACTAACTTCCCAAATTTGGCCCAGGAAATAGACGTACAAGTCCAGGAAGCAAAGAGACTCCCAAACAAGCTAGACCCAAAGAAGACCACACCAAGACACATCATAATTAAAATGCCAAAGGTGGAAGATAAAGAGAGAATCTTAAAGGCAACGATAGAAAATAACAGAGTTACCTACAAAGGAGTTCCCATAAAACTATTGTGGGCAAACACTCCTCATGGTTTCAGGAATTGTAGACCCGGCCCCAGCATGACGAGCCACCAGCATCCTGGCCGCTCTTGTCTCTATGTCTCAACATAAGACCGCAAGCGGAATGTCACTGTCAACCACTCAGAGGGTGGACACGGGAAATAGATCAAAGAGCTCTCCTCATGCTCATTATGCTTTAGAACTTGCTCTGCTTTTCTTATCAGCAATGTGGTGTAAGCTATCTTTAGCAGGGAGTCTATGGGACCCTGCAACTGGTCCAAACGTTTTATAGACCTTGACTCTGATCGGTAAGAGCGATTCCTGAATTAGTGTATGTTACCTGTTACTGTCAAACAACTGAATACAATAGACAATTTATGAAATTTGGCCTTGCATCTCTCGTATGTATCCTCCTCAAGAAATGGCATGAGGGATGAAGGTTTGGCTGCTGGTCTCCGCTAGAGAGGCAGTCACCTTCCTTCCCCCAGATATAATAAAGTGTCCTGGGTAAGTTTGTTCTGCTGTGGCCACGAGGCCTCTACTGGACAGAGCGACTTCCAACTGAGCCTCGGGGGGGGAGGGTGTGTGTGTGGCACCACCGCCATAACCTGCCAACACCAACCAAGGCTCAACTACAAGGGGAAGGTGTACTCAGCCCACACCGCTGGTACACCTCAAGTACCCAGCTTGGGTGATAGGGGAGGCTGCGGAATGGGACCCTATAGGACACGTACTACAGTAGGTCATGCTACCAAGAACCAGATTCAAGGCAGTTCTACCTAGTACACAGAAACAAACACAGGGAGCCTGCTAAATTGAAGAGGCAAAGAAATATGGCCCACATGAAAAAACAGAACAAAACCCAGATAAAGAAATATATGAAATGTAGATAGCCAACCCATCAGATGCGGAGTTCAAAACACTGGTAATCAGAATGCTCAAAGAAATTATTGAGTAAAACCACAAAATAAATAAAAAGAAGTGAAGGTTATACAAAGTGAAATGAAGAAAAATATACAAGGAACCAACGGAGACAGGAAGAAGCCAGGATTCAATTCAGCAATGTGGAACAAAAGAAAGAAATAAACATGTGCCCAAAACAGAAAGGAAAAACAAGAATCGAACATCTAGGACAACTTTAAACATACCAACATCTGAATCCTAGCGGTGCCAGAAGGAGAAGAGAAAGAGCAAGAGACTGAAAACGTATTTGAAAAAATGAAAACTAACTTCCCAAATTTGGTCCAGGAAATAGACGTACAAGTCCAGGAAGCAAAGAGAGTCCCAAACAAGCTAGACCGAAAGCAGACCACACCAAGACACATCATAATTAAAATGCCAAAGGTGGAAGATAAAGAGAGAATCTTAAAGGCAATGATAGAAAATAACAGAGTTACCTACAAAGAAGTTCCCATAAAACTATTGTGGGCAAACACTCCTCATGGTTTCAGGAATTGTAGACCCGGCCCCAGCATGACGAGCCGCCAGCATCCTGGCCGCTCTTGTCTCTATGTCTCAACATAAGGCCGCACGCGGAATGTCACTGTCAACCACTCAGAGGGTGGACACGGGAATTAGATCAAAGAGCGCTCCTCATGCTCATTATGCTTTAGAACTTGCTCTGCTTTTCTTATCAGCAATGCGGTGTAAGCTATCTTTAGCAGGGAGTCTATGGGACCCTGCAACTGGTCCAAACGTTTTATAGACCTTGACTCTGATCGGTAAGAGCGATTCCTGAATTAGTGTATGTTATCTGTTACTGTCAAACAACTGAATACAATAGACAATTTATGAATTTTAGCCTTGCATCTCTCGTATGTATCCTCCTCAAGAAAAGAAATGAGGGATGAAGGTTTGGCTGCTGGTCTCCGCTAGAGAGGCAGTCACCTTCCTTCCCCCAGATATAATAAAGTGTCCTGGGTAAGTTTGTTCTGCTGTGGCCACGAGGCCTCTACTGGACAGAGCGACTTCCAACTGAGCCTCGGGCGGGGGTGTGTGTGTGTGGCACCACCGCCATAACCTGCCAACACCAAACAAGGCTCAACTACAAGAGGAAGGTGTACTCAGCCCACACCGCTGGCACACCTCAAGTACCCAGCTTGGGTGATAGGGGAGGCTGTGGAATGGGACCTTATAGGACACGTACTACAGTAGGTCATGCTACCAAGAACCGGAGTCAAGGCAGTTCTACCTAGTACACAGAAACAAACACAGGGAGCCTGCTAAATTGAAGAGGCAAAGAAATATGGCCCACATGAAAAAACAGAACAAAACCCAGATAAAGAAATATATGAAATGTAGATAGCCAACCCATCAGATGCAGAGTTCAAAACACTGGTAATCAGAATGCTCAAAGAAATTATTGAGTAAAACCACAAAATAAATAAAAAGAAGTGAAGGTTATACAAAGTGAAATGAAGAAAAATATACAAGGAACCAACGGAGATAGGAAGAAGCCAGGATTCAATTCAGGAATGTGGAACAAAAGAAAAAAGAAACATGTGCCCAAAACAGAAAGGAGAACCAAGAATCGAACATCTAGGACAACTTTAAACATACCAACATCTGAATCCTAGCGGTGCCAGAAGAAGAGAAAGAGCAAGAGACTGAAAACATATTTGAAAAAATGAAAACTAACTTCCCAAATTTGGCCCAGGAAATAGACGTACAAGTCCAGGAAGCAAAGAGACTCCCAAACAAGCTAGACCCAAAGAAGACCACACCAAGACACATCATAATTAAAATGCCAAAGGTGGAAGATAAAGAGAGAATCTTAAAGGCAATGATAGAAAATAACAGAGTTACCTACGAAGGAGTTCCCATAAAACTATTGTGGGCAAACACTCCTCATGGTTTCAGGAATTGTAGACCCGGCCCCAGCATGACGAGCCACCAGCATCCTGGCCGCTCTTGTCTCTATGTCTCAACATAAGACCGCACGCGGAATGTCACTGTCAACCACTCAGAGGGTGGACACGGGAATTAGATCAAAGAGCGCTCCTCATGCTCATTATGCTTTAGAACTTGCTCTGCTTTTCTTATCAGCAATGCGGTGTAAGCTATCTTTAGCAGGGAGTCTATGGGACCCTGCAACTGGTCCAAACGTTTTATAGACCTTGACTCTGATCGGTAAGAGCGATTCCTGAATTAGTGTATGTTACCTGTTACTGTCAAACAACTGAATACAATAGACAATTTATGAATTTTGGCCTTGCATCTCTCGTATGTATCCTCCTCAAGAAATGGCATGAGGGATGAAGGTTTGGCTGCTGGTCTCCGCTAGAGAGGCAGTCACCTTCCTTCCCCCAGATATAATAAAGTGTCCTGGGGAAGTTTGTTCTGCTGTGGCCACGAGGCCTCTACTGGACAGAGCGACTTCCAACTGAGCCTCGGGGGGGGAGGGTGTGTGTGTGGCACCACCGCCATAACCTGCCAACACCAACCAAGGCTCAACTACAAGGGGAAGGTGTACTCAGCCCACACCGCTGGCACACCTCAAGTACCCAGCTTGGGTGATAGGGGAGGCTGTGGAATGGGACCTTATAGGACACGTACTACAGTAGGTCATGCTACCAAGAACCGGAGTCAAGGCAGTTCTACCTAGTACACAGAAACAAACACAGGGAGCCTGCTAAATTGAAGAGGCAAAGAAATATGGCCCACATGAAAAAACAGAACAAAACCCAGATAAAGAAATATATGAAATGTAGATAGCCAACCCATGAGATGCAGAGTTCAAAACACTGGTAATCAGAATGCTCAAAGGAATTATTGAGTAAAACCACAAAATAAATAAAAAGAAGTGAAGGTTATACAAAGTGAAATGAAGAAAAATATACAAGGAACCAACGGAGACAGGAAGAAGCCAGGATTCAATTCAGCAATGTGGAACAAAAGAAAGAAATAAACATGTGCCCAAAACAGAAAGGAAAAACAAGAATCGAACATCTAGGACAACTTTAAACATACCAACATCTGAATCCTAGCGGTGCCAGAAGGAGAAGAGAAAGAGCAAGAGACTGAAAACGTATTTGAAAAAATGAAAACTAACTTCCCAAATTTGGTCCAGGAAATAGACGTACAAGTCCAGGAAGCAAAGAGAGTCCCAAACAAGCTAGACCGAAAGCAGACCACACCAAGACACATCATAATTAAAATGCCAAAGGTGGAAGATAAAGAGAGAATCTTAAAGGCAATGATAGAAAATAACAGAGTTACCTACAAAGAAGTTCCCATAAAACTATTGTGGGCAAACACTCCTCATGGTTTCAGGAATTGTAGACCCGGCCCCAGCATGACGAGCCGCCAGCATCCTGGCCGCTCTTGTCTCTATGTCTCAACATAAGGCCGCACGCGGAATGTCACTGTCAACCACTCAGAGGGTGGACACGGGAATTAGATCAAAGAGCGCTCCTCATGCTCATTATGCTTTAGAACTTGCTCTGCTTTTCTTATCAGCAAAGCGGTGTAAGCTATCTTTAGCAGGGAGTCTATGGGACCCTGCAACTGGTCCAAACGTTTTATAGACCTTGACTCTGATCGGTAAGAGCGATTCCTGAATTAGTGTATGTTATCTGTTACTGTCAAACAACTGAATACAATAGACAATTTATGAATTTTAGCCTTGCATCTCTCGTATGTATCCTCCTCAAGAAAAGAAATGAGGGATGAAGGTTTGGCTGCTGGTCTCCGCTAGAGAGGCAGTCACCTTCCTTCCCCCAGATATAATAAAGTGTCCTGGGTAAGTTTGTTCTGCTGTGGCCATGAGGCCTCTACTGGACAGAGCGACTTCCAACTGAGCCTCGGGCGGGGGTGTGTGTGTGTGGCACCACCGCCATAACCTGCCAACACCAAACAAGGCTCAACTACAAGAGGAAGGTGTACTCAGCCCACACCGCTGGCACACCTCAAGTACCCAGCTTGGGTGATAGGGGAGGCTGTGGAATGGGACCTTATAGGACACGTACTACAGTAGGTCATGCTACCAAGAACCGGAGTCAAGGCAGTTCTACCTAGTACACAGAAACAAACACAGGGAGCCTGCTAAATTGAAGAGGCAAAGAAATATGGCCCACATGAAAAAACAGAACAAAACCCAGATAAAGAAATATATGAAATGTAGATAGCCAACCCATGAGATGCAGAGTTCAAAACACTGGTAATCAGAATGCTCAAAGGAATTATTGAGTAAAACCACAAAATAAATAAAAAGAAGTGAAGGTTATACAAAGTGAAATGAAGAAAAATATACAAGGAACCAACGGAGACAGGAAGAAGCCAGGATTCAATTCAGCAATGTGGAACAAAAGAAAGAAATAAACATGTGCCCAAAACAGAAAGGAAAAACAAGAATCGAACATCTAGGACAACTTTAAACATACCAACATCTGAATCCTAGCGGTGCCAGAAGGAGAAGAGAAAGAGCAAGAGACTGAAAACGTATTTGAAAAAATGAAAACTAACTTCCCAAATTTGGTCCAGGAAATAGACGTACAAGTCCAGGAAGCAAAGAGAGTCCCAAACAAGCTAGACCGAAAGCAGACCACACCAAGACACATCATAATTAAAATGCCAAAGGTGGAAGATAAAGAGAGAATCTTAAAGGCAATGATAGAAAATAACAGAGTTACCTACAAAGAAGTTCCCATAAAACTATTGTGGGCAAACACTCCTCATGGTTTCAGGAATTGTAGACCCGGCCCCAGCATGACGAGCCGCCAGCATCCTGGCCGCTCTTGTCTCTATGTCTCAACATAAGGCCGCACGCGGAATGTCACTGTCAACCACTCAGAGGGTGGACACGGGAATTAGATCAAAGAGCGCTCCTCATGCTCATTATGCTTTAGAACTTGCTCTGCTTTTCTTATCAGCAAAGCGGTGTAAGCTATCTTTAGCAGGGAGTCTATGGGACCCTGCAACTGGTCCAAACGTTTTATAGACCTTGACTCTGATCGGTAAGAGCGATTCCTGAATTAGTGTATGTTATCTGTTACTGTCAAACAACTGAATACAATAGACAATTTATGAATTTTAGCCTTGCATCTCTCGTATGTATCCTCCTCAAGAAAAGAAATGAGGGATGAAGGTTTGGCTGCTGGTCTCCGCTAGAGAGGCAGTCACCTTCCTTCCCCCAGATATAATAAAGTGTCCTGGGTAAGTTTGTTCTGCTGTGGCCATGAGGCCTCTACTGGACAGAGCGACTTCCAACTGAGCCTCGGGCGGGGGTGTGTGTGTGTGGCACCACCGCCATAACCTGCCAACACCAAACAAGGCTCAACTACAAGAGGAAGGTGTACTCAGCCCACACCGCTGGCACACCTCAAGTACCCAGCTTGGGTGATAGGGGAGGCTGTGGAATGGGACCTTATAGGACACGTACTACAGTAGGTCATGCTACCAAGAACCGGAGTCAAGGCAGTTCTACCTAGTACACAGAAACAAACACAGGGAGCCTGCTAAATTGAAGAGGCAAAGAAATATGGCCCACATGAAAAAACAGAACAAAACCCAGATAAAGAAATATATGAAATGTAGATAGCCAACCCATCAGATGCAGAGTTCAAAACACTGGTAATCAGAATGCTCAAAGAAATTATTGAGTAAAACCACAAAATAAATAAAAAGAAGTGAAGGTTATACAAAGTGAAATGAAGAAAAATATACAAGGAACCAACGGAGATAGGAAGAAGCCAGGATTCAATTCAGGAATGTGGAACAAAAGAAAAAAGAAACATGTGCCCAAAACAGAAAGGAGAACCAAGAATCGAACATCTAGGACAACTTTAAACATACCAACATCTGAATCCTAGCGGTGCCAGAAGAAGAGAAAGAGCAAGAGACTGAAAACATATTTGAAAAAATGAAAACTAACTTCCCAAATTTGGCCCAGGAAATAGACGTACAAGTCCAGGAAGCAAAGAGACTCCCAAACAAGCTAGACCCAAAGAAGACCACACCAAGACACATCATAATTAAAATGCCAAAGGTGGAAGATAAAGAGAGAATCTTAAAGGCAACGATAGAAAATAACAGAGTTACCTACAAAGGAGTTCCCATAAAACTATTGTGGGCAAACACTCCTCATGGTTTCAGGAATTGTAGACCCGGCCCCAGCATGACGAGCCACCAGCATCCTGGCCGCTCTTGTCTCTATGTCTCAACATAAGACCGCAAGCGGAATGTCACTGTCAACCACTCAGAGGGTGGACACGGGAAATAGATCAAAGAGCTCTCCTCATGCTCATTATGCTTTAGAACTTGCTCTGCTTTTCTTATCAGCAATGTGGTGTAAGCTATCTTTAGCAGGGAGTCTATGGGACCCTGCAACTGGTCCAAACGTTTTATAGACCTTGACTCTGATCGGTAAGAGCGATTCCTGAATTAGTGTATGTTACCTGTTACTGTCAAACAACTGAATACAATAGACAATTTATGAAATTTGGCCTTGCATCTCTCGTATGTATCCTCCTCAAGAAATGGCATGAGGGATGAAGGTTTGGCTGCTGGTCTCCGCTAGAGAGGCAGTCACCTTCCTTCCCCCAGATATAATAAAGTGTCCTGGGTAAGTTTGTTCTGCTGTGGCCACGAGGCCTCTACTGGACAGAGCGACTTCCAACTGAGCCTCGGGGGGGGAGGGTGTGTGTGTGGCACCACCGCCATAACCTGCCAACACCAACCAAGGCTCAACTACAAGGGGAAGGTGTACTCAGCCCACACCGCTGGTACACCTCAAGTACCCAGCTTGGGTGATAGGGGAGGCTGCGGAATGGGACCCTATAGGACACGTACTACAGTAGGTCATGCTACCAAGAACCAGAGTCAAGGCAGTTCTACCTAGTACACAGAAACAAACACAGGGAGCCTGCTAAATTGAAGAGGCAAAGAAATATGGCCCACATGAAAAAACAGAACAAAACCCAGATAAAGAAATATATGAAATGTAGATAGCCAACCCATCAGATGCGGAGTTCAAAACACTGGTAATCAGAATGCTCAAAGAAATTATTGAGTAAAACCACAAAATAAATAAAAAGAAGTGAAGGTTATACAAAGTGAAATGAAGAAAAATATACAAGGAACCAACGGAGACAGGAAGAAGCCAGGATTCAATTCAGCAATGTGGAACAAAAGAAAGAAATAAACATGTGCCCAAAACAGAAAGGAAAAACAAGAATCGAACATCTAGGACAACTTTAAACATACCAACATCTGAATCCTAGCGGTGCCAGAAGGAGAAGAGAAAGAGCAAGAGACTGAAAACGTATTTGAAAAAATGAAAACTAACTTCCCAAATTTGGTCCAGGAAATAGACGTACAAGTCCAGGAAGCAAAGAGAGTCCCAAACAAGCTAGACCGAAAGCAGACCACACCAAGACACATCATAATTAAAATGCCAAAGGTGGAAGATAAAGAGAGAATCTTAAAGGCAATGATAGAAAATAACAGAGTTACCTACAAAGAAGTTCCCATAAAACTATTGTGGGCAAACACTCCTCATGGTTTCAGGAATTGTAGACCCGGCCCCAGCATGACGAGCCGCCAGCATCCTGGCCGCTCTTGTCTCTATGTCTCAACATAAGGCCGCACGCGGAATGTCACTGTCAACCACTCAGAGGGTGGACACGGGAATTAGATCAAAGAGCGCTCCTCATGCTCATTATGCTTTAGAACTTGCTCTGCTTTTCTTATCAGCAATGCGGTGTAAGCTATCTTTAGCAGGGAGTCTATGGGACCCTGCAACTGGTCCAAACGTTTTATAGACCTTGACTCTGATCGGTAAGAGCGATTCCTGAATTAGTGTATGTTATCTGTTACTGTCAAACAACTGAATACAATAGACAATTTATGAATTTTAGCCTTGCATCTCTCGTATGTATCCTCCTCAAGAAAAGAAATGAGGGATGAAGGTTTGGCTGCTGGTCTCCGCTAGAGAGGCAGTCACCTTCCTTCCCCCAGATATAATAAAGTGTCCTGGGTAAGTTTGTTCTGCTGTGGCCACGAGGCCTCTACTGGACAGAGCGACTTCCAACTGAGCCTCGGGCGGGGGTGTGTGTGTGTGGCACCACCGCCATAACCTGCCAACACCAAACAAGGCTCAACTACAAGAGGAAGGTGTACTCAGCCCACACCGCTGGCACACCTCAAGTACCCAGCTTGGGTGATAGGGGAGGCTGTGGAATGGGACCTTATAGGACACGTACTACAGTAGGTCATGCTACCAAGAACCGGAGTCAAGGCAGTTCTACCTAGTACACAGAAACAAACACAGGGAGCCTGCTAAATTGAAGAGGCAAAGAAATATGGCCCACATGAAAAAACAGAACAAAACCCAGATAAAGAAATATATGAAATGTAGATAGCCAACCCATCAGATGCAGAGTTCAAAACACTGGTAATCAGAATGCTCAAAGAAATTATTGAGTAAAACCACAAAATAAATAAAAAGAAGTGAAGGTTATACAAAGTGAAATGAAGAAAAATATACAAGGAACCAACGGAGATAGGAAGAAGCCAGGATTCAATTCAGGAATGTGGAACAAAAGAAAAAAGAAACATGTGCCCAAAACAGAAAGGAGAACCAAGAATCGAACATCTAGGACAACTTTAAACATACCAACATCTGAATCCTAGCGGTGCCAGAAGAAGAGAAAGAGCAAGAGACTGAAAACATATTTGAAAAAATGAAAACTAACTTCCCAAATTTGGCCCAGGAAATAGACGTACAAGTCCAGGAAGCAAAGAGACTCCCAAACAAGCTAGACCCAAAGAAGACCACACCAAGACACATCATAATTAAAATGCCAAAGGTGGAAGATAAAGAGAGAAACTTAAAGGCAACGATAGAAAATAACAGAGTTACCTACAAAGGAGTTCCCATAAAACTATTGTGGGCAAACACTCCTCATGGTTTCAGGAATTGTAGACCCGGCCCCAGCATGACGAGCCACCAGCATCCTGGCCGCTCTTGTCTCTATGTCTCAACATAAGACCGCACGCGGAATGTCACTGTCAACCACTCAGAGGGTGGACACGGGAATTAGATCAAAGAGCGCTCCTCATGCTCATTATGCTTTAGAACTTGCTCTGCTTTTCTTATCAGCAATGCGGTGTAAGCTATCTTTAGCAGGGAGTCTATGGGACCCTGCAACTGGTCCAAACGTTTTATAGACCTTGACTCTGATCGGTAAGAGCGATTCCTGAATTAGTGTATGTTACCTGTTACTGTCAAACAACTGAATACAATAGACAATTTATGAATTTTGGCCTTGCATCTCTCGTATGTATCCTCCTCAAGAAATGGCATGAGGGATGAAGGTTTGGCTGCTGGTCTCCTCTAGAGAGGCAGTCACCTTCCTTCCCCCAGATATAATAAAGTGTCCTGGGTAAGTTTGTTCTGCTGTGGCCACGAGGCCTCTACTGGACAGAGCGACTTCCAACTGAGCCTCGGGGGGGGAGGGTGTGTGTGTGGCACCACCGCCATAACCTGCCAACACCAACCAAGGCTCAACTACAAGGGGAAGGAGTACTCAGCCCACACCGCTGGCACACCTCAAGTACCCAGCTTGGGTGATAGGGGAGGCTGTGGAATGGGACCTTATAGGACACGTACTACAGTAGGTCATGCTACCAAGAACCGGAGTCAAGGCAGTTCTACCTAGTACACAGAAACAAACACAGGGAGCCTGCTAAATTGAAGAGGCAAAGAAATATGGCCCACATGAAAAAACAGAACAAAACCCAGATAAAGAAATATATGAAATGTAGATAGCCAACCCATCAGATGCAGAGTTCAAAACACTGGTAATCAGAATGCTCAAAGAAATTATTGAGTAAAACCACAAAATAAATAAAAAGAAGTGAAGGTTATACAAAGTGAAATGAAGAAAAATATACAAGGAACCAACGGAGATAGGAAGAAGCCAGGATTCAATTCAGGAATGTGGAACAAAAGAAAAAAGAAACATGTGCCCAAAACAGAAAGGAGAACCAAGAATCGAACATCTAGGACAACTTTAAACATACCAACATCTGAATCCTAGCGGTGCCAGAAGAAGAGAAAGAGCAAGAGACTGAAAACATATTTGAAAAAATGAAAACTAACTTCCCAAATTTGGCCCAGGAAATAGACGTACAAGTCCAGGAAGCAAAGAGAGTCCCAAACAAGCTAGACCGAAAGCAGACCACACCAAGACACATCATAATTAAAATGCCAAAGGTGGAAAATAAAGAGAGAATCTTAAAGGCAATGATAGAAAATAACAGAGTTACCTACAAAGGAGTTCCCATAAAACTATTGTGGGCAAACACTCCTCATGGTTTCAGGAATTGTAGACCCGGCCCCAGCATGACGAGTCGCCAGCATCCTGGCCGCTCTTGTCTCTATGTCTCAACATAAGGCCGCACGCGGAATGTCACTGTCAACCACTCAGAGGGTGGACACGGGAATTAGATCAAAGAGCGCTCCTCATGCTCATTATGCTTTAGAACTTGCTCTGCTTTTCTTATCAGCAATGTGGTGTAAGCTATCTTTAGCAGGGAGTCTATGGGACCCTGCAACTGGTCCAAACGTTTTATAGACCTTGACTCTGATCGGTAAGAGCGATTCCTGAATTAGTGTATGTTACCTGTTACTGTCAAACAACTGAATACAACAGACAATTTATGAATTTTGGCCTTGCATCTCTCGTATGTATCCTCCTCAAGAAATGGCATGAGGGATGAAGGTTTGGCTGCTGGTCTCCGCTAGAGAGGCAGTCACCTTCCTTCCCCCAGATATAATAAAGTGTCCTGGGTAAGTTTGTTCTGCTGTGGCCACGAGGCCTCTACTGGACAGAGCGACTTCCAACTGAGCCTCGGGGGGGGAGGGTGTGTGTGTGGCACCACCGCCATAACCTGCCAACACCAACCAAGGCTCAACTACAAGGGGAAGGTGTACTCAGCCCACACCGCTGGCACACCTCAAGTACCCAGCTTGGGTGATAGGGGAGGCTGTGGAATGGGACCCTATAGGATACGTACTACAGTAGGTCATGCTACCAAGAACCGGAGTCAAGGCAGTTCTACCTAGTACACAGAAACAAACACAGGGAGCCTGCTAAATTGAAGAGGCAAAGAAATATGGCCCACATGAAAAAACAGAACAAAACCCAGATAAAGAAATATATGAAATGTAGATAGCCAACCCATCAGATGCAGAGTTCAAAACACTGGTAATCAGAATGCTCAAAGAAATTATTGAGTAAAACCACAAAATAAATAAAAAGAAGTGAAGGTTATACAAAGTGAAATGAAGAAAAATATACAAGGAACCAACGGAGATAGGAAGAAGCCAGGATTCAATTCAGGAATGTGGAACAAAAGAAAAAAGAAACATGTGCCCAAAACAGAAAGGAGAACCAAGAATCGAACATCTAGGACAACTTTAAACATACCAACATCTGAATCCTAGCAGTGCCAGAAGAAGAGAAAGAGCAAGAGACTGAAAACGTATTTGAAAAAATGAAAACTAACTTCCCAAATTTGGTCCAGGAAATAGACGTACAAGTCCAGGAAGCAAAGAGAGTCCCAAACAAGCTAGACCGAAAGCAGACCACACCAAGACACATCATAATTAAAATGCCAAAGGTGGAAAATAAAGAGAGAATCTTAAAGGCAATGATAGAAAATAACAGAGTTACCTACAAAGGAGTTCCCATAAAACTATTGTGGGCAAACACTCCTCATGGTTTCAGGAATTGTAGACCCGGCCCCAGCATGACGAGCCACCAGCATCCTGGCCGCTCTTGTCTCTATGTCTCAACATAAGACCGCACGCGGAATGTCACTGTCAACCACTCAGAGGGTGGACACGGGAATTAGATCAAAGAGCGCTCCTCATGCTCATTATGCTTTAGAACTTGCTCTGCTTTTCTTATCAGCAATGCGGTGTAAGCTATCTTTAGCAGGGAGTCTATGGGACCCTGCAACTGGTCCAAACGTTTTATAGACCTTGACTCTGATCTGTAAGAGCGATTCCTGAATTAGTGTATGTTATCTGTTACTGTCAAACAACTGAATACAATAGACAATTTATGAATTTTAGCCTTGCATCTCTCGTATGTATCCTCCTCAAGAAAAGAAATGAGGGATGAAGGTTTGGCTGCTGGTCTCCGCTAGAGAGGCAGTCACCTTCCTTCCCCCAGATATAATAAAGTGTCCTGGGTAAGTTTGTTCTGCTGTGGCCACGAGGCCTCTACTGGACAGAGCGACTTCCAACTGAGCCTCGGGCGGGGGTGTGTGTGTGTGGCACCACCGCCATAACGTGCCAACACCAAACAAGGCTCAACTACAAGAGGAAGGTGTACTCAGCCCACACCGCTGGCACACCTCAAGTACCCAGCTTGGGTGATAGGGGAGGCTGTGGAATGGGACCTTATAGGACACGTACTACAGTAGGTCATGCTACCAAGAACCGGAGTCAAGGCAGTTCTACCTAGTACACAGAAACAAACACAGGGAGCCTGCTAAATTGAAGAGGCAAAGAAATCTGGCCCACATGAAAAAACAGAACAAAACCCAGATAAAGAAATATATGAAATGTAGATAGCCAACCCATCAGATGCAGAGTTCAAAACACTGGTAATCAGAATGCTCAAAGAAATTATTGAGTAAAACCACAAAATAAATAAAAAGAAGTGAAGGTTATACAAAGTGAAATGAAGAAAAATATACAAGGAACCAACGGAGATAGGAAGAAGCCAGGATTCAATTCAGGAATGTGGAACAAAAGAAAAAAGAAACATGTGCCCAAAACAGAAAGGAGAACCAAGAATCGAACATCTAGGACAACTTTAAACATACCAACATCTGAATCCTAGCGGTGCCAGAAGAAGAGAAAGAGCAAGAGACTGAAAACATATTTGAAAAAATGAAAACTAACTTCCCAAATTTGGCCCAGGAAATAGACGTACAAGTCCAGGAAGCAAAGAGACTCCCAAACAAGCTAGACCCAAAGAAGACCACACCAAGACACATCATAATTAAAATGCCAAAGGTGGAAGATAAAGAGAGAATCTTAAAGGCAACGATAGAAAATAACAGAGTTACCTACAAAGGAGTTCCCATAAAACTATTGTGGGCAAACACTCCTCATGGTTTCAGGAATTGTAGACCCGGCCCCAGCATGACGAGCCACCAGCATCCTGGCCGCTCTTGTCTCTATGTCTCAACATAAGGCCGCACGCGGAATGTCACTGTCAACCACTCAGAGGGTGGACACGGGAATTAGATCAAAGAGCGCTCCTCATGCTCATTATGCTTTAGAACTTGCTCTGCTTTTCTTATCAGCAATGTGGTGTAAGCTATCTTTAGCAGGGAGTCTATGGGACCCTGCAACTGGTCCAAACGTTTTATAGACCTTGACTCTGATCGGTAAGAGCGATTCCTGAATTAGTGTATGTTACCTGTTACTGTCAAACAACTGAATACAATAGACAATTTATGAATTTTGGCCTTGCATCTCTCGTATGTATCCTCCTCAAGAAATGGCATGAGGGATGAAGGTTTGGCTGCTGGTCTCCGCTAGAGAGGCAGTCACCTTCCTTCCCCCAGATATAATAAAGTGTCCTGGGTAAGTTTGTTCTGCTGTGGCCACGAGGCCTCTACTGGACAGAGCGACTTCCAACTGAGCCTCGGGGGGGGAGGGTGTGTGTGTGGCACCACCGCCATAACCTGCCAACACCAACCAAGGCTCAACTACAAGGGGAAGGTGTACTCAGCCCACACCGCTGGTACACCTCAAGTACCCAGCTTGGGTGATAGGGGAGGCTGTGGAATGGGACCCTATAGGACACGTACTACAGTAGGTCATGCTACCAAGAACCGGAGTCAAGGCAGTTCTACCTAGTACACAGAAACAAACACAGGGAGCCTGCTAAATTGAAGTGGCAAAGAAATATGGCCCACATGAAAAAACAGAACAAAACCCAGATAAAGAAATATATGAAATGTAGATAGCCAACCCATCAGATGCAGAGTTCAAAACACTGGTAATCAGAATGCTCAAAGAAATTATTGAGTAAAACCACAAAATAAATAAAAAAAAGTGAAGGTTATACAAAGTGAAATGAAGAAAAATATACAAGGAACCAACGGAGACAGGAAGAAGCCAGGATTCAATTCAGCAATGTGGAACAAAAGAAAGAAATAAACATGTGCCCAAAACAGAAAGGAGAACCAAGAATCGAACATCTAGGACAACTTTAAACATACCAACATCTGAATCCTAGCGGTGCCAGAAGGAGAAGAGAAAGAGCAAGAGACTGAAAACGTATTTGAAAAAATGAAAACTAACTTCCCAAATTTGGTCCAGGAAATAGACGTACAAGTCCAGGAAGCAAAGAGAGTCCCAAACAAGCTAGACCGAAAGCAGACCACACCAAGACACATCATAATTAAAATGCCAAAGGTGGAAGATAAAGAGAGAATCTTAAAGGCAATGATAGAAAATAACAGAGTTACCTACAAAGAAGTTCCCATAAAACTATTGTGGGCAAACACTCCTCATGGTTTCAGGAATTGTAGACCCGGCCCCAGCATGACGAGCCGCCAGCATCCTGGCCGCTCTTGTCTCTATGTCTCAACATAAGGCCGCACGCGGAATGTCACTGTCAACCACTCAGAGGGTGGACACGGGAATTAGATCAAAGAGCGCTCCTCATGCTCATTATGCTTTAGAACTTGCTCTGCTTTTCTTATCAGCAATGCGGTGTAAGCTATCTTTAGCAGGGAGTCTATGGGACCCTGCAACTGGTCCAAACGTTTTATAGACCTTGACTCTGATCGGTAAGAGCGATTCCTGAATTAGTGTATGTTATCTGTTACTGTCAAACAACTGAATACAATAGACAATTTATGAATTTTAGCCTTGCATCTCTCGTATGTATCCTCCTCAAGAAAAGAAATGAGGGATGAAGGTTTGGCTGCTGGTCTCCGCTAGAGGGGCAGTCACCTTCCTTCCCCCAGATATAATAAAGTGTCCTGGGTAAGTTTGTTCTGCTGTGGCCACGAGGCCTCTACTGGACAGAGCGACTTCCAACTGAGCCTCGGGCGGGGGTGTGTGTGTGTGGCACCACCACCATAACGTGCCAACACCAAACAAGGCTCAACTACAAGAGGAAGGTGTACTCAGCCCACACCGCTGGCACACCTCAAGTACCCAGCTTGGGTGATAGGGGAGGCTGTGGAATGGGACCTTATAGGACACGTACTACAGTACGTCATGCTACCAAGAACCGGAGTCAAGGCAGTTCTACCTAGTACACAGAAACAAACACAGGGAGCCTGCTAAATTGAAGAGGCAAAGAAATATGGCCCACATGAAAAAACAGAACAAAACCCAGATAAAGAAATATATGAAATGTAGATAGCCAACCCATCAGATGCAGAGTTCAAAACACTGGTAATCAGAATGCTCAAAGAAATTATTGAGTAAAACCACAAAATAAATAAAAAGAAGTGAAGGTTATACAAAGTGAAATGAAGAAAAATATACAAGGAACCAACGGAGATAGGAAGAAGCCAGGATTCAATTCAGGAATGTGGAACAAAAGAAAAAAGAAACATGTGCCCAAAACAGAAAGGAGAACCAAGAATCGAACATCTAGGACAACTTTAAACATACCAACATCTGAATCCTAGCGGTGCCAGAAGAAGAGAAAGAGCAAGAGACTGAAAACGTATTTGAAAAAATGAAAACTAACTTCCCAAATTTGGCCCAGGAAATAGACGTACAAGTCCAGGAAGCAAAGAGACTCCCAAACAAGCTAGACCCAAAGAAGACCACACCAAGACACATCATAATTAAAATGCCAAAGGTGGAAGATAAAGAGAGAATCTTAAAGGCAACGATAGAAAATAACAGAGTTACCTACAAAGGAGTTCCCATAAAACTATTGTGGGCAAACACTCCTCATGGTTTCAGGAATTGTAGACCCGGCCCCAGCATGACGAGCCACCAGCATCCTGGCCGCTCTTGTCTCTATGTCTCAACATAAGGCCGCACGCGGAATGTCACTGTCAACCACTCAGAGGGTGGACACGGGAATTAGATCAAAGAGCGCTCCTCATGCTCATTATGCTTTAGAACTTGCTCTGCTTTTCTTATCAGCAATGTGGTGTAAGCTATCTTTAGCAGGGAGTCTATGGGACCCTGCAACTGGTCCAAACGTTTTATAGACCTTGACTCTGATCGGTAAGAGCGATTCCTGAATTAGTGTATGTTACCTGTTACTGTCAAACAACTGAATACAATAGACAATTTATGAATTTTGGCCTTGCATCTCTCGTATGTATCCTCCTCAAGAAATGGCATGAGGGATGAAGGTTTGGCTGCTGGTCTCAGCTAGAGAGGCAGTCACCTTCCTTCCCCCAGATATAATAAAGTGTCCTGGGTAAGTTTGTTCTGCTGTGGCCACGAGGCCTCTACTGGACAGAGCGACTTCCAACTGAGCCTCGGGGGGGGAGGGTGTGTGTGTGGCACCACCGCCATAACCTGCCAACACCAACCAAGGCTCAACTACAAGGGGAAGGTGTACTCAGCCCACACCGCTGGCACACCTCAAGTACCCAGCTTGGGTGATAGGGGAGGCTGTGGAATGGGACCCTATAGGACACGTACTACAGTAGGTCATGCTACCAAGAACCGGAGTCAAGGCAGTTCTACCTAGTACACAGAAACAAACACAGGGAGCCTGCTAAATTGAAGAGGCAAAGAAATATGGCCCACATGAAAAAACAGAACAAAACCCAGATAAAGAAATATATGAAATGTAGATAGCCAACCCATCAGATGCAGAGTTCAAAACACTGGTAATCAGAATGCTCAAAGAAATTATTGAGTAAAACCACAAAATAAATAAAAAGAAGTGAAGGTTATACAAAGTGAAATGAAGAAAAATATACAAGGAACCAACGGGGATAGGAAGAAGCCAGGATTCAATTCAGGAATGTGGAACAAAAGAAAAAAGAAACATGTGCCCAAAACAGAAAGGAAAAACAAGAATCGAACATCTAGGACAACTTTAAACATACCAACATCTGAATCCTAGCAGTGCCAGAAGAAGAGAAAGAGCAAGAGACTGAAAACGTATTTGAAAAAATGAAAACTAACTTCCCAAATTTGGTCCAGGAAATAGACGTACAAGTCCAGGAAGCAAAGAGAGTCCCAAACAAGCTAGACCGAAAGCAGACCACACCAAGACACATCATAATTAAAATGCCAAAGGTGGAAAATAAAGAGAGAATCTTAAAGGCAACGATAGAAAATAACAGAGTTACCTACAAAGGAGTTCCCATAAAACTATTGTGGGCAAACACTCCTCATGGTTTCAGGAATTGTAGTCCCGGCCCCAGCATGACGAGGCACCAGCATCCTGGCCGCTCTTGTCTCTATGTCTCAACATAAGACCGCACGCGGAATGTCACTGTCAACCACTCAGAGGGTGGACACGGGAATTAGATCAAAGAGCGCTCCTCATGCTCATTATGCTTTAGAACTTGCTCTGCTTTTCTTATCAGCAATGTGGTGTAAGCTATCTTTAGCAGGGAGTCTATGGGACCCTGCAACTGGTCCAAACGTTTTATAGACCTTGACTCTGATCGGTAAGAGCGATTCCTGAATTAGTGTATGTTACCTGTTACTGTCAAACAACTGAATACAATAGACAATTTATGAATTTTGGCCTTGCATCTCTCGTATGTATCCTCCTCAAGAAATGGCATGAGGGATGAAGGTTTGGCTGCTGGTCTCCGCTAGAGAGGCAGTCACCTTCCTTCCCCCAGATATAATAAAGTGTCCTGGGTAAGTTTGTTCTGCTGTGGCCACGAGGCCTCTACTGGACAGAGCGACTTCCAACTGAGCCTCGGGGGGGGAGGGTGTGTGTGTGGCACCACCGCCATAACCTGCCAACACCAACCAAGGCTCAACTACAAGGGGAAGGTGTACTCAGCCCACACCGCTGGCACACCTCAAGTACCCAGCTTGGGTGATAGGAGAGGCTGTGGAATGGGACCCTATAGGACACGTACTACAGTAGGTCATGCTACCAAGAACCGGAGTCAAGGCAGTTCTACCTAGTACACAGAAACAAACACAGGGAGCCTGCTAAATTGAAGAGGCAAAGAAATATGGCCCACATGAAAAAACAGAACAAAACCCAGATAAAGAAATATATGAAATGTAGATAGCCAACCCATCAGATGCAGAGTTCAAAACACTGGTAATCAGAATGCTCAAAGAAATTATTGAGTAAAACCACAAAATAAATAAAAAAAAGTGAAGGTTATACAAAGTGAAATGAAGAAAAATATACAAGGAACCAATGGAGATAGGAAGAAGCCAGGATTCAATTCAGCAATGTGGAACAAAAGAAAGAAAGTAAGATGTGCCCAAAACAGAAAGGAGAACCAAGAATCGAACATCTAGGACAACTTTAAACATACCAACATCTGAATCCTAGCGGTGCCAGAAGAAGAGAAAGAGCAAGAGACTGAAAACGTATTTGAAAAAATGAAAACTAACTTCCCAAATTTGGCCCAGGAAATAGACGTACAAGTCCAGGAAGCAAAGAGAGTCCCAAACAAGCTAGACCCAAAGAAGACCACACCAAGACACATCATAATTAAAATGCCAAAGGTGGAAGATAAAGAGAGAATCTTAAAGGCAACGATAGAAAATAACAGAGTTACCTACAAAGGAGTTCCCATAAAACTATTGTGGGCAAACACTCCTCATGGTTTCAGGAATTGTAGACCCGGCCCCAGCATGACGAGCCGCCAGCATCCTGGCCGCTCTTGTCTCTATGTCTCAACATAAGGCCGCACGCGGAATGTCACTGTCAACCACTCAGAGGGTGGACACGGGAATTAGATCAAAGAGCGCTCCTCATGCTCATTATGCTTTAGAACTTGCTCTGCTTTTCTTATCAGCAAAGCGGTGTAAGCTATCTTTAGCAGGGAGTCTATGGGACCCTGCAACTGGTCCAAACGTTTTATAGACCTTGACTCTGATCGGTAAGAGCGATTCCTGAATTAGTGTATGTTACCTGTTACTGTCAAACAACTGAATACAATAGACAATTTATAAAATTTGGCCTTGCATCTCTCGTATGTATCCTCCTCAAGAAATGGCATGAGGGATGAAGGTTTGGCTGCTGGTCTCCGCTAGAGAGGCAGTCACCTTCCTTCCCCCAGATATAATAAAGTGTCCTGGGTAAGTTTGTTCTGCTGTGGCCACGAGGCCTCTACTGGACAGAGCGACTTCCAACTGAGCCTCGGGGGGGGAGGGTGTGTGTGTGGCACCACCGCCATAACCTGCCAACACCAACCAAGGCTCAACTACAAGGGGAAGGTGTACTCAGCCCACACCGCTGGTACACCTCAAGTACCCAGCTTGGGTGATAGGGGAGGCTGCGGAATGGGACCCTATAGGACACGTACTACAGTAGGTCATGCTACCAAGAACCGGAGTCAAGGCAGTTCTACCTAGTACACAGAAACAAACACAGGGAGCCTGCTAAATTGAAGAGGCAAAGAAATATGGCCCACATGAAAAAACAGAACAAAACCCAGATAAAGAAATATATGAAATGTAGATAGCCAACCCATCAGATGCGGAGTTCAAAACACTGGTAATCAGAATGCTCAAAGAAATTATTGAGTAAAACCACAAAATAAATAAAAAAAAGTGAAGGTTATACAAAGTGAAATGAAGAAAAATATACAAGGAACCAACGGAGACAGGAAGAAGCCAGGATTCAATTCAGCAATGTGGAACAAAAGAAAGAAATAAACATGTGCCCAAAACAGAAAGGAGAACCAAGAATCGAACATCTAGGACAACTTTAAACATACCAACATCTGAATCCTAGCGGTGCCAGAAGGAGAAGAGAAAGAGCAAGAGACTGAAAACGTATTTGAAAAAATGAAAACTAACTTCCCAAATTTGGTCCAGGAAATAGACGTACAAGTCCAGGAAGCAAAGAGAGTCCCAAACAAGCTAGACCGAAAGCAGACCACACCAAGACACATCATAATTAAAATGCCAAAGGTGGAAGATAAAGAGAGAATCTTAAAGGCAATGATAGAAAATAACAGAGTTACCTACAAAGGAGTTCCCATAAAACTATTGTGGGCAAACACTCCTCATGGTTTCAGGAATTGTAGACCCGGCCCCAGCATGACGAGCCACCAGCATCCTGACTGCTCTTGTCTCTATGTCTCAACATAAGGCCGCACGCGGAATGTCACTGTCAACCACTCAGAGGGTGGACACGGGAATTAGATCAAAGAGCGCTCCTCATGCTCATTATGCTTTAGAACTTGCTCTGCTTTTCTTATCAGCAATGTGGTGTAAGCTATCTTTAGCAGGGAGTCTATGGGACCCTGCAACTGGTCCAAACGTTTTATAGACCTTGACTCTGATCGGTAAGAGCGATTCCTGAATTAGTGTATGTTACCTGTTACTGTCAAACAACTGAATACAATAGACAATTTATGAATTTTGGCCTTGCATCTCTCGTATGTATCCTCCTCAAGAAATGGCATGAGGGATGAAGGTTTGGCTGCTGGTCTCCGCTAGAGAGGCAGTCACCTTCCTTCCCCCAGATATAATAAAGTGTCCTGGGTAAGTTTTTTCTGCTGTGGCCACGAGGCCTCTACTGGACAGAGCGACTTCCAACTGAGCCTCGGGGGGGGAGGGTGTGTGTGTGGCACCACCGCCATAACCTGCCAACACCAACCAAGGCTCAACTACAAGGGGAAGGTGTACTCAGCCCACACCGCTGGCACACCTCAAGTACCCAGCTTGGGTGATAGGAGAGGCTGTGGAATGGGACCCTATAGGACACGTACTACAGTAGGTCATGCTACCAAGAACCGGAGTCAAGGCAGTTCTACCTAGTACACAGAAACAAACACAGGGAGCCTGCTAAATTGAAGAGGCAAAGAAATATGGCCCACATGAAAAAACAGAACAAAACCCAGATAAAGAAATATATGAAATGTAGATAGCCAACCCATCAGATGCAGAGTTCAAAACACTGGTAATCAGAATGCTCAAAGAAATTATTGAGTAAAACCACAAAATAAATAAAAAAAAGTGAAGGTTATACAAAGTGAAATGAAGAAAAATATACAAGGAACCAATGGAGATAGGAAGAAGCCAGGATTCAATTCAGCAATGTGGAACAAAAGAAAGAAAGTAAGATGTGCCCAAAACAGAAAGGAGAACCAAGAATCGAACATCTAGGACAACTTTAAACATACCAACATCTGAATCCTAGCGGTGCCAGAAGAAGAGAAAGAGCAAGAGACTGAAAACGTATTTGAAAAAATGAAAACTAACTTCCCAAATTTGGCCCAGGAAATAGACGTACAAGTCCAGGAAGCAAAGAGAGTCCCAAACAAGCTAGACCGAAAGCAGACCACACCAAGACACATCATAATTAAAATGCCAAAGGTTGAAGATAAAGAGAGAATCTTAAAGGCAACGATAGAAAATAACAGAGTTACCTACAAAGGAGTTCCCATAAAACTATTGTGGGCAAACACTCCTCATGGTTTCAGGAATTGTAGACCCGGCCCCAGCATGACGAGCCGCCAGCATCCTGGCCGCACTTGTCTCTATGTCTCAACATAAGGCCGCACGCGGAATGTCACTGTCAACCACTCAGAGGGTGGACACGGGAATTAGATCAAAGAGCGCTCCTCATGCTCATTATGCTTTAGAACTTGCTCTGCTTTTCTTATCAGCAAAGCGGTGTAGGCTATCTTTAGCAGGGAGTCTATGGGACCCTGCAACTGGTCCAAACGTTTTATAGACCTTGACTCTGATCGGTAAGAGCGATTCCTGAATTAGTGTATGTTACCTGTTACTGTCAAACAACTGAATACAATAGACAATTTATAAAATTTGGCCTTGCATCTCTCGTATGTATCCTCCTCAAGAAATGGCATGAGGGATGAAGGTTTGGCTGCTGGTCTCCGCTAGAGAGGCAGTCACCTTCCTTCCCCCAGATATAATAATGTGTCCTGGGTAAGTTTGTTCTGCTGTGGCCACGAGGCCTCTACTGGACAGAGCGACTTCCAACTGAGCCTCGGGGGGGGAGGGTGTGTGTGTGGCACCACCGCCATAACCTGCCAACACCAACCAAGGCTCAACTACAAGGGGAAGGTGTACTCAGCCCACACCGCTGGTACACCTCAAGTACCCAGCTTGGGTGATAGGGGAGGCTGCGGAATGGGACCCTATAGGACACGTACTACAGTAGGTCATGCTACCAAGAACCGGAGTCAAGGCAGTTCTACCTAGTACACAGAAACAAACACAGGGAGCCTGCTAAATTGAAGAGGCAAAGAAATATGGCCCACATGAAAAAACAGAACAAAACCCAGATAAAGAAATATATGAAATGTAGATAGCCAACCCATCAGATGCGGAGTTCAAAACACTGGTAATCAGAATGCTCAAAGAAATTATTGAGTAAAACCACAAAATAAATAAAAAAAGTGAAGGTTATACAAAGTGAAATGAAGAAAAATATACAAGGAACCAACGGAGACAGGAAGAAGCCAGGATTCAATTCAGCAATGTGGAACAAAAGAAAGAAATAAACATGTGCCCAAAACAGAAAGGAAAAACAAGAATCGAACATCTAGGACAACTTTAAACATACCAACATCTGAATCCTAGCGGTGCCAGAAGGAGAAGAGAAAGAGCAAGAGACTGAAAACGTATTTGAAAAAATGAAAACTAACTTCCCAAATTTGGTCCAGGAAATAGACGTACAAGTCCAGGAAGCAAAGAGAGTCCCAAACAAGCTAGACCGAAAGCAGACCACACCAAGACACATCATAATTAAAATGCCAAAGGTGGAAGATAAAGAGAGAATCTTAAAGGCAATGATAGAAAATAACAGAGTTACCTACAAAGAAGTTCCCATAAAACTATTGTGGGCAAACACTCCTCATGGTTTCAGGAATTGTAGACCCGGCCCCAGCATGACGAGCCGCCAGCATCCTGGCCGCTCTTGTCTCTATGTCTCAACATAAGGCCGCACGCGGAATGTCACTGTCAACCACTCAGAGGGTGGACACGGGAATTAGATCAAAGAGCGCTCCTCATGCTCATTATGCTTTAGAACTTGCTCTGCTTTTCTTATCAGCAATGCGGTGTAAGCTATCTTTAGCAGGGAGTCTATGGGACCCTGCAACTGGTCCAAACGTTTTATAGACCTTGACTCTGATCGGTAAGAGCGATTCCTGAATTAGTGTATGTTATCTGTTACTGTCAAACAACTGAATACAATAGACAATTTATGAATTTTAGCCTTGCATCTCTCGTATGTATCCTCCTCAAGAAAAGAAATGAGGGATGAAGGTTTGGCTGCTGGTCTCCGCTAGAGAGGCAGTCACCTTCCTTCCCCCAGATATAATAAAGTGTCCTGGGTAAGTTTGTTCTGCTGTGGCCATGAGGCCTCTACTGGACAGAGCGACTTCCAACTGAGCCTCGGGCGGGGGTGTGTGTGTGTGGCACCACCGCCATAACCTGCCAACACCAAACAAGGCTCAACTACAAGAGGAAGGTGTACTCAGCCCACACCGCTGGCACACCTCAAGTACCCAGCTTGGGTGATAGGGGAGGCTGTGGAATGGGACCTTATAGGACACGTACTACAGTAGGTCATGCTACCAAGAACCGGAGTCAAGGCAGTTCTACCTAGTACACAGAAACAAACACAGGGAGCCTGCTAAATTGAAGAGGCAAAGAAATATGGCCCACATGAAAAAACAGAACAAAACCCAGATAAAGAAATATATGAAATGTAGATAGCCAACCCATCAGATGCAGAGTTCAAAACACTGGTAATCAGAATGCTCAAAGAAATTATTGAGTAAAACCACAAAATAAATAAAAAAAAGTGAAGGTTATACAAAGTGAAATGAAGAAAAATATACAAGGAACCAATGGAGATAGGAAGAAGCCAGGATTCAATTCAGCAATGTGGAACAAAAGAAAGAAAGTAAGATGTGCCCAAAACAGAAAGGAGAACCAAGAATCGAACATCTAGGACAACTTTAAACATACCAACATCTGAATCCTAGCGGTGCCAGAAGAAGAGAAAGAGCAAGAGACTGAAAACGTATTTGAAAAAATGAAAACTAACTTCCCAAATTTGGCCCAGGAAATAGACGTACAAGTCCAGGAAGCAAAGAGAGTCCCAAACAAGCTAGACCGAAAGCAGACCACACCAAGACACATCATAATTAAAATGCCAAAGGTTGAAGATAAAGAGAGAATCTTAAAGGCAACGATAGAAAATAACAGAGTTACCTACAAAGGAGTTCCCATAAAACTATTGTGGGCAAACACTCCTCATGGTTTCAGGAATTGTAGACCCGGCCCCAGCATGACGAGCCGCCAGCATCCTGGCCGCACTTGTCTCTATGTCTCAACATAAGGCCGCACGCGGAATGTCACTGTCAACCACTCAGAGGGTGGACACGGGAATTAGATCAAAGAGCGCTCCTCATGCTCATTATGCTTTAGAACTTGCTCTGCTTTTCTTATCAGCAAAGCGGTGTAGGCTATCTTTAGCAGGGAGTCTATGGGACCCTGCAACTGGTCCAAACGTTTTATAGACCTTGACTCTGATCGGTAAGAGCGATTCCTGAATTAGTGTATGTTACCTGTTACTGTCAAACAACTGAATACAATAGACAATTTATAAAATTTGGCCTTGCATCTCTCGTATGTATCCTCCTCAAGAAATGGCATGAGGGATGAAGGTTTGGCTGCTGGTCTCCGCTAGAGAGGCAGTCACCTTCCTTCCCCCAGATATAATAATGTGTCCTGGGTAAGTTTGTTCTGCTGTGGCCACGAGGCCTCTACTGGACAGAGCGACTTCCAACTGAGCCTCGGGGGGGGAGGGTGTGTGTGTGGCACCACCGCCATAACCTGCCAACACCAACCAAGGCTCAACTACAAGGGGAAGGTGTACTCAGCCCACACCGCTGGTACACCTCAAGTACCCAGCTTGGGTGATAGGGGAGGCTGCGGAATGGGACCCTATAGGACACGTACTACAGTAGGTCATGCTACCAAGAACCGGAGTCAAGGCAGTTCTACCTAGTACACAGAAACAAACACAGGGAGCCTGCTAAATTGAAGAGGCAAAGAAATATGGCCCACATGAAAAAACAGAACAAAACCCAGATAAAGAAATATATGAAATGTAGATAGCCAACCCATCAGATGCGGAGTTCAAAACACTGGTAATCAGAATGCTCAAAGAAATTATTGAGTAAAACCACAAAATAAATAAAAAAAGTGAAGGTTATACAAAGTGAAATGAAGAAAAATATACAAGGAACCAACGGAGACAGGAAGAAGCCAGGATTCAATTCAGCAATGTGGAACAAAAGAAAGAAATAAACATGTGCCCAAAACAGAAAGGAAAAACAAGAATCGAACATCTAGGACAACTTTAAACATACCAACATCTGAATCCTAGCGGTGCCAGAAGGAGAAGAGAAAGAGCAAGAGACTGAAAACGTATTTGAAAAAATGAAAACTAACTTCCCAAATTTGGTCCAGGAAATAGACGTACAAGTCCAGGAAGCAAAGAGAGTCCCAAACAAGCTAGACCGAAAGCAGACCACACCAAGACACATCATAATTAAAATGCCAAAGGTGGAAGATAAAGAGAGAATCTTAAAGGCAATGATAGAAAATAACAGAGTTACCTACAAAGAAGTTCCCATAAAACTATTGTGGGCAAACACTCCTCATGGTTTCAGGAATTGTAGACCCGGCCCCAGCATGACGAGCCGCCAGCATCCTGGCCGCTCTTGTCTCTATGTCTCAACATAAGGCCGCACGCGGAATGTCACTGTCAACCACTCAGAGGGTGGACACGGGAATTAGATCAAAGAGCGCTCCTCATGCTCATTATGCTTTAGAACTTGCTCTGCTTTTCTTATCAGCAATGCGGTGTAAGCTATCTTTAGCAGGGAGTCTATGGGACCCTGCAACTGGTCCAAACGTTTTATAGACCTTGACTCTGATCGGTAAGAGCGATTCCTGAATTAGTGTATGTTATCTGTTACTGTCAAACAACTGAATACAATAGACAATTTATGAATTTTAGCCTTGCATCTCTCGTATGTATCCTCCTCAAGAAAAGAAATGAGGGATGAAGGTTTGGCTGCTGGTCTCCGCTAGAGAGGCAGTCACCTTCCTTCCCCCAGATATAATAAAGTGTCCTGGGTAAGTTTGTTCTGCTGTGGCCATGAGGCCTCTACTGGACAGAGCGACTTCCAACTGAGCCTCGGGCGGGGGTGTGTGTGTGTGGCACCACCGCCATAACCTGCCAACACCAAACAAGGCTCAACTACAAGAGGAAGGTGTACTCAGCCCACACCGCTGGCACACCTCAAGTACCCAGCTTGGGTGATAGGGGAGGCTGTGGAATGGGACCTTATAGGACACGTACTACAGTAGGTCATGCTACCAAGAACCGGAGTCAAGGCAGTTCTACCTAGTACACAGAAACAAACACAGGGAGCCTGCTAAATTGAAGAGGCAAAGAAATATGGCCCACATGAAAAAACAGAACAAAACCCAGATAAAGAAATATATGAAATGTAGATAGCCAACCCATCAGATGCAGAGTTCAAAACACTGGTAATCAGAATGCTCAAAGAAATTATTGAGTAAAACCACAAAATAAATAAAAAGAAGTGAAGGTTATACAAAGTGAAATGAAGAAAAATATACAAGGAACCAACGGAGATAGGAAGAAGCCAGGATTCAATTCAGGAATGTGGAACAAAAGAAAAAAGAAACATGTGCCCAAAACAGAAAGGAGAACCAAGAATCGAACATCTAGGACAACTTTAAACATACCAACATCTGAATCCTAGCAGTGCCAGAAGAAGAGAAAGAGCAAGAGACTGAAAACATATTTGAAAAAATGAAAACTAACTTCCCAAATTTGGCCCAGGAAATAGACGTACAAGTCCAGGAAGCAAAGAGACTCCCAAACAAGCTAGACCCAAAGAAGACCACACCAAGACACATCATAATTAAAATGCCAAAGGTGGAAGATAAAGAGAGAAACTTAAAGGCAACGATAGAAAATAACAGAGTTACCTACAAAGGAGTTCCCATAAAACTATTGTGGGCAAACACTCCTCATGGTTTCAGGAATTGTAGACCCGGCCCCAGCATGACGAGCCACCAGCATCCTGGCCGCTCTTGTCTCTATGTCTCAACATAAGACCGCACGCGGAATGTCACTGTCAACCACTCAGAGGGTGGACACGGGAATTAGATCAAAGAGCGCTCCTCATGCTCATTATGCTTTAGAACTTGCTCTGCTTTTCTTATCAGCAATGCGGTGTAAGCTATCTTTAGCAGGGAGTCTATGGGACCCTGCAACTGGTCCAAACGTTTTATAGACCTTGACTCTGATCGGTAAGAGCGATTCCTGAATTAGTGTATGTTACCTGTTACTGTCAAACAACTGAATACAATAGACAATTTATGAATTTTGGCCTTGCATCTCTCGTATGTATCCTCCTCAAGAAATGGCATGAGGGATGAAGGTTTGGCTGCTGGTCTCCTCTAGAGAGGCAGTCACCTTCCTTCCCCCAGATATAATAAAGTGTCCTGGGTAAGTTTGTTCTGCTGTGGCCACGAGGCCTCTACTGGACAGAGCGACTTCCAACTGAGCCTCGGGGGGGGAGGGTGTGTGTGTGGCACCACCGCCATAACCTGCCAACACCAACCAAGGCTCAACTACAAGGGGAAGGTGTACTCAGCCCACACCGCTGGCACACCTCAAGTACCCAGCTTGGGTGATAGGGGAGGCTGTGGAATGGGACCCTATAGGACACGTACTACAGTAGGTCATGCTACCAAGAACCGGAGTCAAGGCAGTTCTACCTAGTACACAGAAACAAACACAGGGAGCCTGCTAAATTGAAGAGGCAAAGAAATCTGGCCCACATGAAAAAACAGAACAAAACCCAGATAAAGAAATATATGAAATGTAGATAGCCAACCCATCAGATGCAGAGTTCAAAACACTGGTAATCAGAATGCTCAAAGAAATTATTGAGTAAAACCACAAAATAAATAAAAAGAAGTGAAGGTTATACAAAGTGAAATGAAGAAAAATATACAAGGAACCAACGGGGATAGGAAGAAGCCAGGATTCAATTCAGGAATGTGGAACAAAAGAAAAAAGAAACATGTGCCCAAAACAGAAAGGAGAACCAAGAATCGAACATCTAGGACAACTTTAAACATACCAACATCTGAATCCTAGCAGTGCCAGAAGAAGAGAAAGAGCAAGAGACTGAAAACGTATTTGAAAAAATGAAAACTAACTTCCCAAATTTGGTCCAGGAAATAGACGTACAAGTCCAGGAAGCAAAGAGAGTCCCAAACAAGCTAGACCGAAAGCAGACCACACCAAGACACATCATAATTAAAATGCCAAAGGTGGAAAATAAAGAGAGAATCTTAAAGGCAATGATAGAAAATAACAGAGTTACCTACAAAGGAGTTCCCATAAAACTATTGTGGGCAAACACTCCTCATGGTTTCAGGAATTGTAGACCCGGCCCCAGCATGACGAGTCGCCAGCATCCTGGCCGCTCTTGTCTCTATGTCTCAACATAAGGCCGCACGCGGAATGTCACTGTCAACCACTCAGAGGGTGGACACGGGAATTAGATCAAAGAGCGCTCCTCATGCTCATTATGCTTTAGAACTTGCTCTGCTTTTCTTATCAGCAATGTGGTGTAAGCTATCTTTAGCAGGGAGTCTATGGGACCCTGCAACTGGTCCAAACGTTTTATAGACCTTGACTCTGATCGGTAAGAGCGATTCCTGAATTAGTGTATGTTACCTGTTACTGTCAAACAACTGAATACAACAGACAATTTATGAATTTTGGCCTTGCATCTCTCGTATGTATCCTCCTCAAGAAATGGCATGAGGGATGAAGGTTTGGCTGCTGGTCTCCGCGAGAGAGGCAGTCACCTTCCTTCCCCCAGATATAATAAAGTGTCCTGGGTAAGTTTGTTCTGCTGTGGCCACGAGGCCTCTACTGGACAGAGCGACTTCCAACTGAGCCTCGGGGGGGGAGGGTGTGTGTGTGGCACCACCGCCATAACCTGCCAACACCAACCAAGGCTCAACTACAAGGGGAAGGTGTACTCAGCCCACACCGCTGGCACACCTCAAGTACCCAGCTTGGGTGATAGGGGAGGCTGTGGAATGGGACCCTATAGGACACGTACTACAGTAGGTCATGCTACCAAGAACCGGAGTCAAGGCAGTTCTACCTAGTACACAGAAACAAACACAGGGAGCCTGCTAAATTGAAGAGGCAAAGAAATATGGCCCACATGAAAAAACAGAACAAAACCCAGATAAAGAAATATATGAAATGTAGATAGCCAACCCATCAGATGCAGAGTTCAAAACACTGGTAATCAGAATGCTCAAAGAAATTATTGAGTAAAACCACAAAATAAATAAAAAGAAGTGAAGGTTATACAAAGTGAAATGAAGAAAAATATACAAGGAACCAACGGGGATAGGAAGAAGCCAGGATTCAATTCAGGAATGTGGAACAAAAGAAAAAAGAAACATGTGCCCAAAACAGAAAGGAGAACCAAGAATCGAACATCTAGGACAACTTTAAACATACCAACATCTGAATCCTAGCAGTGCCAGAAGAAGAGAAAGAGCAAGAGACTGAAAACGTATTTGAAAAAATGAAAACTAACTTCCCAAATTTGGTCCAGGAAATAGACGTACAAGTCCAGGAAGCAAAGAGAGTCCCAAACAAGCTAGACCGAAAGCAGACCACACCAAGACACATCATAATTAAAATGCCAAAGGTGGAAGATAAAGAGAGAATCTTAAAGGCAATGATAGAAAATAACAGAGTTACCTACAAAGAAGTTCCCATAAAACTATTGGGGGCAAACACTCCTCATGGTTTCAGGAATTGTAGACCCGGCCCCAGCATGACGAGCCGCCAGCATCCTGGCCGCTCTTGTCTCTATGTCTCAACATAAGGCCGCACGCGGAATGTCACTGTCAACCACTCAGAGGGTGGACACGGGAATTAGATCAAAGAGCGCTCCTCATGCTCATTATGCTTTAGAACTTGCTCTGCTTTTCTTATCAGCAATGCGGTGTAAGCTATCTTTAGCAGGGAGTCTATGGGACCCTGCAACTGGTCCAAACGTTTTATAGACCTTGACTCTGATCGGTAAGAGCGATTCCTGAATTAGTGTATGTTACCTGTTACTGTCAAACAACTGAATACAATAGACAATTTATGAATTTTAGCCTTGCATCTCTCGTATGTATCCTCCTCAAGAAAAGAAATGAGGGATGAAGGTTTGGCTGCTGGTCTCCGCTAGAGAGGCAGTCACCTTCCTTCCCCCAGATATAATAAAGTGTCCTGGGTAAGTTTGTTCTGCTGTGGCCACGAGGCCTCTACTGGACAGAGCGACTTCCAACTGAGCCTCGGGCGGGGGTGTGTGTGTGTGGCACCACCGCCATAACGTGCCAACACCAAACAAGGCTCAACTACAAGAGGAAGGTGTACTCAGCCCACACCGCTGGCACACCTCAAGTACCCAGCTTGGGTGATAGGGGAGGCTGTGGAATGGGACCTTATAGGACACGTACTACAGTAGGTCATGCTACCAAGAACCGGAGTCAAGGCAGTTCTACCTAGTACACAGAAACAAACACAGGGAGCCTGCTAAATTGAAGAGGCAAAGAAATCTGGCCCACATGAAAAAACAGAACAAAACCCAGATAAAGAAATATATGAAATGTAGATAGCCAACCCATCAGATGCAGAGTTCAAAACACTGGTAATCAGAATGCTCAAAGAAATTATTGAGTAAAACCACAAAATAAATAAAAAGAAGTGAAGGTTATACAAAGTGAAATGAAGAAAAATATACAAGGAACCAACGGGGATAGGAAGAAGCCAGGATTCAATTCAGGAATGTGGAACAAAAGAAAAAAGAAACATGTGCCCAAAACAGAAAGGAGAACCAAGAATCGAACATCTAGGACAACTTTAAACATACCAACATCTGAATCCTAGCAGTGCCAGAAGAAGAGAAAGAGCAAGAGACTGAAAACGTATTTGAAAAAATGAAAACTAACTTCCCAAATTTGGTCCAGGAAATAGACGTACAAGTCCAGGAAGCAAAGAGAGTCCCAAACGAGCTAGACCGAAAGCAGACCACACCAAGACACATCATAATTAAAATGCCAAAGGTGGAAGATAAAGAGAGAATCTTAAAGGCAATGATAGAAAATAACAGAGTTACCTACAAAGAAGTTCCCATAAAACTATTGTGGGCAAACACTCCTCATGGTTTCAGGAATTGTAGACCCGGCCCCAGCATGACGAGTCGCCAGCATCCTGGCCGCTCTTGTCTCTATGTCTCAACATAAGGCCGCACGCGGAATGTCACTGTCAACCACTCAGAGGGTGGACACGGGAATTAGATCAAAGAGCGCTCCTCATGCTCATTATGCTTTAGAACTTGCTCTGCTTTTCTTATCAGCAATGCGGTGTAAGGTATCTTTAGCAGGGAGTCTATGGTACCCTGCAACTGGTCCAAACGTTTTATAGACCTTGACTCTGATCGGTAAGAGCGATTCCTGAATTAGTGTATGTTATCTGTTACTGTCAAACAACTGAATACAATAGACAATTTATGAATTTTAGCCTTGCATCTCTCGTATGTATCCTCCTCAAGAAAAGAAATGAGGGATGAAGGTTTGGCTGCTGGTCTCCGCTAGAGAGGCAGTCACCTTCCTTCCCCCAGATATAATAAAGTGTCCTGGGTAAGTTTGTTCTGCTGTGGCCACGAGGCCTCTACTGGACAGAGCGACTTCCAACTGAGCCTCGGGCGGGGGTGTGTGTGTGTGGCACCACCGCCATAACCTGCCAACACCAAACAAGGCTCAACTACAAGAGGAAGGTGTACTCAGCCCACACCGCTGGCACACCTCAAGTACCCAGCTTGGGTGATAGGGGAGGCTGTGGAATGGGACCTTATAGGACACGTACTACAGTAGGTCATGCTACCAAGAACCGGAGTCAAGGCAGTTCTACCTAGTACACAGAAACAAACACAGGGAGCCTGCTAAATTGAAGAGGCAAAGAAATATGGCCCACATGAAAAAACAGAACAAAACCCAGATAAAGAAATATATGAAATGTAGATAGCCAACCCATCAGATGCAGAGTTCAAAACACTGGTAATCAGAATGCTCAAAGAAATTATTGAGTAAAACCACAAAATAAATAAAAAGAAGTGAAGGTTATACAAAGTGAAATGAAGAAAAATATACAAGGAACCAACGGAGATAGGAAGAAGCCAGGATTCAATTCAGCAATGTGGAACAAAAGAAAAAAGAAACATGTGCCCAAAACAGAAAGGAGAACCAAGAATCGAACATCTAGGACAACTTTAAACATACCAACATCTGAATCCTAGCGGTGCCAGAAGAAGAGAAAGAGCAAGAGACTGAAAACGTATTTGAAAAAATGAAAACTAACTTCCCAAATTTGGCCCAGGAAATAGACGTACAAGTCCAGGAAGCAAAGAGACTCCCAAACAAGCTAGACCCAAAGAAGACCACACCAAGACACATCATAATTAAAATGCCAAAGGTGGAAGATAAAGAGAGAATCTTAAAGGCAATGATAGAAAATAACAGAGTTACCTACAAAGGAGTTCCCATAAAACTATTGTGGGCAAACACTCCTCATGGTTTCAGGAATTGTAGACCCGGCCCCAGCATGACGAGCCACCAGCATCCTGGCTGCTCTTGTCTCTATGTCTCAACATAAGGCCGCACGCGGAATGTCACTGTCAACCACTCAGAGGGTGGACACGGGAATTAGATCAAAGAGCGCTCCTCATGCTCATTATGCTTTAGAACTTGCTCTGCTTTTCTTATCAGCAATGTGGTGTAAGCTATCTTTAGCAGGGAGTCTATGGGACCCTGCAACTGGTCCAAACGTTTTATAGACCTTGACTCTGATCGGTAAGAGCGATTCCTGAATTAGTGTATGTTACCTGTTACTGTCAAACAACTGAATACAATAGACAATTTATGAATTTTGGCCTTGCATCTCTCGTATGTATCCTCCTCAAGAAATGGCATGAGGATGAAGGTTTGGCTGCTGGTCTCCGCTAGAGAGGCAGTCACCTTCCTTCCCCCAGATATAATAAAGTGTCCTGGGTAAGTTTGTTCTGCTGTGGCCACGAGGCCTCTACTGGACAGAGCGACTTCCAACTGAGCCTCGGGGGGGGAGGGTGTGTGTGTGGCACCACCGCCATAACCTGCCAACACCAACCAAGGCTCAACTACAAGGGGAAGGTGTACTCAGCCCACACCGTTGGCACACCTCAAGTACCCAGCTTGGGTGATAGGGGAGGCTGTGGAATGGGACCCTATAGGATACGTACTACAGTAGGTCATGCTACCAAGAACCGGAGTCAAGGCAGTTCTACCTAGTACACAGAAACAAACACAGGGAGCCTGCTAAATTGAAGAGGCAAAGAAATATGGCCCACATGAAAAAACAGAACAAAACCCAGATAAAGAAATATATGAAATGTAGATAGCCAACCCATCAGATGCAGAGTTCAAAACACTGGTAATCAGAATGCTCAAAGAAATTATTGAGTAAAACCACAAAATAAATAAAATAAAGTGAAGGTTATACAAAGTGAAATGAAGAAAAATATACAAGGAACCAACGGAGATAGGAAGAAGCCAGGATTCAATTCAGCAATGTGGAACAAAAGATAGGAATAAACATGTGCCCAAAACAGAAAGGAGAACCAAGAATCGAACATCTAGGACAACTTTAAACATACCAACATCTGAATCCTAGCGGTGCCAGAAGGAGAAGAGAAAGAGCAAGAGACTGAAAACGTATTTGAAAAAATGAAAACTAACTTCCCAAATTTGGTCCAGGAAATAGACGTACAAGTCCAGGAAGCAAAGAGAGTCCCAAACAAGCTAGACCGAAAGCAGACCACACCAAGACACATCATAATTAAAATGCCAAAGGTGGAAGATAAAGAGAGAATCTTAAAGGCAATGATAGAAAATAACAGAGTTACCTACAAAGAAGTTCCCATAAAACTATTGGCGGCAAACACTCCTCATGGTTTCAGGAATTGTAGACCCGGCCCCAGCATGACGAGTCGCCAGCATCCTGGCCGCTCTTGTCTCTATGTCTCAACATAAGGCCGCACGCGGAATGTCACTGTCAACCACTCAGAGGGTGGACACGGGAATTAGATCAAAGAGCGCTCCTCATGCTCATTATGCTTTAGAACTTGCTCTGCTTTTCTTATCAGCAATGCGGTGTAAGCTATCTTTAGCAGGGAGTCTATGGGACCCTGCAACTGGTCCAAACGTTTTATAGACCTTGACTCTGATCGGTAAGAGCGATTCCTGAATTAGTGTATGTTATCTGTTACTGTCAAACAACTGAATACAATAGACAATTTATGAATTTTAGCCTTGCATCTCTCGTATGTATCCTCCTCAAGAAAAGAAATGAGGGATGAAGGTTTGGCTGCTGGTCTCCGCTAGAGAGGCAGTCACCTTCCTTCCCCCAGATATAATAAAGTGTCCTGGGTAAGTTTGTTCTGCTGTGGCCACGAGGCCTCTACTGGACAGAGCGACTTCCAACTGAGCCTCGGGGGGGGAGGGTGTGTGTGTGGCACCACCGCCATAACCTGCCAACACCAACCAAGGCTCAACTACAAGGGGAAGGTGTACTCAGCCCACACCGCTGGCACACCTCAAGTACCCAGCTTGGGTGATAGGGGAGGCTGTGGAATGGGACCTTATAGGACACGTACTACAGTAGGCCATGCTACCAAGACACGGAGTCAAGGCAGTTCTACCTAGTACACAGAAACAAACACAGGGAGGCTGCTAAGTTGAAGAGGCAAAGAAATATGGCCCACATGAAAGAACAGAACAAAACCCAGATAAAGAAATATATGAAATGTAGATAGCCAACCCATCAGATGCAGAGTTCAAAACACTGGTAATCAGAATGCTCAAAGAAATTATTGAGTAAAACCACAAAATAAATAAAAAGAAGTGAAGGTTATACAAAGTGAAATGAAGAAAAATATACAAGGAACCAACGGAGATAGGAAGAAGCCAGGATTCAATTCAGCAATGTGGAACAAAAGATAGGAATAAACATGTGCCCAAAACAGAAAGGAGAACCAAGAATCGAACATCTAGGACAACTTTAAACATACCAACATCTGAATCCTAGCGGTGCCAGAAGAAGAGAAAGAGCAAGAGACTGAAAACATATTTGAAAAAATGAAAACTAACTTCCCAAATTTGGCCCAGGAAATAGACGTACAAGTCCAGGAAGCAAAGAGACTCCCAAACAAGCTAGACCCAAAGAAGACCACACCAAGACACATCATAATTAAAATGCCAAAGGTGGAAGATAAAGAGAGAATCTTAAAGGCAACGATAGAAAATAACAGAGTTACCTACAAAGGAGTTCCCATAAAACTATTGTGGGCAAACACTCCTCATGGTTTCAGGAATTGTAGACCCGGCCCCAGCATGACGAGCCACCAGCATCCTGGCCGCTCTTGTCTCTATGTCTCAACATAAGACCGCACGCGGAATGTCACTGTCAACCACTCAGAGGGTGGACACGGGAATTATATCAAAGAGCGCTCCTCATGCTCATTATGCTTTAGAACTTGCTCTGCTTTTCTTATCAGCAATGTGGTGTAAGCTATCTTTAGCAGGGAGTCTATGGGACCCTGCAACTGGTCCAAACGTTTTATAGACCTTGACTCTGATCGGTAAGAGCGATTCCTGAATTAGTGTATGTTACCTGTTACTGTCAAACAACTGAATACAATAGACAATTTATGAATTTTGGCCTTGCATCTCTCGTATGTATCCTCCTCAAGAAATGGCATGAGGGATGAAGGTTTGGCTGCTGGTCTCCGCTAGAGAGGCAGTCACCTTCCTTCCACCAGATATAATAAAGTGTCCTGGGTAAGTTTGTTCTGCTGTGGCCACGAGGCCTCTACTGGACAGAGCGACTTCCAACTGAGCCTCGGGGGGGGAGGGTGTGTGTGTGGCACCACCGCCATAACCTGCCAACACCAACCAAGGCTCAACTACAAGGGGAAGGTGTACTCAGCCCACACCGCTGGCACACCTCAAGTACCCAGCTTGGGTGATAGGGGAGGCTGTAGAATGGGACCTTATAGGACACGTACTACAGTAGGTCATGCTACCAAGAACCGGAGTCAAGGCAGTTCTACCTAGTACACAGAAACAAACACAGGGAGCCTGCTAAATTGAAGAGGCAAAGAAATATGGCCCACATGAAAAAACAGAACAAAACCCAGATAAAGAAATATATGAAATGTAGATAGCCAACCCATCAGATGCAGAGTTCAAAACACTGGTAATCAGAATGCTCAAAGAAATTATTGAGTAAAACCACAAAATAAATAAAATAAAGTGAAGGTTATACAAAGTGAAATGAAGAAAAATATACAAGGAACCAACGGAGATAGGAAGAAGCCAGGATTCAATTCAGCAATGTGGAACAAAAGAAAGAAATAAACATGTGCCCAAAACAGAAAGGAAAAACAAGAATCGAACATCTAGGACAACTTTAAACATACCAACATCTGAATCCTAGCGGTGCCAGAAGGAGAAGAGAAAGAGCAAGAGACTGAAAACGTATTTGAAAAAATGAAAACTAACTTCCCAAATTTGGTCCAGGAAATAGACGTACAAGTCCAGGAAGCAAAGAGAGTCCCAAACAAGCTAGACCGAAAGCAGACCACACCAAGACACATCATAATTAAAATGCCAAAGGTGGAAGATAAAGAGAGAATCTTAAAGGCAATGATAGAAAATAACAGAGTTACCTACAAAGAAGTTCCCATAAAACTATTGTGGGCAAACACTCCTCATGGTTTCAGGAATTGTAGACCCGGCCCCAGCATGACGAGCCGCCAGCATCCTGGCCGCTCTTGTCTCTATGTCTCAACATAAGGCCGCACGCGGAATGTCACTGTCAACCACTCAGAGGGTGGACACGGGAATTAGATCAAAGAGCGCTCCTCATGCTCATTATGCTTTAGAACTTGCTCTGCTTTTCTTATCAGCAATGTGGTGTAAGCTATCTTTAGCAGGGAGTCTATGGGACCCTGCAACTGGTCCAAACGTTTTATAGACCTTGACTCTGATCGGTAAGAGCGATTCCTGAATTAGTGTATGTTACCTGTTACTGTGAAACAACTGAATACAATAGACAATTTATGAATTTTGGCCTTGCATCTCTCGTATGTATCCTCCTCAAGAAATGGCATGAGGGATGAAGGTTTGGCTGCTGGTCTCCGCTAGAGAGGCAGTCACCTTCCTTCCCCCAGATATAATAAAGTGTCCTGGGTAAGTTTGTTCTGCTGTGGCTACGAGGCCTCTACTGGACAGAGCGACTTCCAACTGAGCCTCGGGGGGGGAGGGTGTGTGTGTGGCACCACCGCCATAACCTGCCAACACCAACCAAGGCTCAACTACAAGGGGAAGGTGTACTCAGCCCACACCGCTGGCACACCTCAAGTACCCAGCTTGTGTGATAGGGGAGGCTGTGGAATGGGACCCTATAGGACACGTACTACAGTAGGTCATGCTACCAAGAACCGGAGTCAAGGCAGTTCTACCTAGTACACAGAAACAAACACAGGGAGCCTGCTAAATTGAAGAGGCAAAGAAATATGGCCCACATGAAAAAACAGAACAAAACCCAGATAAAGAAATATATGAAATGTAGATAGCCAACCCATCAGATGCAGAGTTCAAAACACTGGTAATCAGAATGCTCAAAGAAATTATTGAGTAAAACCACAAAATAAATAAAAAGAAGTGAAGGTTATACAAAGTGAAATGAAGAAAAATATACAAGGAACCAACGGAGATAGGAAGAAGCCAGGATTCAATTCAGGAATGTGGAACAAAAGAAAAAAGAAACATGTGCCCAAAACAGAAAGGAGAACCAAGAATCGAACATCTAGGACAACTTTAAACATACCAACATCTGAATCCTAGCGGTGCCAGAAGGAGAAGAGAAAGAGCAAGAGACTGAAAACGTATTTGAAAAAATGAAAACTAACTTCCCAAATTTGGCCCAGGAAATAGACGTACAAGTCCAGGAAGCAAAGAGACTCCCAAACAAGCTAGACCCAAAGAAGACCACACCAAGACACATCATAATTAAAATGCCAAAGGTGGAAGATAAAGAGAGAATCGTAAAGGCAACGATAGAAAATAACAGAGTTACCTACAAAGGAGTTCCCATAAAACTATTGTGGGCAAACACTCCTCATGGTTTCAGGAATTGTAGACCGGCCCCAGCATGACGAGCCGCCAGCATCCTGGCCGCTCTTGTCTCTATGTCTCAACATAAGGCCGCACGCGGAATGTCACTGTCAACCACTCAGAGGGTGGACACGGGAATTAGATCAAAGAGCGCTCCTCATGCTCATTATGCTTTAGAACTTGCTCTGCTTTTCTTATCAGCAATGTGGTGTAAGCTATCTTTAGCAGGGAGTCTATGGGACCCTGCAACTGGTCCAAACGTTTTATAGACCTTGACTCTGATCGGTAAGAGCGATTCCTGAATTAGTGTATGTTACCTGTTACTGTCAAACAACTGAATACAATAGACAATTTATGAATTTTGGCCTTGCATCTCTCGTATGTATCCTCCTCAAGAAATGGCATGAGGGATGAAGGTTTGGCTGCTGGTCTCCGCTAGAGAGGCAGTCACCTTCCTTCCCCCAGATATAATAAAGTGTCCTGGGTAAGTTTGTTCTGCTGTGGCCACGAGGCCTCTACCGGACAGAGCGACTTCCAACTGAGCCTCGGGAGGGGGTGTGTGTGTGTGTGTGTGTGGCACCACCGCCATAACCTGCCAACACCAACCAAGGCTCAACTACAAGAGGAAGGTGTACTCAGCCCACACCGCTGGCACACCTCAAGTACCCAGCTTGGGTGATAGGGGAGGCTGTGGAATGGGACCTTATAGGACACGTACTACAGTAGGTCATGCTACCAAGAACCGGAGTCAAGGCAGTTCTACCTAGTACACAGAAACAAACACAGGGAGCCTGCTAAATTGAAGAGGCAAAGAAATATGGCCCACATGAAAAAACAGAACAAAACCCAGATAAAGAAATATATGAAATGTAGATAGCCAACCCATCAGATGCAGAGTTCAAAACACTGGTAATCAGAATGCTCATAGAAATTATTGAGTAAAACCACAAAATAAATTAAAAAAAGTGAAGGTTATACAAAGTGAAATGAAGAAAAATATACAAGGAACCAACGGAGATAGGAAGAAGCCAGGATTCAATTCAGCAATGTGGAACAAAAGAAAGAAAGAAACATGTGCCCAAAACAGAAAGGAAAAACAAGAATCGACCATCTAGGACAACTTTAAACATACCAACATCTGAATCCTAGCGGTGCCAGAAGGAGAAGAGAAAGAGCAAGAGACTGAAAACGTATTTGAAAAAATGAAAACTAACTTCCCAAATTTGGTCCAGGAAATAGACGTACAAGTCCAGGAAGCAAAGAGAGTCCCAAACAAGCTAGACCGAAAGCAGACCACACCAAGACACATCATAATTAAAATGCCAAAGGTGGAAGATAAAGAGAGAATCTTAAAGGCAACGATAGAAAATAACAGAGTTACCTACAAAGGAGTTCCCATAAAACTATTGTGGGCAAACACTCCTCATGGTTTCAGGAATTGTAGACCCGGCCCCAGCATGACGAGCCGCCAGCATCCTGGCCGCTCTTGTCTCTATGTCTCAACATAAGGCTGCACGCGGAATGTCACTGTCAACCACTCAGAGGGTGGACACGGGAATTAGATCAAAGAGCGCTCATCATGCTCATTATGCTTTAGAACTTGCTCTGCTTTTCTTATCAGCAATGCGGTGTAAGCTATCTTTAGCAGGGAGTCTATGGGACCCTGCAACTGGTCCAAACGTTTTATAGACCTTGACTCTGATCGGTAAGAGCGATTCCTGAATTAGTGTATGTTACCTGTTACTGTCAAACAACTGAATACAATAGACAATTTATGAATTTTGGCCTTGCATCTCTCGTATGTATCCTCCTCAAGAAATGGCATGAGGGATGAAGGTTTGGCTGCTGGTCTCCGCTAGAGAGTCAGTCACCTTCCTTCCCCCAGATATAATAAAGTGTCCTGGGTAAGTTTGTTCTGCTGTGGCCACGAGGCCTCTACTGGACAGAGCGACTTCCAACTGAGCATCGGTCGGGTGAGGTGTGTGTGGCACCACCGCCATAACCTGCCAACACCAACCGAGGCTCAACTACAAGGGGAAGGTGTACTCAGCCAACACTGCTGGCACACCTCAAGTACCCAGCTTGGATGATAGGGGAGGCTGTGGAATGGGACCCTATAAGACACGTACTACAGTAGGCCATGCTACCAAGAACCGGAGTCAAGGCAGTTCTACCTAGTACTCAGAAACAAACACAGGGAGGCTGCTAAGTTGAAGAGGCAAAGAAATATGGCCCACATGAAAGAACAGAACAAAACCCAGATAAAGAAATATATGAAATGTAGATAGCCAACCCATCAGATGCAGAGTTCAAAACACTGGTAATCAGAATGCTCAAAGAAATTATTGAGTAAAACCACAAAATAAATAAAAAGAAGTGAAGGTTATACAAAGTGAAATGAAGAAAAATATACAAGGAACCAACGGAGATAGGAAGAAGCCAGGATTCAATTCAGCAATGTGGAACAAAAGAAAGAAAGTAAGATGTGCCCAAAACAGAAAGGAGAACCAAGAATCGAACATCTAGGACAACTTTAAACATACCAACATCTGAATCCTAGCGGTGCCAGAAGAAGAGAAAGAGCAAGAGACTGAACACGTATTTGAAAAAATGAAAACTAACTTCCCAAATTTGGTCCAGGAAATAGACGTACAAGTCCAGGAAGCAAAGAGAGTCCCAAACAAGCTAGACCGAAAGCAGACCACACCAAGACACATCATAATTAAAATGCCAAAGGTGGAAGATAAAGAGAGAATCTTAAAGGCAACGATAGAAAATAACAGAGTTACCTACAAAGGAGTTCCCATAAAACTATTGTGGGCAAACACTCCTCATGGTTTCAGGAATTGTAGACCCGGCCCCAGCATGACGAGCCGCCAGCATCCTGGCCGCTCTTGTCTCTATGTCTCAACATAAGGCTGCACGCGGAATGTCACTGTCAACCACTCAGAGGGTGGCCATGGGAATTAGATCAAAGAGCGCTCATCATGCTCATTATGCTTTAGAACTTGCTCTGCTTTTCTTATCAGCAATGCGGTGTAAGCTATCTTTAGCAGGGAGTCTATGGGACCCTGCAACTGGTCCAAACGTTTTATAGACCTTGACTCTGATCGGTAAGAGCGATTCCTGAATTAGTGTATGTTATCTGTTACTGTCAAACAACTGAATACAATAGACAATTTATGAATTTTAGCCTTGCATCTCTCGTATGTATCCTCCTCAAGAAAAGACATGAGGGATGAAGGTTTGGCTGCTGGTCTCCGCTAGAGAGGCAGTCACCTTCCTTCCCCCAGATATAATAAAGTGTCCTGGGTAAGTTTGTTCTGCTGTGGCCACGAGGCCTCTACCGGACAGAGCGACTTCCAACTGAGCCTCGGGAGGGGGTGTGTGTGTGTGTGTGTGTGGCACCACCGCCATAACCTGCCAACACCAACCAAGGCTCAACTACAAGAGGAAGGTGTACTCAGCCCACACCGCTGGCACACCTCAAGTACCCAGCTTGGGTGATAGGGGAGGCTGTGGAATGGGACCTTATAGGACACGTACTACAGTAGGTCATGCTACCAAGAACCGGAGTCAAGGCAGTTCTACCTAGTACACAGAAACAAACACAGGGAGCCTGCTAAATTGAAGAGGCAAAGAAATATGGCCCACATGAAAAAACAGAACAAAACCCAGATAAAGAAATATATGAAATGTAGATAGCCAACCCATCAGATGCAGAGTTCAAAACACTGGTAATCAGAATGCTCATAGAAATTATTGAGTAAAACCACAAAATAAATTAAAAAAAGTGAAGGTTATACAAAGTGAAATGAAGAAAAATATACAAGGAACCAACGGAGATAGGAAGAAGCCAGGATTCAATTCAGCAATGTGGAACAAAAGAAAGAAAGAAACATGTGCCCAAAACAGAAAGGAAAAACAAGAATCGACCATCTAGGACAACTTTAAACATACCAACATCTGAATCCTAGCGGTGCCAGAAGGAGAAGAGAAAGAGCAAGAGACTGAAAACGTATTTGAAAAAATGAAAACTAACTTCCCAAATTTGGTCCAGGAAATAGACGTACAAGTCCAGCAAGCAAAGAGAGTCCCAAACAAGCTAGACCGAAAGCAGACCACACCAAGACACATCATAATTAAAATGCCAAAGGTGGAAGATAAAGAGAGAATCTTAAAGGCAACGATAGAAAATAACAGAGTTACCTACAAAGGAGTTCCCATAAAACTATTGTGGGCAAACACTCCTCATGGTTTCAGGAATTGTAGACCCGGCCCCAGCATGACGAGCCGCCAGCATCCTGGCCGCTCTTGTCTCTATGTCTCAACATAAGGCTGCACGCGGAATGTCACTGTCAACCACTCAGAGGGTGGACACGGGAATTAGATCAAAGAGCGCTCATCATGCTCATTATGCTTTAGAACTTGCTCTGCTTTTCTTATCAGCAATGCGGTGTAAGCTATCTTTAGCAGGGAGTCTATGGGACCCTGCAACTGGTCCAAATGTTTTATAGACCTTGACTCTGATCGGTAAGAGCGATTCCTGAATTAGTGTATGTTACCTGTTACTGTCAAACAACTGAATACAATAGACAATTTATGAATTTTGGCCTTGCATCTCTCGTATGTATCCTCCTCAAGAAATGGCATGAGGGATGAATGTTTGGCTGCTGGTCTCCGCTAGAGAGTCAGTCACCTTCCTTCCCCCAGATATAATAAAGTGTCCTGGGTAAGTTTGTTCTGCTGTGGCCACGAGGCCTCTACTGGACAGAGCGACTTCCAACTGAGCATCGGTCGGGGGAGGTGTGTGTGGCACCACCGCCATAACCTGCCAACACCAACCGAGGCTCAACTACAAGGGGAAGGTGTACTCAGCCAACACTGCTGGCACACCTCAAGTACCCAGCTTGGATGATAGGGGAGGCTGTGGAATGGGACCCTATAAGACACGTACTACAGTAGGCCATGCTACCAAGAACCGGAGTCAAGGCAGTTCTACCTAGTACTCAGAAACAAACACAGGGAGGCTGCTAAGTTGAAGAGGCAAAGAAATATGGCCCACATGAAAGAACAGAACAAAACCCAGATAAAGAAATATATGAAATGTAGATAGCCAACCCATCAGATGCAGAGTTCAAAACACTGGTAATCAGAATGCTCAAAGAAATTATTGAGTAAAACCACAAAATAAATAAAAAGAAGTGAAGGTTATACAAAGTGAAATGAAGAAAAATATACAAGGAACCAACGGAGATAGGAAGAAGCCAGGATTCAATTCAGCAACGTGGAACAAAAGAAAGAAAGTAAGATGTGCCCAAAACAGAAAGGAGAACCAAGAATCGAACATCTAGGACAACTTTAAACATACCAACATCTGAATCCTAGCGGTGCCAGAAGAAGAGAAAGAGCAAGAGACTGAACACGTATTTGAAAAAATGAAAACTAACTTCCCAAATTTGGTCCAGGAAATAGAAGTACAAGTCCAGGAAGCAAAGAGAGTCCCAAACAAGCTAGACCGAAAGCAGACCACACCAAGACACATCATAATTAAAATGCCAAAGGTGGAAGATAAAGAGAGAATCTTAAAGGCAACGATAGAAAATAACAGAGTTACCTACAAAGGAGTTCCCATAAAACTATTGTGGGCAAACACTCCTCATGGTTTCAGGAATTGTAGACCCGGCCCCAGCATGACGAGCCGCCAGCATCCTGGCCGCTCTTGTCTCTATGTCTCAACATAAGGCTGCACGCGGAATGTCACTGTCAACCACTCAGAGGGTGGCCATGGGAATTAGATCAAAGAGCGCTCATCATGCTCATTATGCTTTAGAACTTGCTCTGCTTTTCTTATCAGCAATGCGGTGTAAGCTATCTTTAGCAGGGAGTCTATGGGACCCTGCAACTGGTCCAAACGTTTTATAGACCTTGACTCTGATCGGTAAGAGCGATTCCTGAATTAGTGTATGTTATCTGTTACTGTCAAACAACTGAATACAATAGACAATTTATGAATTTTAGCCTTGCATCTCTCGTATGTATCCTCCTCAAGAAAAGACATGAGGGATGAAGGTTTGGCTGCTGGTCTCCGCTAGAGAGGCAGTCACCTTCCTTCCCCCAGATATAATAAAGTGTCCTGGGTAAGTTTGTTCTGCTGTGGCCACGAGGCCTCTACCGGACAGAGCGACTTCCAACTGAGCCTCGGGAGGGGGTGTGTGTGTGTGTGTGTGTGGCACCACCGCCATAACCTGCCAACACCAACCAAGGCTCAACTACAAGAGGAAGGTGTACTCAGCCCACACCGCTGGCACACGTAAAGTACCCAGCTTGGGTGATAGGGGAGGCTGTGGAATGGGACCTTATAGGACACGTACTACAGTAGGTCATGCTACCAAGAACCGGAGTCAAGGCAGTTCTACCTAGTACACAGAAACAAACACAGGGAGCCTGCTAAATTGAAGAGGCAAAGAAATATGGCCCACATGAAAAAACAGAACAAAACCCAGATAAAGAAATATATGAAATGTAGATAGCCAACCCATCAGATGCAGAGTTCAAAACACTGGTAATCAGAATGCTCAAAGAAATTATTGAGTAAAACCACAAAATAAATTAAAAAAAGTGAAGGTTATACAAAGTGAAATGAACAAAAATATACAAGGAACCAACGGAGATAGGAAGAAGCCAGGATTCAATTCAGCAATGTGGAACAAAAGAAAGAAAGAAACATGTGGCCAAAACAGAAAGGAGAAACAAGAATCGAACATCTAGGACAACTTTAAACATACCAACATCTGAATCCTAGCGGTGCCAGAAGGAGAAGAGAAAGAGCAAGAGACTGAAAACGTATTTGAAAAAATGAAAACTAACTTCCCAAATTTGGTCCAGGAAATAGACGTACAAGTCCAGGAAGCAAAGAGAGTCCCAAACAAGCTAGACCGAAAGCAGACCACACCAAGACACATCATAATTAAAATGCCAAAGGTGGAAGATAAAGAGAGAATCTTAAAGGCAACGATAGAAAATAACAGAGTTACCTACAAAGGAGTTCCCATAAAACTATTGTGGGCAAACACTCCTCATGGTTTCAGGAATTGTAGACCCGGCCCCAGCATGACGAGCCGCCAGCATCCTGGCCGCTCTTGTCTCTATGTCTCAACATAAGGCTGCACGCGGAATGTCACTGTCAACCACTCAGAGGGTGGCCATGGGAATTAGATCAAAGAGCGCTCATCATGCTCATTATGCTTTAGAACTTGCTCTGCTTTTCTTATCAGCAATGCGGTGTAAGCTATCTTTAGCAGGGAGTCTATGGGACCCTGCAACTGGTCCAAACGTTTTATAGACCTTGACTCTGATCGGTAAGAGCGATTCCTGAATTAGTGTATGTTATCTGTTACTGTCAAACAACTGAATACAATAGACAATTTATGAATTTTAGCCTTGCATCTCTCGTATGTATCCTCCTCAAGAAAAGACATGAGGGATGAAGGTTTGGCTGCTGGTCTCCGCTAGAGAGGCAGTCACCTTCCTTCCCCCAGATATAATAAAGTGTCCTGGGTAAGTTTGTTCTGCTGTGGCCACGAGGCCTCTACCGGACAGAGCGACTTCCAACTGAGCCTCGGGAGGGGGTGTGTGTGTGTGTGTGTGTGGCACCACCGCCATAACCTGCCAACACCAACCAAGGCTCAACTACAAGAGGAAGGTGTACTCAGCCCACACCGCTGGCACACCTCAAGTACCCAGCTTGGGTGATAGGGGAGGCTGTGGAATGGGACCTTATAGGACACGTACTACAGTAGGTCATGCTACCAAGAACCGGAGTCAAGGCAGTTCTACCTAGTACACAGAAACAAACACAGGGAGCCTGCTAAATTGAAGAGGCAAAGAAATATGGCCCACATGAAAAAACAGAACAAAACCCAGATAAAGAAATATATGAAATGTAGATAGCCAACCCATCAGATGCAGAGTTCAAAACACTGGTAATCAGAATGCTCAAAGAAATTATTGAGTAAAACCACAAAATAAATTAAAAAAAGTGAAGGTTATACAAAGTGAAATGAACAAAAATATACAAGGAACCAACGGAGATAGGAAGAAGCCAGGATTCAATTCAGCAATGTGGAACAAAAGAAAGAAAGAAACATGTGCCCAAAACAGAAAGGAAAAACAAGAATCGACCATCTAGGACAACTTTAAACATACCAACATCTGAATCCTAGCGGTGCCAGAAGGAGAAGAGAAAGAGCAAGAGACTGAAAACGTATTTGAAAAAATGAAAACTAACTTCCCAAATTTGGTCCAGGAAATAGACGTACAAGTCCAGCAAGCAAAGAGAGTCCCAAACAAGCTAGACCGAAAGCAGACCACACCAAGACACATCATAATTAAAATGCCAAAGGTGGAAGATAAAGAGAGAATCTTAAAGGCAACGATAGAAAATAACAGAGTTACCTACAAAGGAGTTCCCATAAAACTATTGTGGGCAAACACTCCTCATGGTTTCAGGAATTGTAGACCCGGCCCCAGCATGACGAGCCGCCAGCATCCTGGCCGCTCTTGTCTCTATGTCTCAACATAAGGCTGCACGCGGAATGTCACTGTCAACCACTCAGAGGGTGGACACGGGAATTAGATCAAAGAGCGCTCATCATGCTCATTATGCTTTAGAACTTGCTCTGCTTTTCTTATCAGCAATGCGGTGTAAGCTATCTTTAGCAGGGAGTCTATGGGACCCTGCAACTGGTCCAAATGTTTTATAGACCTTGACTCTGATCGGTAAGAGCGATTCCTGAATTAGTGTATGTTACCTGTTACTGTCAAACAACTGAATACAATAGACAATTTATGAATTTTGGCCTTGCATCTCTCGTATGTATCCTCCTCAAGAAATGGCATGAGGGATGAATGTTTGGCTGCTGGTCTCCGCTAGAGAGTCAGTCACCTTCCTTCCCCCAGATATAATAAAGTGTCCTGGGTAAGTTTGTTCTGCTGTGGCCACGAGGCCTCTACTGGACAGAGCGACTTCCAACTGAGCATCGGTCGGGGGAGGTGTGTGTGGCACCACCGCCATAACCTGCCAACACCAACCGAGGCTCAACTACAAGGGGAAGGTGTACTCAGCCAACACTGCTGGCACACCTCAAGTACCCAGCTTGGATGATAGGGGAGGCTGTGGAATGGGACCCTATAAGACACGTACTACAGTAGGCCATGCTACCAAGAACCGGAGTCAAGGCAGTTCTACCTAGTACTCAGAAACAAACACAGGGAGGCTGCTAAGTTGAAGAGGCAAAGAAATATGGCCCACATGAAAGAACAGAACAAAACCCAGATAAAGAAATATATGAAATGTAGATAGCCAACCCATCAGATGCAGAGTTCAAAACACTGGTAATCAGAATGCTCAAAGAAATTATTGAGTAAAACCACAAAATAAATAAAAAGAAGTGAAGGTTATACAAAGTGAAATGAAGAAAAATATACAAGGAACCAACGGAGATAGGAAGAAGCCAGGATTCAATTCAGCAACGTGGAACAAAAGAAAGAAAGTAAGATGTGCCCAAAACAGAAAGGAGAACCAAGAATCGAACATCTAGGACAACTTTAAACATACCAACATCTGAATCCTAGCGGTGCCAGAAGAAGAGAAAGAGCAAGAGACTGAACACGTATTTGAAAAAATGAAAACTAACTTCCCAAATTTGGTCCAGGAAATAGAAGTACAAGTCCAGGAAGCAAAGAGAGTCCCAAACAAGCTAGACCGAAAGCAGACCACACCAAGACACATCATAATTAAAATGCCAAAGGTGGAAGATAAAGAGAGAATCTTAAAGGCAACGATAGAAAATAACAGAGTTACCTACAAAGGAGTTCCCATAAAACTATTGTGGGCAAACACTCCTCATGGTTTCAGGAATTGTAGACCCGGCCCCAGCATGACGAGCCGCCAGCATCCTGGCCGCTCTTGTCTCTATGTCTCAACATAAGGCTGCACGCGGAATGTCACTGTCAACCACTCAGAGGGTGGCCATGGGAATTAGATCAAAGAGCGCTCATCATGCTCATTATGCTTTAGAACTTGCTCTGCTTTTCTTATCAGCAATGCGGTGTAAGCTATCTTTAGCAGGGAGTCTATGGGACCCTGCAACTGGTCCAAACGTTTTATAGACCTTGACTCTGATCGGTAAGAGCGATTCCTGAATTAGTGTATGTTATCTGTTACTGTCAAACAACTGAATACAATAGACAATTTATGAATTTTAGCCTTGCATCTCTCGTATGTATCCTCCTCAAGAAAAGACATGAGGGATGAAGGTTTGGCTGCTGGTCTCCGCTAGAGAGGCAGTCACCTTCCTTCCCCCAGATATAATAAAGTGTCCTGGGTAAGTTTGTTCTGCTGTGGCCACGAGGCCTCTACCGGACAGAGCGACTTCCAACTGAGCCTCGGGAGGGGGTGTGTGTGTGTGTGTGTGTGGCACCACCGCCATAACCTGCCAACACCAACCAAGGCTCAACTACAAGAGGAAGGTGTACTCAGCCCACACCGCTGGCACACGTAAAGTACCCAGCTTGGGTGATAGGGGAGGCTGTGGAATGGGACCTTATAGGACACGTACTACAGTAGGTCATGCTACCAAGAACCGGAGTCAAGGCAGTTCTACCTAGTACACAGAAACAAACACAGGGAGCCTGCTAAATTGAAGAGGCAAAGAAATATGGCCCACATGAAAAAACAGAACAAAACCCAGATAAAGAAATATATGAAATGTAGATAGCCAACCCATCAGATGCAGAGTTCAAAACACTGGTAATCAGAATGCTCAAAGAAATTATTGAGTAAAACCACAAAATAAATTAAAAAAAGTGAAGGTTATACAAAGTGAAATGAACAAAAATATACAAGGAACCAACGGAGATAGGAAGAAGCCAGGATTCAATTCAGCAATGTGGAACAAAAGAAAGAAAGAAACATGTGGCCAAAACAGAAAGGAGAAACAAGAATCGAACATCTAGGACAACTTTAAACATACCAACATCTGAATCCTAGCGGTGCCAGAAGGAGAAGAGAAAGAGCAAGAGACTGAAAACGTATTTGAAAAAATGAAAACTAACTTCCCAAATTTGGTCCAGGAAATAGACGTACAAGTCCAGGAAGCAAAGAGAGTCCCAAACAAGCTAGACCGAAAGCAGACCACACCAAGACACATCATAATTAAAATGCCAAAGGTGGAAGATAAAGAGAGAATCTTAAAGGCAACGATAGAAAATAACAGAGTTACCTACAAAGGAGTTCCCATAAAACTATTGTGGGCAAACACTCCTCATGGTTTCAGGAATTGTAGACCCGGCCCCAGCATGACGAGCCGCCAGCATCCTGGCCGCTCTTGTCTCTATGTCTCAACATAAGGCTGCACGCGGAATGTCACTGTCAACCACTCAGAGGGTGGCCATGGGAATTAGATCAAAGAGCGCTCATCATGCTCATTATGCTTTAGAACTTGCTCTGCTTTTCTTATCAGCAATGCGGTGTAAGCTATCTTTAGCAGGGAGTCTATGGGACCCTGCAACTGGTCCAAACGTTTTATAGACCTTGACTCTGATCGGTAAGAGCGATTCCTGAATTAGTGTATGTTATCTGTTACTGTCAAACAACTGAATACAATAGACAATTTATGAATTTTAGCCTTGCATCTCTCGTATGTATCCTCCTCAAGAAAAGACATGAGGGATGAAGGTTTGGCTGCTGGTCTCCGCTAGAGAGGCAGTCACCTTCCTTCCCCCAGATATAATAAAGTGTCCTGGGTAAGTTTGTTCTGCTGTGGCCACGAGGCCTCTACCGGACAGAGCGACTTCCAACTGAGCCTCGGGAGGGGGTGTGTGTGTGTGTGTGTGTGGCACCACCGCCATAACCTGCCAACACCAACCAAGGCTCAACTACAAGAGGAAGGTGTACTCAGCCCACACCGCTGGCACACCTCAAGTACCCAGCTTGGGTGATAGGGGAGGCTGTGGAATGGGACCTTATAGGACACGTACTACAGTAGGTCATGCTACCAAGAACCGGAGTCAAGGCAGTTCTACCTAGTACACAGAAACAAACACAGGGAGCCTGCTAAATTGAAGAGGCAAAGAAATATGGCCCACATGAAAAAACAGAACAAAACCCAGATAAAGAAATATATGAAATGTAGATAGCCAACCCATCAGATGCAGAGTTCAAAACACTGGTAATCAGAATGCTCAAAGAAATTATTGAGTAAAACCACAAAATAAATTAAAAAAAGTGAAGGTTATACAAAGTGAAATGAACAAAAATATACAAGGAACCAACGGAGATAGGAAGAAGCCAGGATTCAATTCAGCAATGTGGAACAAAAGAAAGAAAGAAACATGTGGCCAAAACAGAAAGGAGAAACAAGAATCGAACATCTAGGACAACTTTAAACATACCAACATCTGAATCCTAGCGGTGCCAGAAGGAGAAGAGAAAGAGCAAGAGACTGAAAACGTATTTGAAAAAATGAAAACTAACTTCCCAAATTTGGTCCAGGAAATAGACGTACAAGTCCAGGAAGCAAAGAGAGTCCCAAACAAGCTAGACCGAAAGCAGACCACACCAAGACACATCATAATTAAAATGCCAAAGGTGGAAGATAAAGAGAGAATCTTAAAGGCAACGATAGAAAATAACAGAGTTACCTACAAAGGAGTTCCCATAAAACTATTGTGGGCAAACACTCCTCATGGTTTCAGGAATTGTAGACCCGGCCCCAGCATGACGAGCCGCCAGCATCCTGGCCGCTCTTGTCTCTATGTCTCAACATAAGGCTGCACGCGGAATGTCACTGTCAACCACTCAGAGGGTGGCCATGGGAATTAGATCAAAGAGCGCTCATCATGCTCATTATGCTTTAGAACTTGCTCTGCTTTTCTTATCAGCAATGCGGTGTAAGCTATCTTTAGCAGGGAGTCTATGGGACCCTGCAACTGGTCCAAACGTTTTATAGACCTTGACTCTGATCGGTAAGAGCGATTCCTGAATTAGTGTATGTTATCTGTTACTGTCAAACAACTGAATACAATAGACAATTTATGAATTTTAGCCTTGCATCTCTCGTATGTATCCTCCTCAAGAAAAGACATGAGGGATGAAGGTTTGGCTGCTGGTCTCCGCTAGAGAGGCAGTCACCTTCCTTCCCCCAGATATAATAAAGTGTCCTGGGTAAGTTTGTTCTGCTGTGGCCACGAGGCCTCTACCGGACAGAGCGACTTCCAACTGAGCCTCGGGAGGGGGTGTGTGTGTGTGTGTGTGTGGCACCACCGCCATAACCTGCCAACACCAACCAAGGCTCAACTACAAGAGGAAGGTGTACTCAGCCCACACCGCTGGCACACCTCAAGTACCCAGCTTGGGTGATAGGGGAGGCTGTGGAATGGGACCTTATAGGACACGTACTACAGTAGGTCATGCTACCAAGAACCGGAGTCAAGGCAGTTCTACCTAGTACACAGAAACAAACACAGGGAGCCTGCTAAATTGAAGAGGCAAAGAAATATGGCCCACATGAAAAAACAGAACAAAACCCAGATAAAGAAATATATGAAATGTAGATAGCCAACCCATCAGATGCAGAGTTCAAAACACTGGTAATCAGAATGCTCAAAGAAATTATTGAGTAAAACCACAAAATAAATAAAAAGAAGTGAAGGTTATACAAAGTGAAATGAAGAAAAATATACAAGGAACCAACGGGGATAGGAAGAAGCCAGGATTCAATTCAGGAATGTGGAACAAAAGAAAAAAGAAACATGTGCCCAAAACAGAAAGGAGAACCAAGAATCGAACATCTAGGACAACTTTAAACATACCAACATCTGAATCCTAGCAGTGCCAGAAGAAGAGAAAGAGCAAGAGACTGAAAACGTATTTGAAAAAATGAAAACTAACTTCCCAAATTTGGTCCAGGAAATAGACGTACAAGTCCAGGAAGCAAAGAGAGTCCCAAACAAGCTAGACCGAAAGCAGACCACACCAAGACACATCATAATTAAAATGCCAAAGGTGGAAGATAAAGAGAGAATCTTAAAGGCAATGATAGAAAATAACAGAGTTACCTACAAAGAAGTTCCCATAAAACTATTGGGGGCAAACACTCCTCATGGTTTCAGGAATTGTAGACCCGGCCCCAGCATGACGAGCCGCCAGCATCCTGGCCGCTCTTGTCTCTATGTCTCAACATAAGGCCGCACGCGGAATGTCACTGTCAACCACTCAGAGGGTGGACACGGGAATTAGATCAAAGAGCGCTCCTCATGCTCATTATGCTTTAGAACTTGCTCTGCTTTTCTTATCAGCAATGCGGTGTAAGCTATCTTTAGCAGGGAGTCTATGGGACCCTGCAACTGGTCCAAACGTTTTATAGACCTTGACTCTGATCGGTAAGAGCGATTCCTGAATTAGTGTATGTTACCTGTTACTGTCAAACAACTGAATACAATAGACAATTTATGAATTTTAGCCTTGCATCTCTCGTATGTATCCTCCTCAAGAAAAGAAATGAGGGATGAAGGTTTGGCTGCTGGTCTCCGCTAGAGAGGCAGTCACCTTCCTTCCCCCAGATATAATAAAGTGTCCTGGGTAAGTTTGTTCTGCTGTGGCCACGAGGCCTCTACTGGACAGAGCGACTTCCAACTGAGCCTCGGGCGGGGGTGTGTGTGTGTGGCACCACCGCCATAACGTGCCAACACCAAACAAGGCTCAACTACAAGAGGAAGGTGTACTCAGCCCACACCGCTGGCACACCTCAAGTACCCAGCTTGGGTGATAGGGGAGGCTGTGGAATGGGACCTTATAGGACACGTACTACAGTAGGTCATGCTACCAAGAACCGGAGTCAAGGCAGTTCTACCTAGTACACAGAAACAAACACAGGGAGCCTGCTAAATTGAAGAGGCAAAGAAATCTGGCCCACATGAAAAAACAGAACAAAACCCAGATAAAGAAATATATGAAATGTAGATAGCCAACCCATCAGATGCAGAGTTCAAAACACTGGTAATCAGAATGCTCAAAGAAATTATTGAGTAAAACCACAAAATAAATAAAAAGAAGTGAAGGTTATACAAAGTGAAATGAAGAAAAATATACAAGGAACCAACGGGGATAGGAAGAAGCCAGGATTCAATTCAGGAATGTGGAACAAAAGAAAAAAGAAACATGTGCCCAAAACAGAAAGGAGAACCAAGAATCGAACATCTAGGACAACTTTAAACATACCAACATCTGAATCCTAGCAGTGCCAGAAGAAGAGAAAGAGCAAGAGACTGAAAACGTATTTGAAAAAATGAAAACTAACTTCCCAAATTTGGTCCAGGAAATAGACGTACAAGTCCAGGAAGCAAAGAGAGTCCCAAACGAGCTAGACCGAAAGCAGACCACACCAAGACACATCATAATTAAAATGCCAAAGGTGGAAGATAAAGAGAGAATCTTAAAGGCAATGATAGAAAATAACAGAGTTACCTACAAAGAAGTTCCCATAAAACTATTGTGGGCAAACACTCCTCATGGTTTCAGGAATTGTAGACCCGGCCCCAGCATGACGAGTCGCCAGCATCCTGGCCGCTCTTGTCTCTATGTCTCAACATAAGGCCGCACGCGGAATGTCACTGTCAACCACTCAGAGGGTGGACACGGGAATTAGATCAAAGAGCGCTCCTCATGCTCATTATGCTTTAGAACTTGCTCTGCTTTTCTTATCAGCAATGCGGTGTAAGGTATCTTTAGCAGGGAGTCTATGGTACCCTGCAACTGGTCCAAACGTTTTATAGACCTTGACTCTGATCGGTAAGAGCGATTCCTGAATTAGTGTATGTTATCTGTTACTGTCAAACAACTGAATACAATAGACAATTTATGAATTTTAGCCTTGCATCTCTCGTATGTATCCTCCTCAAGAAAAGAAATGAGGGATGAAGGTTTGGCTGCTGGTCTCCGCTAGAGAGGCAGTCACCTTCCTTCCCCCAGATATAATAAAGTGTCCTGGGTAAGTTTGTTCTGCTGTGGCCACGAGGCCTCTACTGGACAGAGCGACTTCCAACTGAGCCTCGGGCGGGGGTGTGTGTGTGTGGCACCACCGCCATAACCTGCCAACACCAAACAAGGCTCAACTACAAGAGGAAGGTGTACTCAGCCCACACCGCTGGCACACCTCAAGTACCCAGCTTGGGTGATAGGGGAGGCTGTGGAATGGGACCTTATAGGACACGTACTACAGTAGGTCATGCTACCAAGAACCGGAGTCAAGGCAGTTCTACCTAGTACACAGAAACAAACACAGGGAGCCTGCTAAATTGAAGAGGCAAAGAAATATGGCCCACATGAAAAAACAGAACAAAACCCAGATAAAGAAATATATGAAATGTAGATAGCCAACCCATCAGATGCAGAGTTCAAAACACTGGTAATCAGAATGCTCAAAGAAATTATTGAGTAAAACCACAAAATAAATAAAAAGAAGTGAAGGTTATACAAAGTGAAATGAAGAAAAATATACAAGGAACCAACGGAGATAGGAAGAAGCCAGGATTCAATTCAGCAATGTGGAACAAAAGAAAAAAGAAACATGTGCCCAAAACAGAAAGGAGAACCAAGAATCGAACATCTAGGACAACTTTAAACATACCAACATCTGAATCCTAGCGGTGCCAGAAGAAGAGAAAGAGCAAGAGACTGAAAACGTATTTGAAAAAATGAAAACTAACTTCCCAAATTTGGCCCAGGAAATAGACGTACAAGTCCAGGAAGCAAAGAGACTCCCAAACAAGCTAGACCCAAAGAAGACCACACCAAGACACATCATAATTAAAATGCCAAAGGTGGAAGATAAAGAGAGAATCTTAAAGGCAATGATAGAAAATAACAGAGTTACCTACAAAGGAGTTCCCATAAAACTATTGTGGGCAAACACTCCTCATGGTTTCAGGAATTGTAGACCCGGCCCCAGCATGACGAGCCACCAGCATCCTGGCTGCTCTTGTCTCTATGTCTCAACATAAGGCCGCACGCGGAATGTCACTGTCAACCACTCAGAGGGTGGACACGGGAATTAGATCAAAGAGCGCTCCTCATGCTCATTATGCTTTAGAACTTGCTCTGCTTTTCTTATCAGCAATGTGGTGTAAGCTATCTTTAGCAGGGAGTCTATGGGACCCTGCAACTGGTCCAAACGTTTTATAGACCTTGACTCTGATCGGTAAGAGCGATTCCTGAATTAGTGTATGTTACCTGTTACTGTCAAACAACTGAATACAATAGACAATTTATGAATTTTGGCCTTGCATCTCTCGTATGTATCCTCCTCAAGAAATGGCATGAGGATGAAGGTTTGGCTGCTGGTCTCCGCTAGAGAGGCAGTCACCTTCCTTCCCCCAGATATAATAAAGTGTCCTGGGTAAGTTTGTTCTGCTGTGGCCACGAGGCCTCTACTGGACAGAGCGACTTCCAACTGAGCCTCGGGGGGGGAGGGTGTGTGTGTGGCACCACCGCCATAACCTGCCAACACCAACCAAGGCTCAACTACAAGGGGAAGGTGTACTCAGCCCACACCGTTGGCACACCTCAAGTACCCAGCTTGGGTGATAGGGGAGGCTGTGGAATGGGACCCTATAGGATACGTACTACAGTAGGTCATGCTACCAAGAACCGGAGTCAAGGCAGTTCTACCTAGTACACAGAAACAAACACAGGGAGCCTGCTAAATTGAAGAGGCAAAGAAATATGGCCCACATGAAAAAACAGAACAAAACCCAGATAAAGAAATATATGAAATGTAGATAGCCAACCCATCAGATGCAGAGTTCAAAACACTGGTAATCAGAATGCTCAAAGAAATTATTGAGTAAAACCACAAAATAAATAAAATAAAGTGAAGGTTATACAAAGTGAAATGAAGAAAAATATACAAGGAACCAACGGAGATAGGAAGAAGCCAGGATTCAATTCAGCAATGTGGAACAAAAGATAGGAATAAACATGTGCCCAAAACAGAAAGGAGAACCAAGAATCGAACATCTAGGACAACTTTAAACATACCAACATCTGAATCCTAGCGGTGCCAGAAGGAGAAGAGAAAGAGCAAGAGACTGAAAACGTATTTGAAAAAATGAAAACTAACTTCCCAAATTTGGTCCAGGAAATAGACGTACAAGTCCAGGAAGCAAAGAGAGTCCCAAACAAGCTAGACCGAAAGCAGACCACACCAAGACACATCATAATTAAAATGCCAAAGGTGGAAGATAAAGAGAGAATCTTAAAGGCAATGATAGAAAATAACAGAGTTACCTACAAAGAAGTTCCCATAAAACTATTGGCGGCAAACACTCCTCATGGTTTCAGGAATTGTAGACCCGGCCCCAGCATGACGAGTCGCCAGCATCCTGGCCGCTCTTGTCTCTATGTCTCAACATAAGGCCGCACGCGGAATGTCACTGTCAACCACTCAGAGGGTGGACACGGGAATTAGATCAAAGAGCGCTCCTCATGCTCATTATGCTTTAGAACTTGCTCTGCTTTTCTTATCAGCAATGCGGTGTAAGCTATCTTTAGCAGGGAGTCTATGGGACCCTGCAACTGGTCCAAACGTTTTATAGACCTTGACTCTGATCGGTAAGAGCGATTCCTGAATTAGTGTATGTTATCTGTTACTGTCAAACAACTGAATACAATAGACAATTTATGAATTTTAGCCTTGCATCTCTCGTATGTATCCTCCTCAAGAAAAGAAATGAGGGATGAAGGTTTGGCTGCTGGTCTCCGCTAGAGAGGCAGTCACCTTCCTTCCCCCAGATATAATAAAGTGTCCTGGGTAAGTTTGTTCTGCTGTGGCCACGAGGCCTCTACTGGACAGAGCGACTTCCAACTGAGCCTCGGGGGGGGAGGGTGTGTGTGTGGCACCACCGCCATAACCTGCCAACACCAACCAAGGCTCAACTACAAGGGGAAGGTGTACTCAGCCCACACCGCTGGCACACCTCAAGTACCCAGCTTGGGTGATAGGGGAGGCTGTGGAATGGGACCTTATAGGACACGTACTACAGTAGGCCATGCTACCAAGACACGGAGTCAAGGCAGTTCTACCTAGTACACAGAAACAAACACAGGGAGGCTGCTAAGTTGAAGAGGCAAAGAAATATGGCCCACATGAAAGAACAGAACAAAACCCAGATAAAGAAATATATGAAATGTAGATAGCCAACCCATCAGATGCAGAGTTCAAAACACTGGTAATCAGAATGCTCAAAGAAATTATTGAGTAAAACCACAAAATAAATAAAAAGAAGTGAAGGTTATACAAAGTGAAATGAAGAAAAATATACAAGGAACCAACGGAGATAGGAAGAAGCCAGGATTCAATTCAGCAATGTGGAACAAAAGATAGGAATAAACATGTGCCCAAAACAGAAAGGAGAACCAAGAATCGAACATCTAGGACAACTTTAAACATACCAACATCTGAATCCTAGCGGTGCCAGAAGAAGAGAAAGAGCAAGAGACTGAAAACATATTTGAAAAAATGAAAACTAACTTCCCAAATTTGGCCCAGGAAATAGACGTACAAGTCCAGGAAGCAAAGAGACTCCCAAACAAGCTAGACCCAAAGAAGACCACACCAAGACACATCATAATTAAAATGCCAAAGGTGGAAGATAAAGAGAGAATCTTAAAGGCAACGATAGAAAATAACAGAGTTACCTACAAAGGAGTTCCCATAAAACTATTGTGGGCAAACACTCCTCATGGTTTCAGGAATTGTAGACCCGGCCCCAGCATGACGAGCCACCAGCATCCTGGCCGCTCTTGTCTCTATGTCTCAACATAAGACCGCACGCGGAATGTCACTGTCAACCACTCAGAGGGTGGACACGGGAATTATATCAAAGAGCGCTCCTCATGCTCATTATGCTTTAGAACTTGCTCTGCTTTTCTTATCAGCAATGTGGTGTAAGCTATCTTTAGCAGGGAGTCTATGGGACCCTGCAACTGGTCCAAACGTTTTATAGACCTTGACTCTGATCGGTAAGAGCGATTCCTGAATTAGTGTATGTTACCTGTTACTGTCAAACAACTGAATACAATAGACAATTTATGAATTTTGGCCTTGCATCTCTCGTATGTATCCTCCTCAAGAAATGGCATGAGGGATGAAGGTTTGGCTGCTGGTCTCCGCTAGAGAGGCAGTCACCTTCCTTCCACCAGATATAATAAAGTGTCCTGGGTAAGTTTGTTCTGCTGTGGCCACGAGGCCTCTACTGGACAGAGCGACTTCCAACTGAGCCTCGGGGGGGGAGGGTGTGTGTGTGGCACCACCGCCATAACCTGCCAACACCAACCAAGGCTCAACTACAAGGGGAAGGTGTACTCAGCCCACACCGCTGGCACACCTCAAGTACCCAGCTTGGGTGATAGGGGAGGCTGTAGAATGGGACCTTATAGGACACGTACTACAGTAGGTCATGCTACCAAGAACCGGAGTCAAGGCAGTTCTACCTAGTACACAGAAACAAACACAGGGAGCCTGCTAAATTGAAGAGGCAAAGAAATATGGCCCACATGAAAAAACAGAACAAAACCCAGATAAAGAAATATATGAAATGTAGATAGCCAACCCATCAGATGCAGAGTTCAAAACACTGGTAATCAGAATGCTCAAAGAAATTATTGAGTAAAACCACAAAATAAATAAAATAAAGTGAAGGTTATACAAAGTGAAATGAAGAAAAATATACAAGGAACCAACGGAGATAGGAAGAAGCCAGGATTCAATTCAGCAATGTGGAACAAAAGAAAGAAATAAACATGTGCCCAAAACAGAAAGGAAAAACAAGAATCGAACATCTAGGACAACTTTAAACATACCAACATCTGAATCCTAGCGGTGCCAGAAGGAGAAGAGAAAGAGCAAGAGACTGAAAACGTATTTGAAAAAATGAAAACTAACTTCCCAAATTTGGTCCAGGAAATAGACGTACAAGTCCAGGAAGCAAAGAGAGTCCCAAACAAGCTAGACCGAAAGCAGACCACACCAAGACACATCATAATTAAAATGCCAAAGGTGGAAGATAAAGAGAGAATCTTAAAGGCAATGATAGAAAATAACAGAGTTACCTACAAAGAAGTTCCCATAAAACTATTGTGGGCAAACACTCCTCATGGTTTCAGGAATTGTAGACCCGGCCCCAGCATGACGAGCCGCCAGCATCCTGGCCGCTCTTGTCTCTATGTCTCAACATAAGGCCGCACGCGGAATGTCACTGTCAACCACTCAGAGGGTGGACACGGGAATTAGATCAAAGAGCGCTCCTCATGCTCATTATGCTTTAGAACTTGCTCTGCTTTTCTTATCAGCAATGTGGTGTAAGCTATCTTTAGCAGGGAGTCTATGGGACCCTGCAACTGGTCCAAACGTTTTATAGACCTTGACTCTGATCGGTAAGAGCGATTCCTGAATTAGTGTATGTTACCTGTTACTGTGAAACAACTGAATACAATAGACAATTTATGAATTTTGGCCTTGCATCTCTCGTATGTATCCTCCTCAAGAAATGGCATGAGGGATGAAGGTTTGGCTGCTGGTCTCCGCTAGAGAGGCAGTCACCTTCCTTCCCCCAGATATAATAAAGTGTCCTGGGTAAGTTTGTTCTGCTGTGGCTACGAGGCCTCTACTGGACAGAGCGACTTCCAACTGAGCCTCGGGGGGGGAGGGTGTGTGTGTGGCACCACCGCCATAACCTGCCAACACCAACCAAGGCTCAACTACAAGGGGAAGGTGTACTCAGCCCACACCGCTGGCACACCTCAAGTACCCAGCTTGTGTGATAGGGGAGGCTGTGGAATGGGACCCTATAGGACACGTACTACAGTAGGTCATGCTACCAAGAACCGGAGTCAAGGCAGTTCTACCTAGTACACAGAAACAAACACAGGGAGCCTGCTAAATTGAAGAGGCAAAGAAATATGGCCCACATGAAAAAACAGAACAAAACCCAGATAAAGAAATATATGAAATGTAGATAGCCAACCCATCAGATGCAGAGTTCAAAACACTGGTAATCAGAATGCTCAAAGAAATTATTGAGTAAAACCACAAAATAAATAAAAAGAAGTGAAGGTTATACAAAGTGAAATGAAGAAAAATATACAAGGAACCAACGGAGATAGGAAGAAGCCAGGATTCAATTCAGGAATGTGGAACAAAAGAAAAAAGAAACATGTGCCCAAAACAGAAAGGAGAACCAAGAATCGAACATCTAGGACAACTTTAAACATACCAACATCTGAATCCTAGCGGTGCCAGAAGGAGAAGAGAAAGAGCAAGAGACTGAAAACGTATTTGAAAAAATGAAAACTAACTTCCCAAATTTGGCCCAGGAAATAGACGTACAAGTCCAGGAAGCAAAGAGACTCCCAAACAAGCTAGACCCAAAGAAGACCACACCAAGACACATCATAATTAAAATGCCAAAGGTGGAAGATAAAGAGAGAATCGTAAAGGCAACGATAGAAAATAACAGAGTTACCTACAAAGGAGTTCCCATAAAACTATTGTGGGCAAACACTCCTCATGGTTTCAGGAATTGTAGACCGGCCCCAGCATGACGAGCCGCCAGCATCCTGGCCGCTCTTGTCTCTATGTCTCAACATAAGGCCGCACGCGGAATGTCACTGTCAACCACTCAGAGGGTGGACACGGGAATTAGATCAAAGAGCGCTCCTCATGCTCATTATGCTTTAGAACTTGCTCTGCTTTTCTTATCAGCAATGTGGTGTAAGCTATCTTTAGCAGGGAGTCTATGGGACCCTGCAACTGGTCCAAACGTTTTATAGACCTTGACTCTGATCGGTAAGAGCGATTCCTGAATTAGTGTATGTTACCTGTTACTGTCAAACAACTGAATACAATAGACAATTTATGAATTTTGGCCTTGCATCTCTCGTATGTATCCTCCTCAAGAAATGGCATGAGGGATGAAGGTTTGGCTGCTGGTCTCCGCTAGAGAGGCAGTCACCTTCCTTCCCCCAGATATAATAAAGTGTCCTGGGTAAGTTTGTTCTGCTGTGGCCACGAGGCCTCTACCGGACAGAGCGACTTCCAACTGAGCCTCGGGAGGGGGTGTGTGTGTGTGTGTGTGTGGCACCACCGCCATAACCTGCCAACACCAACCAAGGCTCAACTACAAGAGGAAGGTGTACTCAGCCCACACCGCTGGCACACCTCAAGTACCCAGCTTGGGTGATAGGGGAGGCTGTGGAATGGGACCTTATAGGACACGTACTACAGTAGGTCATGCTACCAAGAACCGGAGTCAAGGCAGTTCTACCTAGTACACAGAAACAAACACAGGGAGCCTGCTAAATTGAAGAGGCAAAGAAATATGGCCCACATGAAAAAACAGAACAAAACCCAGATAAAGAAATATATGAAATGTAGATAGCCAACCCATCAGATGCAGAGTTCAAAACACTGGTAATCAGAATGCTCATAGAAATTATTGAGTAAAACCACAAAATAAATTAAAAAAAGTGAAGGTTATACAAAGTGAAATGAAGAAAAATATACAAGGAACCAACGGAGATAGGAAGAAGCCAGGATTCAATTCAGCAATGTGGAACAAAAGAAAGAAAGAAACATGTGCCCAAAACAGAAAGGAAAAACAAGAATCGACCATCTAGGACAACTTTAAACATACCAACATCTGAATCCTAGCGGTGCCAGAAGGAGAAGAGAAAGAGCAAGAGACTGAAAACGTATTTGAAAAAATGAAAACTAACTTCCCAAATTTGGTCCAGGAAATAGACGTACAAGTCCAGGAAGCAAAGAGAGTCCCAAACAAGCTAGACCGAAAGCAGACCACACCAAGACACATCATAATTAAAATGCCAAAGGTGGAAGATAAAGAGAGAATCTTAAAGGCAACGATAGAAAATAACAGAGTTACCTACAAAGGAGTTCCCATAAAACTATTGTGGGCAAACACTCCTCATGGTTTCAGGAATTGTAGACCCGGCCCCAGCATGACGAGCCGCCAGCATCCTGGCCGCTCTTGTCTCTATGTCTCAACATAAGGCTGCACGCGGAATGTCACTGTCAACCACTCAGAGGGTGGACACGGGAATTAGATCAAAGAGCGCTCATCATGCTCATTATGCTTTAGAACTTGCTCTGCTTTTCTTATCAGCAATGCGGTGTAAGCTATCTTTAGCAGGGAGTCTATGGGACCCTGCAACTGGTCCAAACGTTTTATAGACCTTGACTCTGATCGGTAAGAGCGATTCCTGAATTAGTGTATGTTACCTGTTACTGTCAAACAACTGAATACAATAGACAATTTATGAATTTTGGCCTTGCATCTCTCGTATGTATCCTCCTCAAGAAATGGCATGAGGGATGAAGGTTTGGCTGCTGGTCTCCGCTAGAGAGTCAGTCACCTTCCTTCCCCCAGATATAATAAAGTGTCCTGGGTAAGTTTGTTCTGCTGTGGCCACGAGGCCTCTACTGGACAGAGCGACTTCCAACTGAGCATCGGTCGGGTGAGGTGTGTGTGGCACCACCGCCATAACCTGCCAACACCAACCGAGGCTCAACTACAAGGGGAAGGTGTACTCAGCCAACACTGCTGGCACACCTCAAGTACCCAGCTTGGATGATAGGGGAGGCTGTGGAATGGGACCCTATAAGACACGTACTACAGTAGGCCATGCTACCAAGAACCGGAGTCAAGGCAGTTCTACCTAGTACTCAGAAACAAACACAGGGAGGCTGCTAAGTTGAAGAGGCAAAGAAATATGGCCCACATGAAAGAACAGAACAAAACCCAGATAAAGAAATATATGAAATGTAGATAGCCAACCCATCAGATGCAGAGTTCAAAACACTGGTAATCAGAATGCTCAAAGAAATTATTGAGTAAAACCACAAAATAAATAAAAAGAAGTGAAGGTTATACAAAGTGAAATGAAGAAAAATATACAAGGAACCAACGGAGATAGGAAGAAGCCAGGATTCAATTCAGCAATGTGGAACAAAAGAAAGAAAGTAAGATGTGCCCAAAACAGAAAGGAGAACCAAGAATCGAACATCTAGGACAACTTTAAACATACCAACATCTGAATCCTAGCGGTGCCAGAAGAAGAGAAAGAGCAAGAGACTGAACACGTATTTGAAAAAATGAAAACTAACTTCCCAAATTTGGTCCAGGAAATAGACGTACAAGTCCAGGAAGCAAAGAGAGTCCCAAACAAGCTAGACCGAAAGCAGACCACACCAAGACACATCATAATTAAAATGCCAAAGGTGGAAGATAAAGAGAGAATCTTAAAGGCAACGATAGAAAATAACAGAGTTACCTACAAAGGAGTTCCCATAAAACTATTGTGGGCAAACACTCCTCATGGTTTCAGGAATTGTAGACCCGGCCCCAGCATGACGAGCCGCCAGCATCCTGGCCGCTCTTGTCTCTATGTCTCAACATAAGGCTGCACGCGGAATGTCACTGTCAACCACTCAGAGGGTGGCCATGGGAATTAGATCAAAGAGCGCTCATCATGCTCATTATGCTTTAGAACTTGCTCTGCTTTTCTTATCAGCAATGCGGTGTAAGCTATCTTTAGCAGGGAGTCTATGGGACCCTGCAACTGGTCCAAACGTTTTATAGACCTTGACTCTGATCGGTAAGAGCGATTCCTGAATTAGTGTATGTTATCTGTTACTGTCAAACAACTGAATACAATAGACAATTTATGAATTTTAGCCTTGCATCTCTCGTATGTATCCTCCTCAAGAAAAGACATGAGGGATGAAGGTTTGGCTGCTGGTCTCCGCTAGAGAGGCAGTCACCTTCCTTCCCCCAGATATAATAAAGTGTCCTGGGTAAGTTTGTTCTGCTGTGGCCACGAGGCCTCTACCGGACAGAGCGACTTCCAACTGAGCCTCGGGAGGGGGTGTGTGTGTGTGTGTGTGTGGCACCACCGCCATAACCTGCCAACACCAACCAAGGCTCAACTACAAGAGGAAGGTGTACTCAGCCCACACCGCTGGCACACCTCAAGTACCCAGCTTGGGTGATAGGGGAGGCTGTGGAATGGGACCTTATAGGACACGTACTACAGTAGGTCATGCTACCAAGAACCGGAGTCAAGGCAGTTCTACCTAGTACACAGAAACAAACACAGGGAGCCTGCTAAATTGAAGAGGCAAAGAAATATGGCCCACATGAAAAAACAGAACAAAACCCAGATAAAGAAATATATGAAATGTAGATAGCCAACCCATCAGATGCAGAGTTCAAAACACTGGTAATCAGAATGCTCATAGAAATTATTGAGTAAAACCACAAAATAAATTAAAAAAAGTGAAGGTTATACAAAGTGAAATGAAGAAAAATATACAAGGAACCAACGGAGATAGGAAGAAGCCAGGATTCAATTCAGCAATGTGGAACAAAAGAAAGAAAGAAACATGTGCCCAAAACAGAAAGGAAAAACAAGAATCGACCATCTAGGACAACTTTAAACATACCAACATCTGAATCCTAGCGGTGCCAGAAGGAGAAGAGAAAGAGCAAGAGACTGAAAACGTATTTGAAAAAATGAAAACTAACTTCCCAAATTTGGTCCAGGAAATAGACGTACAAGTCCAGCAAGCAAAGAGAGTCCCAAACAAGCTAGACCGAAAGCAGACCACACCAAGACACATCATAATTAAAATGCCAAAGGTGGAAGATAAAGAGAGAATCTTAAAGGCAACGATAGAAAATAACAGAGTTACCTACAAAGGAGTTCCCATAAAACTATTGTGGGCAAACACTCCTCATGGTTTCAGGAATTGTAGACCCGGCCCCAGCATGACGAGCCGCCAGCATCCTGGCCGCTCTTGTCTCTATGTCTCAACATAAGGCTGCACGCGGAATGTCACTGTCAACCACTCAGAGGGTGGACACGGGAATTAGATCAAAGAGCGCTCATCATGCTCATTATGCTTTAGAACTTGCTCTGCTTTTCTTATCAGCAATGCGGTGTAAGCTATCTTTAGCAGGGAGTCTATGGGACCCTGCAACTGGTCCAAATGTTTTATAGACCTTGACTCTGATCGGTAAGAGCGATTCCTGAATTAGTGTATGTTACCTGTTACTGTCAAACAACTGAATACAATAGACAATTTATGAATTTTGGCCTTGCATCTCTCGTATGTATCCTCCTCAAGAAATGGCATGAGGGATGAATGTTTGGCTGCTGGTCTCCGCTAGAGAGTCAGTCACCTTCCTTCCCCCAGATATAATAAAGTGTCCTGGGTAAGTTTGTTCTGCTGTGGCCACGAGGCCTCTACTGGACAGAGCGACTTCCAACTGAGCATCGGTCGGGGGAGGTGTGTGTGGCACCACCGCCATAACCTGCCAACACCAACCGAGGCTCAACTACAAGGGGAAGGTGTACTCAGCCAACACTGCTGGCACACCTCAAGTACCCAGCTTGGATGATAGGGGAGGCTGTGGAATGGGACCCTATAAGACACGTACTACAGTAGGCCATGCTACCAAGAACCGGAGTCAAGGCAGTTCTACCTAGTACTCAGAAACAAACACAGGGAGGCTGCTAAGTTGAAGAGGCAAAGAAATATGGCCCACATGAAAGAACAGAACAAAACCCAGATAAAGAAATATATGAAATGTAGATAGCCAACCCATCAGATGCAGAGTTCAAAACACTGGTAATCAGAATGCTCAAAGAAATTATTGAGTAAAACCACAAAATAAATAAAAAGAAGTGAAGGTTATACAAAGTGAAATGAAGAAAAATATACAAGGAACCAACGGAGATAGGAAGAAGCCAGGATTCAATTCAGCAACGTGGAACAAAAGAAAGAAAGTAAGATGTGCCCAAAACAGAAAGGAGAACCAAGAATCGAACATCTAGGACAACTTTAAACATACCAACATCTGAATCCTAGCGGTGCCAGAAGAAGAGAAAGAGCAAGAGACTGAACACGTATTTGAAAAAATGAAAACTAACTTCCCAAATTTGGTCCAGGAAATAGAAGTACAAGTC